>NC_092783.1:21640275-21942775 GCF_047496795.1 Chiloscyllium punctatum
TGTTTTGAAGTAGTCAAGCCTAGTCCATAATAGATTGGGGGTTCTTTGTGGGTTTAATGGATGGTTCTAATTTGAGATTAAAGTTGTTGGACTCAGAGTGAGTAGTAGGTGTTCGTGTCTTTTGTTCTGAGTGTTCATTTCGGTTGGTTTAAATAGTGCTTGGGATAATAATAGCTCTTTCAGTCACTAAGAGTTTTGTGGAGGTGGAAGAAGTGACTTTGGGTGTTTACAGAAGGTGAACAAGGAAAAGCTGCTGGAATTGACTGTCAATTTGCGGTTGGAGCTTGACTGGATGAAGGCTGAAGGTAAGCTTAGTGAGCAAAAGGGTGAGGATGAGCAAACCCATGGTAGCCAAAGGCCTGGTGAGTCTCTGTTTAGGTATACTGAAGAATTGCCTAAATTCGACGAGAACGATATCGAAGCCCTTTTTAACACATTTGAGCAGGTGGCTAAACAAATACAGTGGCTATTTGATACAGAGGAGGTATCTGGGGCATATAAGGAGGTGAAGAAAGCCATCTTAAGTTCATATAAGCTTGTGCCAGAAGTTTATAGACATTGTTTTAGAAATTTAAGTTTTAGTCCGTGAGGGATAGAAATTGGGGAAAAGAGAAATCCTCACGTGGTAAGGGAAAGATAGATCTCAGTGAAGATCAGAAGGATATGATCTTAAGGTAAAAAGGAAGCCCTTGAATGTGAGAGAAGTTAAAAAGCTCTGATGTTTTCACTGCAATAAAGTAGACGATGTGAAATTAGTGTTGGTGGGCTGGGAAAAGCACTGGGAAGCCAATGTCGGAAAACAGGATAAGCCAGTGAATTTTGTTGGAGTGGTAACAAGGCACAGTGAGGGTAAAAAGCTGCCACAGAATATACAATCTGGTCGGAGATTGGTTAAGGAAGAAGTGCCAGATCTTCTTAAATCAAACACCTGCGAGTGTCAAACACTCGCATAGGCCAGGAGCAGCAGGTAAAGAGGTTACAATATTAAGCGAAGCAATATCTTCTCAATCTTTGATGTTGAAAGATGAGGAGATATGTACCTGTGAAGGACTTGTCAGAAAAAGTGCTAGTAATGGGAATTCATGGTGAGACAAGAGTGCTCGATTATGTAGTGTGAGGTTAGAGTGTCTAGTGAAGAGTGGAGGGAGTCGTGGTAGGAATACTGGACTAGGAGTAGGAATACAATTTGTCCTTGCTAACAATATAGCTGGTTCACTAGTAGGAGTGCTATCTACTATGGTTGATAAGCCAGTGGACACTCAGACAAGTGAACTATTAAAAGGCACATGTCCTGGGATTTTTTCCTGACTGTGTGGTGATGAAGTCACACAGTCACCAGTTGAAACAGGAGATCTCAACGAGTACAGATAAGAAAGTTGGAGTGAAATTAGCAGGCACCCTGTTTGATCAAGTGGTTGACACAAAATAGGAGCAAATAGATGACAGAGCAGACATCTTTAGTTCATAAAAAGTAATGAATTACAGCAGAAAGATGAGAAACTAAACCAATTGTATCGAAAAGCATATACAGAATAAGAATCTAGATGTATCCTGGTGTGCTACTATCCTAAAAATAATGTCTTAATGAGGAAACATCACATCACATCACATCACATATCCAGGCTGATGAGAAATAGGCAGAGGTTCCTCAAGTCATATTGCAAGTGGGTTATGGAAAGGAGGTGTTGCAGGTACCACATGAACTATCAAGAGGGGGTCATTTAGGGATAAGAAAAACTCAAGCTAAAATACAAAAAACATTTTTACTGGCCTGGACTGCACAAGGATGTAGTTGAATTTTGCCGAACATGTCATATATGTCAGGTAATTAGAAAGCCACAAATAGAAATAAAAAACCCACACCTTTAATACCTATTCTTGCACTTGAAGAAGCTTTTACAAGAGTCTCAATTGATTGCATAAGTCCCCTACTAAAAACAAAAAGTGGGAATCTGTATTTGTTAACAATAATGGATGTGTCCACTAGATTTCCAGAGGCAGTTCCATTATGCAATATCATAGCTAAAAGGATTGTACAGGAGTTAGTAAAATGTTTCACTCGCTATGAACTACCCACAGAGATCCAATCAGATCAAGGGTCAAACTTTACATCAAAATTATTCAAGGAAGTTATGGACAGCTTAGGAATAAAACAATTCAAATCTATAGCATACCATTCAGAATTGCAGGGTGCGTGAGAAACATGGCATCAGACATTAAAGACGTTAAGGCCTTTAAGTCAAGACTATCCAGATGTTTGGGATAAAGGAATTCCATTTGTACTTTTTGCGATCAGAGATGTACCAAATAGATCGCTGTTTTTGGGCATGAAGTGAAAGGACCACTAAAATTGATTCAGGAGATATTGGGAAGTGAGAATTCAAAGACCACATATTTGGACTATGTGTCAGAGTTTAGGAAATCATTAAATAGAGCAGGGAATTGGCTAGACAGCTTTTTAACAAATATTACAGCATACAATGAAACAGGAAGCAGTCAAGAAGTCAAAAACTCATAATTTTGCTATTTAGATAAAGTGTTCGTTTTACTTCCAGTGATAGGTGATTGTTTAAAAGCAAGGTTTAGTGGACCTTGTCAAGTCTAAAGGAGCTTGAGTGAGGTGAACTATTTGATAAAAACTACAGACAAAAAGAAATCTCAGTGTGTCATGTGAATATGCTCAAAAGGTATTTTGATAGGGACGGAAAGCAAAAGGAGAATGTGTTATTGGTTACAACACAGTGAAGGATCAAATTCAGAGGATTCTGAATTGAATATTCCTCAAATTAAATTGGACAATGAGGAAGTGGTCAAAAATTGGAATAATTTATTGAGTTACCTTCCAGAGGAAAATCGAAATGACCTGAAAGCGTTATTGCTATTGCATGGGGAGATATGATGAAATAAGTTGGGAGGTATTAAGCTAATTATGCATGATATAGATATAGGAGATGCTGTATAACCCTCTAAAGCTGGCGCAGATTCAAAAGGAGATTGAACACAAGGTCCGAGATGACATAATCAAAGTGACTGGAGTTCACCCATGGTAATGATGCCAAAACCAGATGGTAGCCAATGGTTATGTGTGAAGTATTGTAAAGTCAATGCATTTACAAAGACTTCTGCATATTCAGTTTCAAGTTTGGAAGACTGTATTGAAAAAGTAGGACAAACAACTTGCATTTCTAATTTGGACTTGCTCAGAGGATACTAGTAAGTACCTCAGTACAAAAGGGAGAGGACGATTTGCAGCTTTCGTAAAGCCAAATGGACTATATCAATTTGAAGTCATCCCATTTGGTATGGAAAATGCAGCAGCCACATTTCAAGACCTAACCAATAAGGTCATTTCCGGATTATCCAATTCTATCATTATGTATAGATGACCTGGTGATTTTTAGTCACACATGGAAGGAACATTTGCAACATATATCAGAATTGTTCAATCGATGTTGGGAGGCAGGCTTGGTGATAAACCTGGCTAAAAGTGAATTTGCAAACCCCAAGTCACCTTTCCAAGCCATGTTATTGGACATGGACAAATGGCCCTGCAGAATGCAAAAACAAAGATAAATGGGGAGTTTCCCATTCTATCAACAAAAAGAGCAATACTATGATTCCTCGGATTATATCGGAAATTTGTCCCAAATTTTAGCAGTGTGGCTGCTCCCCTCTCTGAATTGCTAAAGAAAGACAAGAAGTTTCAGTGGTATTTGACATCCTGAAAGCTGTGTTAACCACTGCCCCAGTGTGAGCCGCATCTAATTATGCAAAGTCATTCAAAGTGGCTATCGATGCAAGTGATGTGGGTGTCAGTGCTGTGTTATTACAGGGAGACAATAAGAAGATAGAAAGACCTCGGAGATTTCTTCAGGAAATTGAACATTTATTAGCAGAATTATTCGACAGTTGAGAAAGAGATTTTGAGCTTGGTGTTGGTGTTACAACATTTCAGTGTTTATGCCACTAGTAATATATCTGAGACAATCATATACATTGATCAAACCCATTGAAGTTTGTGGAGAAATCTAAGGACAAAAATTCGAGACTGTGTAGATGGAGCTTGTTGTTACAGCCATTCAGTTTGAAAACTGCTTGTGGCAGGACAGGAAAACGTGATTGCCGATGCATTGTTGAGACTTGGATGAGAAACAGAGGCATTCGGTGGCAGGAGTAAACTGGCTGAAGCAGAATGTAGTAGTGCATGTTTGAATGTTTCTCGTCAATGTAATGTATATGGGTGTTGTAGTGTACTAACAGTGTAAGATGAAAGAGTTTTAAATGAAGCCATGTTTGGATATTGATGGGTTTTTTTAAGGGAGGAGGTGTGATGATGCTGCTTCTTTAACAATGTCATATTGCGTTTGGACATTTTTTCAAAGCGGTCATAAAGAGACTGGTTCTGCAAAGTCTGGGTTTATCTACTTGAAGAAGCTTTTAAGTTTTAAAAAATGACTTGTGTAATGAAAGGGGAGTGGCCAGTTCTCCCAGCTCAGCTTTAATCTGGTTTAGTTTGGTTTAGTTTTAGCAAGCAGTTGGTTTTTGAGGCTGCTGGTCAAGTTAACAGCTCCATGCTGAGTCTTTCTCTCTCTCTGACATCTCTCCTGTAAGAACCTGTGTTTGATTTCACCTTTTTTGCCAAGAGGCTGTTTATGGGGATATTGCAAGTATTTGGAACAGCATCTTTAACCAGAGTCTGGTTTGGTTTTACTCAGTAATCTTGCAAATAAATTCTGTTATGTTTTGAAAGGGTTGCGTTAGCTGCATGACTCCTAGAATATCCACTTTACACTTGCTTAAAACAACTTGAAAAGTTAGGATCCGGGCTAATTTCTTGAAATGTCTTCTGGCCTAGTCCGTAACAAGGTGGTGGAAGCAGGCACATTAGCAACACTTAAGGTGTGTCTTGATAGACACATGAGTATGATGTAATTGAAATGATAGATACTGTGCATGGACAAAATGTAGTGGATAAGGATTAGGAACTGGTGCAGGCTTGTTGAACCAAAAGGTTTGTTCCTGTCCAGTATTGTATATTGTATTTATTTCTCTACAACCTTTCCAGTACAATCGGTTCAACTATAACATGGTAGTTCTGTTCTCATGCAATCCCATGTTATAAGAAAATCATGTAATAGCAGCACCATTTAAACTAATGGGGCAGGAATCACATTATAACCAACGTATGCTTTAAAAGTTCACACTTTAGAAACAGTTTCCCCAGCTCGTCAATCATGACATCGCGAATTCGCATGAACGAAACAGGTTATAGTAGAATGACGTGTAGTTGGTGGTCTATAGCTTACACCAGGCAATTGAATTGCACCTTTTTTATTTCTTTGTTCTAGTCAAATTGACTCTGTCCTTGAACCTCTAAGACATCCTGTTTCTCCAACACTGCACTGCCATTCTTAACCAATACCGCTAACCCGCATGTTTTCCTTATTTTTCTAGCTTGCCTGAACAAGTTATTCCCAGGAATATTTAACACTGAGTTTTGACTTTTCTTGAGCCAGGTCACTTATCATGACAACATTATATTTCCACCTCGCAATCTGTGTCTGTAACTCCCCATCCTTATTTACACAGTGCACTTGCATACATGCATATTAACTCTGTTTTTTTTAGATTAGATTACTTACAGTGTGGAAACAGGCCTTGCGGCCCAACAAGTCCACACCGCCCCGCCGAAGCACAACCCACCCATACTCCTAACCTAACACTACGGGCAATTTAGCATGGCCAATTCACCTGAACTGCACATCTTTGGACTGTGGGAGGAAACCAGAGCATCTGAAGGAAACCCACGCAGACACGTGGAGAACGTACAAACTCCACACAGTCAGTCGCCTGAGGTGGGAATTGAACCCAGGTCTCTGGAGCTGTGAGGCAGCAGTGCTAACCACTTGGACTTCCTTTCTGTCTCCCTTCTTTCGACCTCACCTATTAACTTACTATTCTTCATAATGAAGCCAGCTGTATCCTCAAGTATTTTGCTAACCCTGGTATTCACCTCTACTATTCTCTCTTGACCTGAAACCTTGAATCCCTTGCTCCTCAGATGCTGCTTGACCTGCTGAGCTTTTTCTAGCTTCACAATTTATTGACTCTACCTCCCCTTCTACCTCACTCTCATTATCTTTGTCATTTTCCCATTATTCTTACCACCTGACACCCTTGTTTTTCCTTACCCTCTTTCCTACAATAATACCTTTTCAACATGCTTATACGAAATAACTAATTCTCCTGCAATCAAGATTATTTATCAGGTAAGTCACTTTACAACCCCTTTTAACAACTTTCTTCGGGCCACTGAGTATCGCTTTCAGAGATAAACCTTGCAAAAGGAACTACATTAATACTTTACAACTATATTAATATTCTACTGTAGATGCTGAAGATCTGAAACAAAAACAGAAATTCCTGCAGAACATCAGGTCTGAACACGTCTTCAGAGTGAAAGTAAAGTCAACCTTTCGATCTGGTGACCCTTCTTCAGAAGCTATCCTTCTGAAGTTCTGAACAAGGGTCACTGGGCCCAAAACACTGACTTTGCTTTTTCTCCACAGAATCTACTCGGCCTGCTGAGGATTTTCTGCAATTTCTGTTTTTGTGTTAAGATTTTGTTTCCCACTTGATATAATCTATTCAGAGTCTATTTTTCCTATCTTGTTTAGAAACTAACACGATCAGTGAACTCCTGATTTGACTACGTTGAATCATGTTGCTTTCCAGTATCAGCTGAAACTCTGTCTCCACCTGAGCTTGTTTTTCTGGGCTCAACCAATAAGGGTGCTGTTTAATTGGTCCCATCTTGTATTTCCACATCATGTCTGTAGTACAAGCAGGTATACCTCCAGAGATTAACATTTCTTGAGTACTCTTAGAAAGTTCTCCTGGTGCCCTTTCCCTGAATATGAGAGCGCAGTGCCTAGCTGTCCTAGTATTTCTGTGTTAGTTAGTCAAGATGTAGGAGATTCACTTTAAGAACTGTCGAACTCTCCTTTCACCTCACTTTTATTATTTCTGCCACCTTCCACTATTCTTATGACCTGACGCTTGTCGTCTTCCTCTCCTCTGTGATGATTTTCATGTAGCTTTACCAATTCATCTTCCTATGATCAGGAGTATTTATCAGAAGAGTCATTTTATTAACACTTCTAGCTACATTACATGGACCAATGAACGTCAATTCCAAAAGTTCACCTTGTAAAGGCCTCAATGCCAGTACTTTATTCTCCCCTTCCAATGCTAGTTGAAAGTTTGACTGCCCATGTGTTTATTTTTGTCTGAGAAACTTCTAAGTGTTCCTGTTCTACTCTTATGTTCTCCAGTAAATCTTTCTAGAAACAAGGACATGTAACCTGACATTGAGAATTCATCTTTCTCATTCTCCGTAATCAATTTTAACAGATATCTAACCTTATGACCATATTGCACAGTGATTGTTAAGCCTCCTTTTTAATTTCAGCTATACATTAAATTGAAATGTTACTGTTTGCCATGGTGGACTCAAACCAATATTCCCAGAACATTAGTTTAGGGTTCTGCATTACCAATCCTGTGGTATCACCATTATACTCCTGCATCCCATGGTTCTAGACACCTAGCCAGCTATTAACATGTGCCCTTAGTGACAAAGTTAAAGAAACTCTATCAGCATCAGGATTTCAGTGCCCATGTATAAATACCAGCAAATGGGTACACAGGTTAAAAAAGTAAACAAAATGACTATTTGAACAAAGGACTTTATCATAAGGCAGCTAGGAAACAAAAGGAAGGTAAGCTATTCTTCAGGTGTACAGAGGCTTAGTCAGACTTGCCTGGATGACAGTTTTTAGATTTTGGCACTGTGCTCAGGAAATAAAAATTGCTCTGAAAGTGGTGAATGAGGAGAATCAGTAGATTAATACAAGGATTTGAGGGATTTCATCTGAGTTAAAATGCGTATAAGTGATCTGATTCAGTTGTTTGAAATTATAATGTAGTGATTGGAACAAGGGCCAGGTGGATAGCATTGGCCCAGGTTAACAGCCCCAATCAATCAGGGAGCTATGGCTGACATATAAACAGATTCAGATGTCTCACACCTGCACAAACACAACATGGGTGCGGGGGAATAAATAAGCACTACCGCAGTAAAAAAAAATTCAGAGATTCTCCTCATTCTAGGGACCGGCCCTGAGGTAGCTGGTCAGAGCCCCTATGCTGTGCACATGTAAGTAAAGGGTGACTTGGTAACAGGTTACTAGCCTCTGTGCAGTTATTGCAGTGGTGATGTGAAAACAGTACACTCCTGAGGAAAATTCGCTCATGACAGACATTTTTGGTTTGTGTTTAGCATTTCTGGCATCACGCCTTTGTTTGGGAATCTTGACTCATTCAATCCTGCCATTGAAGGCTTGGAATCCTGATGTCCAAAACGTTAGTTCTCCTGCTGTTCGGATGCTGCCTGACCTGCTGTGCTCTTACAGCACCACACTCTCGATGCATGTGGTTTGGGACATTTGGATGTTGCTAAGCAATTTAAATCAGAACTAATCAAAATAAATGTGTGGTTAAATAGTCTCCCAATTCTCATGAAGGTCGTTACTGGCACAGAACCAGTCATTAACAAGATTTGCCCTGGACTCCAACCCTTAAGCTTGCACAAGACCTTGCAACCAGACTGAAAATGTACACCAGGTCACTGTTAAGGATACGATTTTGGTTCCCATCTCCTATGAGAAGCAGTTACCACTGATTGTAGTAATAGGCTCATGCCCAACCTTAATGGGGCGGAATTGGTTGAGAAAGATTCATCTTAATTGGCTCAACATTTTTCTATTTTAAAATGGATGCCTGGATGAAGTTCTAATTAATTACCTAGATGTTTTTCAGGAAGGTCTAGGAACTGTCAGAGGAGCCGGGCCACCTTACATGTTGAATAGGAAGCAATTCCATGATTACACAAGGTCTGCCCAGTACCATTTGCGACTCTACTTTTAAGGAACTATGAAGCTGCACTCCAAGGTCTTTAGCAACACACCCCTGGACCTTACCGTTAAGTGTATAAGTCCTGCTCTGATTTGCTTTTCCAAAATGTAGCACCACACATTTATCTAAATTAAACTCTATCTGCCATCCCTTAGCCCATTGGCCCATCTAATCAAGATGCCATTGTACTCTGAGGTAACCTTCTTCGCTGTCCACCATGCCTCCAATTTTGGTGTCATCTGCAAACTTACTAACTATACCTCCTAATTTCACATCCAAATCATTTATATAAATGACAAAATGACCCAGCACCAATCCTTGTGGCACACACTTGAGGAATTTGGACGTGGTGCTTGAATGTTTACCTCGGGCGTATGTCCACCTTAGAAGGAAAAAATGTGTGCTCTGGGCAACCCACGTAACCAACTTGGGCTACAGAGTTGACAAGACCAGGTTATGCCAGTTGGATGATAATGCGAGGGTAATCAAAGGTACCCCAGTTCCCACTTCTATCCTGGAGTTTAGGTCTTTCTTTGGGTTGGTGAATTATCACAAGAAATTCCTATGTTATCCGGCCTCCATCTTGGCACCCATAGAAGTGCTATTGAAAAATGTCAGTCTTAGAAATGGCCACGTAGCCAAGAAGTATCCTTTAGGGAAGTAAAGTAACAAATATTGTCATCTAAAGTGTTAGCCCAGTATGATGGGCCAACACTTTGGGGCGGCTTGGTGGCTCAGTGGTTAGCATTGCTGCCTCACAGCATCAGGTTCTCAGGTTCAATTCCAGCCTCGGGTGACTGCCTGTGTGGAGTTAGCACATTCTCCCCGTGTCTGCGTGGGTTTCCTCCGGGTGCTCTGGTTTCCTCCCACAGCCCAAAGATGTGCAGGTCAGGTGAGTTGGCCATGCTAAATTTCCCATAGTGTTAGGTACATTAGTCAGAGGGAAATGGGTCTAGGTGGGCTGCTCTTCGGAGGGTCGGTGTGGACTGGTTGGGCCGAAGGGCCTGCTTCCACACTGTAAGGAATCTAATCTAATCTATTATCCTAAGTGAGAAATGATGCTGACATGGGGGTAGTTTTATCTCATCAGTGGTCGAATGAAGAGGAACGCCAGGTAGGGTATGTTTCCTGGGCTTTGGCTGAACGCAAATATGCCCAGAGTGCCAACAAGGATAAAAATTGTCACTAGCAGCTCTCCCAAGTTCATGGGAATCTGAATCCAGAGGTGTAGTCTGAAACGTTCCGCAAGTAGGCGGCCTGTCTCCCCAATATAGAGGAGGCAACATCGGGTGCAGCGGATACAGTAAATGATGTGTGTGGAGGCGCAGGTGAACTTGTAGCGGATATGGAAGGATCCCTTGGGCCTTGGAGGGAAGTAAGGGGGGAGTTGTGGGCGCAAATTTTGCATTTCTTGCGGTTGCAGGGGAATGTGCCGAGAGTGGAGGTTGGGTTGGTGCGGGTGTGGACCTGACGAGGGAGTCACAGAGGGAGTGGTCTTTTCGGAACGCTGATAGGGGAGGGGAGGGAAGTATATCCCTGGTGGTGGGGTCCGTTTGGAGGTGGCAGAAATGACGACGGATGATACGATGTATATGGAGGTTGGTGGGGTGGTAGGTGAGGACCAGTGGGGTTCTGTACACCTAATCACCCTCACTTAACCTCCTTCCACCTATCACATTTCCAACACCCCTCCCCCAAGTCCCTCCTCCCTACCTTTTATCTTAGCCTGCTTGCACACTTTCCTCACTGCTGAAGAAGGGCTCATGCCCTAAACGTCGATTCTCCTGCTCCTTGGATGCTGCCTGACCTGCTGCGCTTTTCCAGCAACACACTTTCAGCTCTGATCTCCAGCATCTGCAGTCCTCACTTTCTTCTATAAATAAAGGGTGACTTGGTGATGGGATAACATGATTCAAAAGGCTAAGTACAAAACAACTGTTTTCTCTGATGTGAGTAAAGGAGAAAGATACACAATCATAAAAAGAACGAGGCCATTAAGAATGAATTTGGAGAGTACTTTTTTCACAGAATGGTGAAGATATGGAATCACCTTCCCCAAAATAATTGAGATTGATGGATTTTTGATCGTCAAGGATATCAAAATTGGGTAGATATAGCTAAGATATAGAGCATGGATGATCTAATTGAATGGTAAATATACTTCTTATGCTGATCTAATGATTTTTATGTAATTTTATGTCAAGAATTAAGAACATAAGATCACAAGTTAATTCCTCCTTTATGAATGTCATTTAAGAACCGGATCAAGTTAACTTATGACTAGGGCAGCTGGTTATGTAGTTATTTGAACCTGATCTGCCTATACTGCCCTCTAATGCCCCCACCCCCTCACCTCCTAGGAAGTAACAAAACCACCTCCCCTATTCACCAGGCACTTTTCTAGTTTTCCAAATGGGGAAATGAATCATGGGCAACTGCCTAGAAGAAAGTTGACACCATGAAACTACAGTCTGAATGTGTTTAGAAGAAGAGAAAGAAAAGTTAGAGGCTAACAAGGTGAAAAAAACATTTTGATGCTTGAATTGAATACATAGTATTCTTCAATAAAGTGTTCATTTAAATCATTAAAAATATATAATGAATGAAAACTATTGTTTTCTTTTCTCTCCAGTGAAATTGGAACAATCTAAAATTGAAAATGAATTGAAGATCAACCAGCTAAAAGAAGCTTTGGTAACCTTTGAAAAAAACTTTGCAATTTTTTTTTGTACTAATATTGTCTGTGGATACATTACCTAAAATATTGACCCAGATATTCTGATGTCCAGACAGTTGATATTCCAACATAAATGAGAGTTATGCATGGAGATTAATAAGTTCCTATACAGGAACTCTCCAAAAGTATCCATTTAACTACTTGCCAAATGTAGAATTTGGAGAGTTCGATGAAACTAAGTAAGTAAATACTCAGGAAAGATTAGATGATTAAATAGTCAATCCTGACCTAGTTCCCCATTCCCTCCCCCAACTGCCAACTTGAACCTGATCTGCCTCTACCACCCTCCAATACTCTGCCCCACTCCACCCTGTGGGACTGAACAAAACCACCTCCCCCATTAACCAGATGTTATATTGCCCACCCACCCAAACATCCTAAGCACTATTCACTAGCCTACCATTTGCTGCTTGCATCCTGCCAACCTGGCACCTCAGCCTCTACTTACTTGTCATCCTATTACTCACATGGTACCTACTCCGAAGAGAACTGTCAGACTGGAAGTATGGATCAATTTTTCTGAAGGAGCCTTGCTGCACCTGTCAGGAATGAGGAGTTTTCTCGTTTTGTGAAAAGAAAATGGGGAGTGATAATCCGTGTGAGATTGCTGGTCCTTGGATAATCTGATCCATTCATTAGAATATTGGACATGTATCAATATCTTGGACATTTTGGAAAGGACACTTTCATTGCAAATAAGTCTGGCTCCATTAAGAAAGAATGTAAACTGTTCAATTTGAGTCACTCAGCTGGGTTTTCTTACATTTTGGTTTAAGTATCAATTATGTGAAGTTTAACAGAGGGCTTCAAACTGGCAACTTTTCTCATGAAATTTTCCACTGCAGACTTCATTAAGAATGCACTCCATCTTCAAACAGCACCAATCTCAGGGAACCTTGTCTCTGTAGAGGGGCAAGTTGTCACATGTGCCAGCATTCACATCAAATATGTCTTATTTAAACTTTAGCCGAATGTCATTTCAAATGCTACAAGCCAGGAACTGCACTGAGTATATTAATGGAAATAGCATGGCTGAGAGAAGCAAGTTGGTAGAGCCAACTGGGACTAAACTCATCCAGGACCACCAGAAGGAGCAGGGATTTGCAGCACTGCTGCAAGAACTATGGAATCTACTCCATATGTGTGGAGTGCCGAAGATCAAATGTCTGGTAACTTCTGCCTAGTAACTCTCACTCATTCTCAACTCTGCCACTGCATGCACCTCCCACCAAGATTAACAATCTCACTTTTGCAGTGGTGGTAATCTTTTTGCATGGGTGTGGAAGGGACATTCTGTTTTTTCCCAATGTTGTGGGGGTTCTGGAGCACAACATGAATTCATCAAAAACATTTCAAAAATAATAAATTAATTGTTTATATGAGTAATGGGGAAATGGACCAAATGCTGGCAAATGGGACTAGACTAATTTAAGGTATCTGGTAGGCTTGGATGAGTTGGACTGAAGGGTCTGTTTCTGTGCAGTAGATCTCTGTGACTCTATGAAATGACCATTAAAAAGTGCCAAACAGAGCAGTTTAAAAACACAGCTAATTATTCCCTTTTTAGGTTAAGAACCAGACCTGTGAAAAGCCTCAATTCACAATCAGCAGGGAAGCGAGTGACTTGAGCTGAGTTAGAGTTAGATTTAACTAACACTGATCTTGGGTTGCCTCTGGAAGGCACACACCAAGCTGCCTTTTGCCAAATTCACATGGGAGTATGAGTTAGAAGTGAGTTGACATTCAGCTTGAGATTTCTTCCTCTTTCAGCCTGCGGTTTCTTCTTCTTTCAACCTTTCTGCCTTTTCAAGTTCCACATTCTTATCCCTTTCCCTTGTTCCCATTCACCCTTTTTTCTTTCGCTGTCTTCTCCTAGGATCTGGTTGCTGGGATTATGAACTCTGTTATCCTGCAGAATCCCCAGTTTTACAGTTCTGTGCTGAGCTAGCACTGCAGATACTCGAGATGGCAGTCTATTATGCACCATCAGGCCAGCTACCCAATGTGGAGAGTACCAGAGTTCAGTGCTTACTAGTGACTCAACAGGGCTAGGCTTGTGTGTTTTACATGCACAGTAGAGTCCAAGACACTTTCTGCCACCATCCTATGGAATCCAAAAGCAGTTCCTGGCCTCTTGATTCAAACTGTGGCAGTAACCTGCGATGACTGTCATTGACCAGTAAGGGGAGCTGCTCAAGCTGGTCCGGCCCCCATACTTCTACTCAGCTCTGATTTCCATGGTCATCCAGAATGCTCCAAACAAGAAATTGACCCTCATCTAGATCTACCAGTACACAAGCAAAGTTTACCAAAGGCTTCTCATCTCCAGACTTGGCCCACAGACACACCACCAAAGTTACAACCCTCAGACCATTCGTTGCTCCTCTGATCAAAAACTAGTTGTCTCCCACATTGCTGCTGATCGGTTCATCAGAAAGCTTGTAGCAGTACACGCAGATAAGAAAGGGCCTCTTACTGGAGGCACAGGTCCTTGCAAAGATGAATAAACTGTAAACTAAAGCAGGTGTTGAGCCATTTGAAATACAACAGGACTATCCCACATTTGCATGCAGCAATTTCAATCAGTAGCTCTCATCCATCTCATTGCCCCCAAAATATTAACCTTTTCTGCTTTGTGCTTTTTGCTCATTCAAATGAGGCACGTCGCCACCTTTGCTGCACCTGTACCTTCAATAACAGTTGTGCCAATCACTTTCATAGAACATAGAAAAATACAGCGCAGTACAGGCCCTTCGGCCCTCAATGTTGCGCCGACTGAAGCCTACCTAACCTATACTAGCCCAATAACCTCCATATGCTTATCCAATTCCAGCTTGAATGACCATAAAGAGGGAGAGTCCACCACTGATACTGGAAGGGCATTCCATGAACTCACAACCCGCTGAGTAAAGAATCTACCCCTCACATCTGTCCTATACCAACCTCCCCTTAATTTAAAGCTGTGTCCCCTAGTAACAGCTGACTCCATACGCGGAAAAAGGTTCTCATTGTCACCCCTATCTAAACCCCTAATCATCTTGTACACCTCTATCAAATCTCCCCTAAACCTTCTTTTCTCCATTGAGAACAGCCCCAAGTGCCTCAGCCTTTCCTCATAGGATCTTCCTACCATACCAGGCAACATCCTGGTAAACCTCCTCTGCACCCGTTCCAGTGCCTCCACATCCTTCCTATAGTATGGCGACCAAAACTGTACACAATACTCCAGATAAGGCTGCACCAGAGTCTTATACAACTGCAACATGACCTCAGGACTCCGGAACTCAATTCCTCTACCAATAAAGCCCAGTACGCCATATGCCTTCTTCTCAGCACTATTTACCTGGGTGGCAACTTTCAGAGATCTGTGTACATGGACACCAAGATCCCTCTGCTCATCTACACTACCAAGTGGCCTACCATTAGCCCAATAATCCATCTTCTTGTTACTCCTACCAAAGTGAATGACTTCACACTTAGCTACATTGAACTCCATTTGCCACCTTTCTGCCCAGCTCTGCAACTTATCTATATCCCGCTGTAACCTGCCACATCCTTCTTCGCTGTCCACCACTCCACCAACTTTCGTATCATCCGCAAACTTGCTCACCCAGCCTTCAAGCCCCTTCTCCAGGTCATTTATAAAAATGACAAACAGCAATGGTCCCAAAACAGATCCTTGTGGAACACCGCTAGTAACTGCACTCCAAGATGAAACTTTACCTTCAACTACTACCCTCTGTCTCCTTCCAGCCAGCCAATTCCTAATCCAAACCTCTAATGCACCCTCAATGCCATACCTCCGTAATTTTTGCAGTAGCCTTCCATGGGGTACCTTATACACCACATCTACTGCTTTACCCTCGTCCACTTCCTTAGTCACCTTCTCAAAGAACTCAGTATGGTTTGTGAGGCACGACCTGCCCTTCACAAAACCATGCTGACTATCCTTGATCACATTATTCCTATCCAGATGTTCATAAATCCTATCCCTTACAATTCTCTCTAAGACTTTGCCCACAACAGAACTGAGACTCACTGGCCTATAGTTACTAGGGCTGTCCCTACTCCCCTTCTTGAACAAGGGGACCACATTCGCTATCCTCCAGTCTTCTGGCACTATTCCTGTAGACAACGACGACATAAAAATCAAGGCCAATGGCTCCGCTATCTCCTCCCTAGCTTCCCAGGGGATCCTAGGATAAATGCCATCAGGCCCAGGGGACTTATCTATTTTCACCCTTTCCAGTATTCCCCGGACCTCTTCCCTACATACCTCAAAGCCATCTATTCTAATCACTTGTGACTCAATATTCACATCAGCAACAACGTCCTGTTCCTGAGTGAATACTGACGAAAGGTATTGATTTAGTGTCTCTCCAATCTCCTCTGCCTCCACACACAATTTCCCACTACTATCCTTGACTGGACCGATACCTACCCTAGTCATCCTTTTATTCCTGACATACCTATAGAAAGCCTTAGGGTTTTCCCTAATCCTACCAACCAAGGACTTTTCATGTCCCCTCCTTGCTGCTCTTAGCTCTCTTTAGATCCTTCCTGGCTACCTTATAACTCTCAATCGCCCCAACTGAACCTTCACACCTCATCTTTACACAGGCCGCCCTCTTCCCTTTTACAAGGGATTCCAATTCCTTATTAAACCACGGGTCCCTCACAAGACCCTTTCCTCCCTGCCTGACTGGCACATACTTATCAATGACACCCAATACTGCTCCTTGAACAAGCTCCACATATCATTTGTGTCCTTCCCTTGAAGCCTATTTTTCCAATCCACACATCCTAAGTCATGCCTCACCGCATCATAATTTCCCTGCCCCAGCTATAACTTCTGCCCTGCAGTGCACACTTATCCCTCTCCATCACTAGAGTAAAAATCACTGAATTGTGGTCACTGTCCCCGAAGTGCTCACCTACCTCCAAGTCTAACACCTGGCCTGGTTCATTACCTCAAACCAAATCCAGTATGGCCTCACCTCTTGTTGGCCTGTCTACATATTGTGTCAGGAAACCCTCCAGCACATATTGGACAAACACCGACCCATCTTACAAACTCGAACTATAGCTTTCCCAGTCAATATCTGGGAAGTTAAAGTCCCCCATAACAACCACCCTATTACTTTCACTCTTCTCCTGAATCATCCTTGCAATACTTTCCTCTACGTCTCTCGGACTATTAGGAGGCCTGTAGAAAACTCCTAACAGGGTGACCTCACCTTTCCTATTTCTAACCACAGCCCAAACTACCTCAGATGGCAAGTCTTCCTCCATCGTCCTTTCCACCGCTGTAATACTATCCTTGACAAGCAATGCCACACCTCCCCCTCTTTTACCCCCACCTCTGACCCTACTAAAACATTTAAACCCTGGAACCTGCAATAGCCATTCCTGTCCCTGTTCTACCCACGTCTCTGTAATGGCCACAACATCGAAGTCCCAGGTACCAACCCACGCTGCAAGTTCACCTACCTTATTTCTTATACTTCTGGCATTGAAGTATACACACTTCAAGCCACCTTCCTTCGAGATCGATGCCTTGTTCCTAACCTCCCGACACTCAAGGTCCTGTACCCTAAAGCTACAGTCCAGGTTCCCATGCCCCTGCAGAGTTAGTTTAAACCCTCCCAAAGTGCACTAGCAAACCTCCTCCCAAGGATGCTGGTGCCCCTCAGGTTCAGGTGGAGACCATCCTGTTTATAGAGGTCCCACCTTCCCCAGAAAGAACCCCAGTTGTCCAGAAACTGGAATCCCTCCCTCCTGCACCATCCCTGTAGCCACGCATTTAACTGTTCTCTCTCCCTATTCCTCGACTCTCTATCACATGGCATGGGTAACAGACCAGAAACAACAACTCTGTTCGTTCTAGCTCTGAGCTTCCAACCTAGCTCCCTGAAAGCCTGCCTAACATCCTCACCCCTCTTCCTACCTATGTCGTTGGTACCAACGTGGACCACGACCTGGGGCTGCTCCCCCTCCCCCTTAAGGACCCGGAAAACACGATCAGAGACATCACGTACCCTTGCACTTGGGAGGCAACATACCAAACGTGAGTCTCTGTCGCCCCTGCAAAACCGCCTATCTGTGCCCCTCACTATTGAGTCCCCAATAACTATCGCTCTACCTTTCTCCGCCCTTCTCTTATGAGCAACGGGGACAGGCTCCGTGCCAGAGGCCTGAACCTCATTGCTTACCCCTGGTAAGTCCCCCCCCCCCACAAGTACCCAAAACGGTATACTTGTTATTGAGGGGAACAACCACAGAGGGTCCCTGCACTGGCTGCTTCCTCCCAGTCCCCCTCACTGTCACCCATCTATCTATAACTTTCGGAGTAACTACTTCCCTAAAGCTCTGATCTATGACCACCTCTGCCTCCCGAATGATCCGTAGTTCATCCAACTCCAGCTCCAGTTCCCTAACATGGTCTTGGAGGAGCTGGAGATGGGTGCACTTCCCGCAAGTGTAATCAGCAGGGACGCTAATGGCTTCCCTCACCTCAAACATCTTGCAAGAGGAACATTGCACTGCCTTCGTTGCCATCCCTCTAAAAGGTAAACTTTAAAAAGAAAACTGTATCTAAAGAAACAAACAAGCAAAATGCAGCACTTACCTGCTTACCACAACGGGTGGTATTATTTGGTTAGAGGAGGAGGGCAGGTGGGAGGCTCTACCCCTGTAGTGCCTCGGGTTCCTCGCCTGCGCGCTTTTATAGAGAAAAAAAAACTTTTCCAGGTAAGCTAGCGCGACACCAGCTTCCGGGTCCGCTAGGCGTTTAAAAAAAACTTTAAATTTTAACCATTTAAAAAAATAACTGGACTATACCACGACTTAAACTAAACACCATCAGACAGCCGTTACCTGCTCCGCCGCGAGAATGAATCTATCTGAATCCCTTCCTTTGTCTCATAGTAGGCAAAAATGTTTCATAATAGGGCTGAAAAGAGCAAGACAGATAGTAGATTGGCTAATATTAATCTCATCCTATACATCTAAAGACTGATGGTTCATGTATGAGAGAACCATAAACACTTGCATGGGATGCCGAGATTTCTATATCCTGACAACCAAGTGAGATTCCTCGAGATGCTCTCCCAATATAGCCATAGTAAATGTATTCTTAAGATGCTCCTGCATCTGTCCCAATGTGCATCTTATTCCCCCATTTATACAGGCACAGGAGCTATCCACATAGCATCTGCCCACAAGGGACCAGCCTCTGAAGAGATCAGCTCCTCCTCTGTATGAGGAGGAAAACACAGACCCCTCAGAGGATGCACTAAAAGGCTATCTCCTGCACTCTTCACCAGTTCAGATGCTTTCACCTTGGTGGGTACTTTCACATGATTGGAGTTGGGAGCACTATCTGGTAAGCACATCACAGCCTCTTTTCCATAGTTGGCTGAGGAGGAGCCATCCAGGTCTCCAGAACTTAGAGAATCAGACGCATGTTTGATGCAAGGCAGGAGAGGAGTCCCGTGGTGTTGGTCATTAATAACTTTGTGAAAATGTACAAGGTGTTAGAGGAGCAGCTGGCAGGTTTGTTGGAGATACTTGGTAAACTGGATGGAAGGTTGAAGGAATTCACCAAAATGATTAGTATTGGATTGGGTCCTGCATGTGTGCATCTGGCTATCTTCGTGGACAGATTGGCAATTGCCATGGAAAACCAAGTGCAACAGGACATTCAAAAGTAAAATGCTGACAAAACTCAGCAGGTCTGACATCTGTGGGAAGAAAGCAGAGTTAATGTTTTGAGTCTGGTGACTCTTCATCAGAACTGTACATCAGAATGTGCAGTGGCTGCCAGAGATGGTGCAGATCTGCAATGCATTGATCAGCATCAACCACAAAACAACAGGGGACAACAGACCTTGACATTACTCTGGATGCCTTTCCCCCTCAAGGAGATAACGCAGTGCCAGTAGGGGCCCAAACGGAGGAGGAACCACACACAGACTCCACCGAGATGTCAGGAGACCCCAGAAGTGCCTGGCCTCTCCACCTCCATCATGCCTGTGAACAGCAACCGTGTAGAAGCTGAAGCCAGTGAACGTGAGCTTCCATCTGGCCAGGTCACTGTCAGTATGTTTGGACCATCCAGCCATAACCGTCCCAAGGATAATCCACCTAAGCCTTCAAGGCCAATAGCCTCCACTGAGATACAGGGGACTGCATTTAGACATAGTGAGAGGACAAGCAAAAGAAAGCCTTCTGAGGGTACAGAAGGTGGTATGGGTGACTCATCATTGTAAATAAAATATCGTACTTGTAAATATTTTCACTTTAAATCATCACCTGTCTGACTGTTGTTTTGGCTGCAGCAAGCTACAGATCCAATATCCTTACAGGAAGGTTTGCTCGTGCTGTAAGGGAGGTTTTAAATTGATCCGGCAGACAAATGGGATACAGAATGGATGGTAAAGTCAGGAGCAAGATCCAGTCAGATGTAGAAGGAATGCTCAGACATTCCAGAGTCGGCAGAGAAGACACGAGTAGGATAAGGCAGATGATAGGTCTAGAAAGCTAAATTGTACCTATTTTAACATGAGAAGCTTGACTGGTAAGGCAAATGATTTTTGAGTATGAATCAACCTGTGGGAATATAATATTGTTGTAATTAATGTGATATGGTTGAAGGGAGGACAAAATTGGTGGTTTAACATTCCAAGGTATAGAAACTTTAGTGGTGGATTTAAGAGAGGTGGGGACATTGCATTATTGATGAGGAAAATTAATACTGCAGTAATGAGGGAGGATATCTTAGAAGAGTCTTCAAGTGATGCCACTTGGACAGAGCTCAGAAATAAAAAAGGAGTGTTATCTTGCTGGGATTATACTACAGGCCTCCCAAGTCAGAGGGTGATAGAGGAGCAGATGGGTTGGCAAATCACTGAAAGGTGCAAGAGAAACAGGGTTTTGGTTGTAAGGGACTTCAACTTTGCGAACAATAACTTGGATCACCTCTATGAAAGGTTAGATGAGGTAGAATTTTGAAGAACATTGTGTGCTAGTACGTAGATGTTCCTACTAGAGATGTAACAGTGCTAGACCTAATCCTGGGGAATGAAGCCAGCCAAGTAACTTAAGTTTCACTGGGCAAGCATTTTGAAGACAGTGACCAGAAGTCAAGAAGTTTCAAAGTCATTAAGGAAATGGATAAGGATAGTGCAGAAGTTAAGTAAATAAATTGGGGGAAAGCTGATTTCAATGTCATTAGACAGGATCTGGAAGCAGCTAGAACATACAACATAGAACAATACAGCACAGAACAGGCCTTCAGCCCATGATGTTGTGCCGAACATTTTGTCCTAGCTTAAACACCTATCAATGTACCTATCTAATTGCCGCTTAAAGGTCACCAATGATTCTGACTCTGCCACTCCCACAGGCAGCGCATTCCATGCCCCCACCACTCTCTGGGTAAAGAACCTACCCCTGACATCCCCTATGTACCTTCCACCCTTCACCTTAAATTTATGTCCCCTTGTAACACTCTGTTGTACCCGGGGAAAAAGTCTCTGACTGTCTACTCTATCTATTCCCCTGATCATCTTATAAACCTCTATCAAGTCACCCCTCATCCTTCGCCGTTCCAATGAGAAAAGGCCTAGCACTCTCACCCTATCCTCGTACGACCTATTCTCCATTCCAGGCAACATCCTGGTAAATCTCCTGTGCACCCTCTCCAAAGCTTCCACATCTTTCCTAAAATGAGGTGATCAGAATTACATACAGTACTCCAAATGTGGCCTTACCAAGGTCCTGTACAGCTGCAACATCACCTCATGACTCTTGAATTCAATCCCTCTGCTAATGAACGCTAATATGCCATAGGCCTTCTTACAAACTCTATCCACCTGAGTGGCAACTTTCAAAGAGCTATGAACATAGACGCCAAGATCCCTCTGCTCCTCCACCTTTCTAAGAACCCTACCGTTAACCCTGTATTCTGCATTCTTATTTGTCCTTCCATAATGGACAACCTCACACTTGACAGAGTTGAACTCCATCTGCCACTCCTCAGCCCAGCTCTGCATCATATCTAAGTCCCTTTGCAGCCAACAACAGCCCTCCTCACTATCCACAACTCCACCAATCTTCGTATCATCTGCAAACTTACTGACCCACCCTTCGACTCCCTCTTCCAAGTCATTAATAAAAATTACTAAACAGCAGAGGACCCAGAACTGATCCCTGCGGAACTCCACTTGTAACTGGGCTCCAGGCTGAATATTTACCATCTACCACCACTCTCTGACTGCGACCGGTTAGCCAGTTCTCTATCCAACCAGCCAAATTTCCCACTATCCCATGCCTCCTGACTTTCCACAAAATCCTACCATGGGGAGCCTTGTCAAATGCCTTACTAAAATCCACGTACACTACATCCACTGCTCTACCCTCATCCACATGCTTGGTCACCTCCTCAAAGAATTCAGTAAGACTTGTAAGGCAAGACCTACCCCTCACAAATCCATGCTGGCTGCCCCTAATCAAGCAGTGTCTTTCCAGATACTCATAAACCCTATCCCTCAGTACCCTTTCCATTACTTTTCCTACTACCGAAGTAAGACTAACTGGCCTGTAATTCCCGGGGTTATCCCTATTCCCTTTTTTGAACAGGGGCACAATATTCGTCACTCTCCAGTCCCCTGGTACCACCCCCGTTGACAGTGAAGACGAAAAGATCATTGCCAGCGGCTCTGCAATTTCCTCTCTTGCTTCCCACATAATCCTAGGATATATCCCGTCAGGCCCGGGGGACTTGTCTATCCTCAAGTTTTTGAAAATGCTCAACACATCTTCCTTCCTAACTAGTATCTCCTCTGGCTTACCAGTCCATTTCATACCCTCCTCTTCAACAGTACGGTCCCTCTCATTTGTAAATACTGAAGAAAAGTACTCATTTCAAGACCTCTCCTATCTCTTCCGACTCAATACAGTCTCCCACTACTGTCCTTGATCGGACCTACCCTCGTTCTCGTCATTCTCATGTTTCTCACATACACATAAAAGGCTTTGGGATTATCCTTGATCCTACCCGCCAAAGATATTTCATGCCCTCTCTTAGCTCTCCTAATCCCTTTCTTCAGCTCCTTCCTGGCTATCCTGTATCCCTCCAACGCTCTGTCTGAAACTTGTTTCCTCAACCTTATGTAAGCCTCCTTCTTCCTCTTTACTAGACATTCAACCTCCCTCGTCAACCAAGGTTCCCTCACACGACCATCTCTTTCCTGCCTGACAGGTACGTACATATCAAGGACACATCGTATCTGTTCTTTGAACAAGTTCCACATTTCAATGACATCCTTCCCTGACAGCCTATGCTCCCAACTTATGCTCCTCAGGTCCTGTCTTGCAGCATCATATTTACCCTTCCCCCAATTGTAAAACTTACCCTGTTGCACGCACCTATCTCTCTCCATAACCAAGGTGAAAGTCACAGAATTGTGGTCACCATCACCAAAATGCTCATCCACTAACAAGCCCATCACTTGTCCTGGTTCGTTACCGAGTACCAAATCCAATATGGCCTCCCCTCTGGTTGGACAGTCTACATACTGAGTTAGAAAAGCTTCCTGGACACACTGCATAAACACCGCCCCGTCCAATTTACTTGATCTAAAGAGCTTCCAATCAATATTTAGGAAGTTGAAATCGCCCATGACTACTACCCTGTGGCTTCTGCACCTTTCCAAAATCTGTTTCCCAATCTGTTTCTCCACATCTCTGCTGCTATTGGGAGGCCTATAGTAAACACCCAACAAGGTGACTGCTCCTTTCCTGTTTCTGACTTCAGCCCATACTACCTCCAAAGGCAGATCCCCCTCGGACTGCCTTTCTGCAGCCATTATACCATTTCTAATTAGCAACGCCACACCCCCTCCTTTTTTACCACCCTCCCTAATCTTACTGAAACATCTGTAACCAGGAACCTCCAACAACCATTCCTGTCCCTCTTCTATCCACGTTTCCGTGATGGCCACAACATCATAGTCCCAAGTACCAGTCCACGCCTTAAGTTCACCCACCTTATTTCTGATACTCCTTGCGGTGAAGTAGACACGCTTGAACCCATCTCTGTGTCCGCAAGTATTCCCTGTCAGTGCTACCTTCTCCACAGCCTCCCTACATTCTTGGACATCCTGAAAAACAGCTAACCTACTTGCTGGACCACAAGTCCGGATCCCATCCCCCTACCAAATTAGTTTAAACCCCCCGAAGAGTGCTAGCAAACCTACCTCCCAGGATATTGGTGCCCTTCTGGTTCAGGTGCAACCCGTCCTGCTTGTACATGTCCCACCTTCCCTAGAATGCAGTCCAATTGTCCAAATACCTGAAGCCTTCCCTCCTACACCATCCTTGCAGCCACGTGTTCAACTGCACTCTCTCTCTCTATTCCTTGCATCACTCACTTGGCACCGGCAACAACCCAGAGATGCCGACTCTATCCGTCCTAGCTTTTAGCTTCCAACCTAACTCCCTGAGCTCCTGGAATGACCTCCCCACCGCTCTTCCTACCTATGTCGTTGGTGCCAGTGTGCACCATGACTTCTGGCTGCACACCCTCCCCCTTAAGGATTCTGAAGACACAGTCCGAGACGTCTTGGATCCTGGCACCCGGGAGGCAACAAACCAACCGAGAGTCTCGCCCATGTCCACAGAACCGCCTGTCTGTCCCTCTAACTATAGAGTCTCCTATAACTAGCGCTCTCCTCCTCTCCCCCTTTCCCTTCTGAGCCTCAGAGCCGGACCTTGTGCCAGAGACCTGGTCACTGCAGCTTATCCCTGCTAGGCCGTCCCCCCTAACAGTATCCAAAGCGGAATACTTATTGTTGAGGGGAACGACCACAGGGGATCCCTGCACTGCCTACTTCCTCCCCTTCCCACAGGTAACTGTTACCCAGCTACCTCTGTTCTCCGGCGTAACTATGTCCCTGTAGCTTCTATCTATCAGCCTCTCAAATAATTCTCAGTTCACCTGACTCCAGCTCCAGTACCCTAACGCAGTCTGTGTGGAGCTGGCTGCACTTCCTGCAGATGAAGTCGGCAGGAGCATCGGTGGTCACCCCTACCTCAAACATCCTGCAGGAGGAACATTTCACTGCCTGCGCTGTCATAACTCTACACTTAGTCTCCAAAACAAGAACACTAAGTAGCTTACCTTTTTTTTTAGGTTAGAGGAGGAGGGAGGGTGGGAGACACTACACGTGTAGTGTCTCGGGTTCCTTCTCCACTCAAATAACAATCACTTAACTTCCCGACCAGCTTTGCGCTCCGACTTCACTTCCGCCCAGCTCCCGCCGCTGTCTGCTGCAAAAAGCTACTTGCAGCTAAGTCTACATTTGGAAAGTGGGGGTCTTTTAAAAGTAATATAGTGAAAATTCAGGGTCAGCGTGTTCCTCGAAGAGTGAAGAGCAAGTGCAGTAAGTTCGGAGAACCTGGATGTCCATGTATATCAAGACTTTGATAAAGAAGACGAAAGAAGCATATATCAGCTACCCCACATTAAAACAGGGGGACCTTTCAAAAGTATACAGAATGTTGAAGGTTCATTGGAAAGGAAATTAGGACATCAAAGAGATGCCATGAAATATCTTTTACAGATGGGATCAAGGAAAACCCGAAGGGAAAGAGCAGTACCAAAAGACACCATCTCCCCAAATTCATTTAGCAAGGGACCTAAATTAACTTTGGCCTCCCTCTTCTATATATACTTACAGAAGCATCTTATGTCAATTGTTATATTCCTCACTAGTTTGCCCTTGTGGTTTATATTCTCTGTTTATTATCTTTTTGGTTCTGCTTTGCTGGATTCTCAATTTGTCCCAGTGTTAATGGCTATCTACCTCCTTACATGTATTTTTTCAACTTCATACTCTACTTAACTTCCTTGATTAGCTTTGGTTGATTTATTCTTTCTTCCTTGCTGGGATACATTTTTGCTGAGTGTCTTCCTTGCTTACTTCTGTGGATGCTGGGGATCACTGTTTATAAAGCATGCCCTGAGATGTTAAGGAATGCTAGCCAAAGTTGATACCCAGAGAAAATGCTGGTGACTGAAGCTACCAGGTTACAGTTCTGACTTTAAAGTTGGAAATTGGTGATTTCTAGTTTCTGGGATATTGGCAACATGCATACAAATGAGGTAATAATGAGATGTTGGTTCTTGAAAATAGGCCCCTCCTTACTCGCACGATCTTTATCTAGCTGTTGAAGCTTTAAGGGGAAAATCAAAATTTTCTTGGTGTTAAGAGCCTGTTTCTTTTCATTCTCACCATGTTCTCCCAACCCATTTTCAAACAAGTATGCAGTTTTGGAAAAGTTAAGGGGTGATGGACTCTCAAGGGAGTGTAACACAAACAGCCAAGAGTATGGAATCAAGGCAGGCTCTAAGGTAATGAGGGGCACGTCGGGTTTCAAGCGAACAATTGTGATAGGGGACTCTCCAGTCATAGGCACAGACAGATGTGTCTGAGGCCACAAGCGAAAAATCAGAGTGGTGTGTTGCCTGCTTGGTGCCAGCATCAAGAACATCTCAGAGATGGTGCAGAATGTTCTCAAAAGGGAGAGGGGACCAGCAAGAGATCATTGTATACATTGGAACAATGACATAGGAAGGGAAAAGGATGAGAGTCTGAAAAGAGAATAAAGAAAGTTAGGCGGGAATTTAAAAAGGAGGTTCTCAACCATAGCAATATTTGGATTACATCCGGTGCTTCAAGCTAGTGAGGGCAGGGATAGAAAGATAGACCAGATGAATGCGTGGCTGAGGAGCTGATGCAGGAGAGAAGGGTTCACATTTTTGGATCATTAGAATCTGGGGTAGAAGTGACCTGTACAAGAAGGACAGATGGCACCTGAATTAGAAGGGGACTAATATACTGACAGGGAGATTTGTGAGAGCTGCTCGGTAGGATTTAAACTAGTAAACTGGGTGGGGTGGGACCCAGGAAATAGTGAGGAAAGAGATCAATCTGAGACCGGTGCAGTCGGGAAATGGAGTAAGTCAAACAGTCAGAGCAGACAGGAACAAAGCAGAGAACAAGGTAGGACTGATAAAGTAAACTTCATGTACTTCAGTGCAAGAGGCCGAATAGGGAAGGCAGATGAACACAGGGCATGGTTAGGAACATGAGACTGGAATATCATCGCGATTGCAGACACGTGGCTCAGGGATGGACAGGACTGGCAGCTTAATGCTCCAGGATACAAATGCCGCAGGAAGGATAGAAAGGGGGGGAACAAGAGAGGAGGGGGAGTGGCGTTTTTGTTAAGGGATAGCATTACTGTTGTACTTAGGGAGGATATTCCTGGGAATACATCCAGGGCAGTTCGTTGGGTGGAACTGAGAAATAAGAAAGGGATTGATCACCTTCTTGGGATTGTATTAATCAGCAGGAAATTGAGAAACAAATTTGTTAGAAGATTTCAGTTATCTGAAAGAATAATAGAGTGGCTTTGGTAGGGGATTTTAACTTTCCAAACATAGGCTGAGACTGCCATATGGAGAAAGATGTGTTAAATGTATATAAGAATATTTTCTGATTCACTATGTGGATCTACCTACGAGAGAAGGTGCAAAACTTGATCTACTATTGGGAAATAAGACAGCAGGTGACTGAGGTGTCAGTGGGGGGGCACTTTGGGGCCAGAGACCATAATTCTATTAGTTTTAAAATAGCGATGGAAAAGGATAGACCATATCTCAAAGTTGAAGTTCTAAATTGGAAGAAGGTTAATTTTGATGATATTAGGCAAGAACTTTCAAAAGCTGACTGGGGGCAGATGTTTGCAGGTAAAGAGATGGCTGGAAAATGGGAAGACTTCAGAAATGAGATAATAAGAGTCCAAAGACAGTATATTCCTATTAGGGTGAAAGATAAGGCTCTTAGGTGGAGGGAGTGCTGGATGACTTAAAGAAATTGAGGTTTCGGTTAAGAAAATGAAGGAAACATATATCAGATGTAGACAGGAGAGACTGAGTGAATCCTTAGAGTATAAAGACAATAGGAGTATACCTAAGAGGGAAATCAGGAGGGCAAAAAGGGGAAGAGTTAGCTTTGGCAAGTAGGATTAAGGAGAATCCAAACGGTTTTTGTAAATACATTAAGGACAAAAGGGTAACTGGGGAGAGAATAGGGCCTCTCAAAGATCAGCAAGGCAGCCTGTGTGTGGAGCTGCAGGAGATGGGGAGATACCAAACGAGTATTTTGCATCAGTATTTACTGTAGAGAAGAACATGGAAGATATAGGATGTAGGGAAATAGATGGTGACATCGTTAAAAATGTCCATATTACAGAGGAGGAGGTGCTGGATGTCTTGAGATCCATAAAAGTGGATAAATCCCAAGGACCCAATCACGTGTACTGTAGAATTCTGTGGGAAGCTAGGGAAATGATTGCTGGGCCTCTTACTGAGATGTTTGTATCATCGATAGTCACAGCTGAAGTGCCAAAACACTGGAGGTTAGCTAACGTTCCATACTGAAGAAAGGTGGTGAGGAATAACCAGGGAACTATAGACCAGTGAGCCTGACATCGGTGGTGAGCAAGTTGGAAGGAATCCTGAGGGACAGGATGTCCATGTATTTGGAAAGGCAAGGACTGATTAGGGATTGTCAGCATGGCTTTGTGGTGGGAAATCATGTCTTATAAACTTGATTGAGTGTTTTGAAAAAGTAACAAAGAGGATTGATGAGGCCAAAGTGGTGGACGTGATCTATATGGACTTGAGTAAGGTGTTCAACAAGATTCCACATTGCAGACTGGTTAGCAAGGTTAGATCTCATGGAATACAGGGAGAACTAGTCATTTGGATACAGAACTGGCTCAAAGGTAGAAGACAGCTGGTGGTGCTGGAGGGTTGCTTTTCAGACTGGAGGCCTGTGACCCGTGGAGTGCCACAAGGATCAGTGCTGGGTCCACTAATTTTTGTCATTAATGTAAATAATTTGGATGTGAGCATAAGAGGTACAGTTAGTAAGTTTGCAGATAACACCAAAATTGGAGGCATAGTGAACAGTGAAGAAAGTTACCTTAGAGTACAGCAGGATCTTGATCAGATGGGCTAATGGGCTGAGGAGTGGCAGATTGACTTTAATTTAAATAAATGTTAGGTGCTGCATTTTTGAAAAGCAAATCAGAACAAGACGTATACACTTAATGGTAAGGTCCTGGGGAGTGTTGCTGAACAAAGAGACCTTGGAGTGCAGGTTCATAGTTTCTTGAAAGTAGAGTCGCAGATAGATAGGATAGTGAAGAAGGCGTTTTGTATGCTTTCCTTTATTAGTCAGAGCATTGAGTATAGGAGTTGGGAGGACATGTTGAGGCTGTACAGGACATTGGTTAGGCCACTTTTGGAATATTACGTGCAATTCTGGTCTCTTTCCTATAGGAAGGATGTCGTGAAACTTGAAAGGGTTCAGAAAAGATTTACGAGGATGTTGCCAGGGTTGGAGGATTTGAGCCAAAGGGAGAGGCTGAATAGGCCAGGACTGTTTTCCCTGGGGTGCTGGAGACTGAGGGGTGATCTTGTAAAGGTTTATAAAATCATGAGGGGTATAGATAGAATGAATAGACAAGATATTTTCCCTGGGGTGGGGGAGTCCAGAACTACAGGGCATAGGGTGAGAGAGGAAAGATAGGAAAGGGACCTAAGGGGCAACTTTTTCACATAGGGGGTGGTGCATGCATGAATGAGTTGCCAGAGGAAGTGGTGGAGGCTGGTACAATTACAGCATTTAAAAGGCGTCTGGATGGGTATATGAATCGGAAGTGTTTAGAAGGAAATGGGCTAGGTGCTGGTAAATGGGACTAGATTAGGTTAGCATATCTGATTGGCATGGACAAGTCGGACCGAAGGGTCTGTTTCCATGATGTACATCACTATGACTGTCTGACTCTGTAACTTTCTCCCTGTTGCTCATGTAATTCAGATGCTTGGAAAATTCAATCCCACTAAGTCCACGATACTTTCCAACAGATCACATGGATGGAAGAAATCAATTTGATTTCAGTACAATATACTTAGTGAGATAACTTGCCTGAAGCAAGAGCCTTTGCCTTCTCTCTCTCTTCCCCACCCCACACACCCCCCCCCCCCCCCCCACCTCTCTCTTTCTCTCTCTGTGACCCCTCACTCATCAATGTTTGATTGTTGAAGGCACTGGAAGACATCATGACCTCATGTGAGTTCCTGAAGGAGAATTCAAAATCTACTAATGTATCCAGGAAAGCTCATTCAACTAATCATTACAGATTCAGAATGCCTTTCTAGCACTAACAGGTTGTGGGCAAATTGACTCTGGCTACAAAGATTTTAACAGTCTGAATAATTATTTTTCCTGAATGTAATTTTATGTTGGCTAAAGTCCTCTTAAAATAACACTGCATTGTGTTATTCTGTTTTTCCCAGCTGGGAGGTTGTGTGTTTTATTTTTCCAGAAGGGTGCATATTAGCATAGCATTTGTGTGCATATATGCATATCTACATCCTTTCTAATGAACTTTTCATTTTTACTTGAGCAGGTTTTATTTGCAATAAGCTATATCTTACGGTGTTACTTAAGGGACTTTGTTGACTTATTTCTAATACTAAGCTGTATACAGATACTTCTATAACACAATGGTTATGTTCTTGTGCAACCCCAAATTATCGAAAAATTGCACTTTAGAAACAGCACTTAAAGTGTTGTCAATGTATTAGTGTTCCAGCCAACAAGTTTAAAATGTTCATGCTTTAGAAATACTGTCCTCAATTCATCAATTGCGTTCCAGCAAACTTTTGTTAATGAAATGCACGTTATTAGCATGATGACTTGAACTGTCCGAAATTGTATAATTCACAATAATCGTCTCTCTTTTTAATTGCAACCTTAGTTTTGACTAGAATAGACAAGGAAAGTAATCAGTTCATCACACCTTGCTCTAAACTCATTTTTAAGAAAATACTCATCTGGAGTAAAGTTATTAATTTTTCGGTTGCAATTCTTTGATTCCCCAATTAAATGTCTGTGTTAAATTTAATCTCTTTTGATGAATATTTCAGAATGACAAAACAATAACACAAGATAAATTAGAAGAAGAACTGATGAGTGAAAAATTAGAGAAAGGGAAATATTTTGAACAATTGGAATCAGCAAAGAAAATACAGAATGATTTACAGGTTAGTTTTCCACTTTTAAATCTTTACATCCCATGACTTTGAAAACCAAAGTGTAAGACCTTATATTGTTGTTTAAGCATTAAAGCTTCATGGAATTGAACAATTGGTAGGAATCATTATCATAAATTTAGTTTCCATATAATAATATTGTGCATCTTCCTGTCAGTGTTGAAAAATAATTCACAAATTATGTTATCATTGCAGATAAGTTGCTGAACTAATAATTGCGATCAAATGAACTGCGGTGGCTAGGGAATTTGAATCCAGTTAAATTGAATACAACCTGGACTAAACTTGTATCAGTAATAATGACAATTAAAATTCTGGATTGTCCTAAAAACTCATCGACCCAGCAATGTGTTAACTCCTAACTGCTATCTGATATAGGCTAGCAATCTACTCCATTGTGTTCAAGAAGCTGCTCACTACTATCTTCTTAGGGAAAATTGGGAATGGCCAAGAAGTGATGCCACATTATATGAGTTATTAAAACACAAATGCAAAGCAAAAATTTGTTAAGGAGACATAGCTGCAAGGGGATCAGGACTGGGAGCTAAATATCCAAGGATATACATCCTTTCAAAAAGACAGGCTCGTAAGCACAGGGGGTGGGGTTGCATTGTTAGTAAAATATGGAATTAAATCAATAGTAATAAACAAAGTAAGATCAGATGATGTGGAATCTCTGTGGGTAGAGTTAAGGAACCGCAATGTAAGAAAACCATAATGGGAATTATTAACAGGCCTCCAAACAGTAGTCAGGATTTGGAGCATAAGATACACATAAAGGAAGAAGGTGGAATCACATATAATGGTATGACAGTTTATCAAAGACAACAACAGAGGCATGAGGGATGAGCTGACAAGAATTGACTAGAAGAGGAGCCTAGGAGTAAAGACAGTGGAACAGCAGTGGCAGGAGCTTCTGGGAGTAATTAGAGATCCATCGCAAAAATTCATCCTGAGAAGCAAAAAGAAGCAAACTAAAGGGTGGATTAGGCAATTATGGCTGACCCAGCGAAATCCGGGACAGCATGAAAGCAAAAGAGAAAGCATATAATGTGGTGAAGGGCGGTGGAAAGTCTACAAAGACCAACAGAGGACAACGAAGAAAGAATTAAGGAGGGAGATTAAATATGAGGGTAACCTAGTTGATAATGTTAGGAAAGATTGCAAGAGATTCTTTAGATATATAAAGTGCCAAAGAGAGGCAAATAATTGACACTAGACTGTTGGAAAATGGTGCTGGAGAGGTAGTAATGGGGAGCAAAGGAATGACTGAGGAACTGAATAAGTACTTTGCATCAGTCTTCATGGTGGAAAAAAAAATTCAAGAGAGTTGGGGGGGGGGGCAGAGATAAGTTTGATGGCCATCACCAATGAGAAGGTGCTACAAAAACTGAAAGATCTGAAACTGGATGAATTGCCTGAACCAGATGGGCTATAACCTAGAGTCCTGAAGGAGATAGCTGAAGGGACAATGGAAGCTTTAGTAGTGATCTTTCAGGAATCACTGGAGTCAGGGAGGGTGGCAGAGAACTAGAAAATTGCTAATGTAACCACCCGTTTAAGAAGGGATCAATAATAGGCCAATTTGCCTGACTTTAATTGTTGGTAAGATTTTGGAGTGCATTGTGAAGGATGAGATTTCTGAACACCTAGATATGCATGGTAAAATACAATAAACTCAGCATGGTTTCACTAAGGAGAGGTCATGCCTGATAAGTCTACTAGAATTCTTTGAGGAGGTAACGAGCTGGTTAGACCAAGGAGAGCCGATGGATGTTATCTATCTGGACCTCCAGAAGGACTTTGATAAGGTGCTGTACAGGAGGCTGCTGAGTAAGATAAGGGCCCATAGCGTTAGAGGTCACTTAGTAGCATAGATAGAAGATTGGCTGTCTGGTGAAGGCAGAGTGTGGCGATAAAAGGTCCTTTTCAGGATGGAAGCCAGTGGCTAGTGGCGTTCCACAAGGTATTGGGATCACAACTTTTCACTTTATACATTAGTGATCTGGATGAACGAACTGAGGGCATTATGGCTATGTTTGCAGATGATACAAGGATAGGTAGAGGAGCAGGTAGTATTGAGGACACGGAGAGGCTGCAGAAAGATTTAGATAGGTTAGGAGAGTGAGCACATAAGTGGCAGATGAAATATAACTTGGGAAAATGTGAGTTCATGCACTTTGATAGGAAGAATAGAGGCATGGGCTATTTGCTAAATGGACAGAAAATTCAGAAATATGAAGTGCAAAAGGATTTGGGGTCCTAGTCCATGAATCTCTTAAGATAAACTTGCAGGCTGAGTCAGTAGTTAGGGTGGCAAATACAATGTCGTCATTCTTCTCGCGAGGACTAGATTATAAAAGCAGGGATATACTTCTGAGGCTTTATAAAGCTCTGGTGAGACCACATTTAGAGTATTTTGAGAAATTTTGGCCCCCATACTTCAAGAGGATGTACTGGTCCTGGAGCAGGGGTCCAGAGGAGGTTCATGAGAGTGATCCCAGGAATGAAAGACTTAACATATGAGGAATGTTTGTGGACTCTAGAACTATACTCAGTCGAGTATACAAGGACAATGGGGGTTCTTATTGAAACTTTGAGAATACTGAATGGCCTGGACAGAGTGGACATTGGGAAGATGTTTCCATTGGCAGGAGAGATGAGGACCCAAGGGCACAGCACTCAAGTAAAGGGAAGATCTTTTAGAACAAGGTAAAGGAGAAACTTCTTTAGCCAGAGAGTGGTGAATTTGTGGGGCCCATTGCCACATAAGGCTGTAGAGGCCAGGTCATTGAGTATATTTAAAACAAAGATGGATAAGTTCTTGATTGACAAGGAGATCAACAATTATGGAGAGAGAAAAGAAAAATGCTGTTGAAAACCCTATCAGCAGAGCAGACTCAATGGGCTGAATAGCCAAGTTTCTTCTCCTATGTCTTATGGTCTTAAGGGTTTGATGATCACTATGGAAATTAAGCGTGATTTCTCTGAAATTAAAGAGATTTAAAGAGTTACTTATTTTAATTAAGTATTATTTTGTGAACAGCTCATGATATGAAGCTATCATACTGCCATTTGATTCTGACACAACGCAAACTTGTTAGCAGCAAAAAATTAATGTAATAGCAGGAAATGTGCATAACACTAATTGGGGCAGTCAAGTCATGGGGAAGTGGATGCAGTGAAAGTCTGTTGAAGGAAAGAGAGGCTGAGCAGTTTTTTTATTCAGTTAATCCATAGCAACAGATTTCTTTTAGCCGAGACTACTTACAACTAATAACAGTGTTTAAAATTCCGGATTTGAATGAAGACATAATCACTGATTTATATTATGTAGTTTAGGATGGTCTGAGTTATAGTCAAGCAAAAAAAAACTATTCTGTTAGTTGAAGTACCATTTGTCATTGCTCTGTCACTTTTCATAACTCAGGAAGAATATACTAAACTGGATATTTAGTTCATCGAAAAAAGAATCAGATACTTCCAATTTTCACGAATTTAGCCAAGGAACAAGTGGTACAGAAGGCTGGATTTTCTTTCTGTAGGACCAGGCTTTGTGAAAGTTTTGGCAGGTGAACCCAAAAAGTATTTGGAAGCTTATCAGATGCAAACCTGGGCTCGGCAAAAGGCCACTCCAATGCATTGGTATCTAGTAGAAACTGAAGGAAAATAAACAATAAGTCATAAACAGCATCTCCCCTCGCCCCAGTTCTTAACATCCAAACCCAGATGTATATACTCACCACCCTCAAGTATGCCATCTCATCCTCACTGCCCACCTCTCCATGGTTCCACATCCCCTCCATGACAACCTATAGTCCTCTATCCAGTTTCCCTTAGACACTCATGCACGCCCAATGGAAGCTTATACTCTGTATGATAATCGATGCTCTTTCATACACCCCAAAGCCAGTTATAGTGCCTATGTTAACTTAATGCCAACTTATGCCTCGCATTCATGATCCTTTGTCCCTACACTTACTCTGCAAACTCATCCACTATCCACAAGTTGTAGACTTCAAGACTCATGCTGAGATTAAACCAAGTTCGTAAATGTCCATTGAGGTTTTTACTATTTCAAAAATATACACACATTGATAAAATCCATTCACTATATTTCCTTTCTTCCAAACCTAATAAAAGGGAATACTTACATTCATTGTTCTACTTCAAAGTATGTATAAGTATTTGGATTTACTTGTTGAACTGTGAATTGACAAACACCCAACTCTGATAGGGAAGTTTGTAAAATCCATTATGTAGCACAAATACTTTAATGATAACTCTCAAACTTATGAGAGGTTAAAAAAAACAAGTAATTGATTTTTTAACAATGCAGACAGTTTCTCTTTTACAAATATTTAAAGAAAAGGACATTTAAATATCTTAACAGGTTGACAGTTGTTTCAACAGCACTCTGTTATCAGTTCTAGAGAGTTTATGTACTTTTCATGCAGATTCATGCCTACTTTTAACAATCTCATTAGGCATGAAAATTCTCCAAAAGAGCTCTTGACCTATTCCAGTAGTGTCCTGGGTTCACATCCATAAAGCTACCTAACTCTCCAGCAGGATTTTCTGTCAAAGAATTCCAGCAGCTTCAGATTGTGGAGTCTGATTGTCCTACTTTCATAATCAAAAAGAAATAGCTGCATAGGAACCGGTCAGCAAAAACAATGGTTTAATAATTTATTTTTGTGTGCTCTGTGTGGTTTATTCTCCAGAGCAGCATCACCTCAGAATCAATGTGAAATTGTTCTGACAATTGAATTTACGGTATTCCTCTGCTAACTAGTATAAAAAGTGGAGCAAACATTTGAATGTTATTTAATTAACAGGCATCACATTATGATGAACATTTGTTGGCTTAAGACTTTTATACTCATCATTTAAACCGATTTTTAAAAAAAACAGAAAAACAACTTCTTTATTAATAATATTTCAACATAATTATTCCATTGAAGATGAGACTATCAAAACGGTAAGGTTTAGTGAATCACATGAAAGAGATGCAGTCCAAATATTTGATTTGGGATTCATCTAAATTTGAAGTAGAGCTTCCAACAGATCAATTCTAAGCTCTGCAGCCTGCTACTCCATTTGTGAACAATGTTGGATAATTAAGCAACTCAATTCAAGAGCCTCCATGCTCACTCTCAGTAATGGGGGAACCCAGCACATTAGTGCAAAAGATAAGACTGATGCATTTGCACTGATCTTCAATTTGAAGTGCCAAATGGATGATCCTTCTTGCTCTTCTCCAGAGGTCCACAGCATCACAGATGCCTGTCTTCAACCAACTTCAGCTATGGGATATCAAGAAGAGGCCTGAGAACTGGATTCTTGCTCAAGAATGTACTGAGCCCCAGCCAAGCTGTTCAAGTACACCTACAGCACCTGCATCTAACCAACAATGTGAAAAAATGTCCTATACTCAAAAAGTAGGACAAATCCAACCTAGCTAATTACCTCTGCATTGGTCTAGTCTTAATTGTCAGTAAAGTGATGGAACATGTTATCAACCGTGCTATCAAACAGCACTTGCTTCGCAATAACCTGCTGACTGATGCTAAGCTTGGATTCCGTCCAGACCACTCAGCTCCTGACCTCATTATAAACTAAGGAAACATGGATAAAGAAGCTCAATTCCAGAGCTAATATGAGAATGACTGTCTTTGAGATCAGAGTCGGAAAGTGTAGCACTGGAAAAGCACAGCAGGTCAGGCAGCATCCAAGGAGCAGGAGAATCGATATTTCAGGCATAAGCTCTTCAGGAATTTAGAGGAGGGGAAATGGGGGCTGAGAGATAAATAGGAGGGTGGGAACCCCACTGCCCTATGGCTGAACACTTCAACTCCCCCTCCCACTCTGCCAAGGACATGCAAGTCCTGGGCCATCTCCACCGCCATATCAAAGCCACCCAATGATTTGAGGAAGAATACCTCATCTACCACCTTGGGACCCTTCATCAATGATGATGTCACCAGTTTCCTGATCTCCCCTCCCCCAATGCATCCCTGATCCAACTCTCCAGCGTGGCACAGCCCTCTTGAACTGTCCTACCTGTTTATCTTCCTTCTCACCTATCTGCTCTACCCTCCCCTCCGACCTATCACTATCATCCTCTACCTCCAGCTACCTTCCCCCCCAACATCCACCCTCCTATTTATCTCTCAGTCCCCCCACCCCACCCCTCATTCCTGATGGAGAGCTTATGCCTGAAATGTCGATTCTCCTGCTCCTCGGATATTGCTTCTCCTGCTGTGCTTTTTCAGCGCCACACTTTTCAACTCTGATCTCCAGCATCTGCAGTCCTCACTTTCTCCTACCCTTGACATCGGAGCTGCTGTTGAACAGTTGTGATATTAAGGAGTCTTAGCTGAGCTCAAGGTGGTGGGAATTGAAAGAAAACTGACACAAAGATGGTTGTGATTGTTGGAATTCCTCACTATCAACATAAAGGGATTAGCCATTTAAATATTGTGGTGACAAGAGGAAGTCAGAGGCTCAGAATCTTGAAGGGAGTAATTTACCTCCTGACTCTCCACAGTTGTGCACCATCTACAAGGCACAAGTCAAGTGTGTGGTGGAATATGTTTGCATGAATGAGTGAAGTGAAACTCCAGCAACATCAAGAAGCAGGCCACTTGATTGACACCATAGCCACAAATGTCCACTGCCTAGTAATGTGTACTGTCTATAAGATTCACTGCAGAAGTCACCAAGTCTCTTTAGACACCACCTTCCAAACCCAGGACCAGTAACATCTAGAAAGACAAGGGTAGTAGTTACATGGGAACACCACCACCTGCAAGATCCCCTCAAAATCTCTCACCACCCTCACTTGGAGGGATACCACTGATCCTTTCCCAGGGTCAATATCCTGGGAGACTATAATGGCATTGTAAGTCTACCAACATAAAATGAACCTACAATGCTTCAATAAGGCAGCTTGCCATCAACTTCTCGACAGTAACTAGGGATGGGCAATAAATGCTCAGTCAGTGATACTCAGATTCCATGGATGAAGAGGAAAACCCCACAGTGGAGGCTGGGATGTTAAATGTCTTCAAGGCAGAGTTTGATAAATTCTTGATCTTGCAAGGAATTAAGAACTACGGGGAGAGTGCGGGTAAGTGGAGTTAAAATGTCCAACAGTCATGATTAAATGGCAGAGTGGACTCAATGGGCCAAATGATCTTACTTCCACTCCTTTGTCATATGGTCTTATATTAAAGATTTTACTGTCCCAAGCTTTTTGTCAAGATTAGTACAAAATTTCCAAGCGTATTATTGTCTTAATTTGTTTTCTTCTAAAATACTTTTTAATAACATTTCATGTGGTCTCTACAGGACAAAGAGGTGATATTGCTACATAAAATTGAAGAACTTCAGAAATCTGTTGATGAATTAATGAAGGAAAATGCAAACTTAAAGGAAGCTACTCAAAGTAAAGAGGTGTGCATAAACAAATAATTGTGAGTTGCTGAGTAGAAAAAAAACAATCTTTTCTTATTTGAGTGGAAAATTAAGCAGGATTACAAAGGTACTATTTTCTGTATTTCCTTAATAATTCAAAGTATTATCCATAAAATATGAAGAATACTTTATACTTTTGGCAATGATTGCAGTATATCCTGAACTGTAGAGCTTTCAACATTACAAAATGATCACACATTTGTCAGTTATACAAGTGGGAGTACTAGCAATTCATACTTCCCAATGTATAATCATGAAATGATCAACCATTGTCAATTCTAGAAATGAGAGTAAAATTGTTCACAGAATCCCTACAGTGTGGAAACAGGCTATTCAGTCCAACAGGTCCACACTGATCCTCTGAAGAGCATCTCATCTAACCCCTGTAACCATGCACCTCCCATGGCTAACACACCTGAATTACACATTTGTGAACATTATGAACAATTTAGCATGGCCAATCCACCTAACCTGTACATCTTTGGACTGTGGGAAGAAACTTGAGCACCTAGAGGGAACCCACGCAGACGCTGGGAGAATGGGCAAACTCCACACAGACAGGCACCCAAGGCTGGGATCGAACCCATGTCCCTGGTATTGTGCATCAGTAGTGCTGACCACTGAGCCACTGTGTTGCTCCACTTGATCTGAAGGACCTGTATTACTCAATGTTAAATTAAAGAATACATTGAAAATATCATAGTCAGAAGTTGTAAAAGGAGCCAGGAGCAAAATATCAGGCTGTATGCAATTCAGGAATTGTGGCAGAGGTAGATCCATCCACCTTGCTTTGTAAAGTTTGACCAATGAAGTGTGAAGGCATCTGTTAGAATTGCAGAGTCATGTTGAGGCAACTAACAATCCATGTTGAAGTTTTACTTATTCTGCCACCTCTGAAGATTTTAGATTTTCCTGCTTTTAAATTTCACATAGTTGCACTTAAATACAAAACATTGCTATTAAGGATGGCCACAACTCACAGTGACATATGGATGAAAGTTTGTCCACTGAAGGAATATCACTGCAGCAGAGATACCTGCACGCTTTTCTCTAACTCAACTTGTTCACTGACTGATGATAACTGTGCTCTTAACAGAGGCAGCTCTTATTTAGTTAGTTATACCACAGTATATAATGCCTAGAATGTAAGATTAACCAAAGCAAATGTGAGTCATGACTGGCCAAGATCTTGTGGCATGAATTCTTGATTCATAGTGCCACTGGATGTGATGCTAAATAAGTTGACTGCCGATAATGGAATGTGCTGTATTTCCACCTTACTTCTGGCATGATGTATGCTGTGCCTTGTGCTAAGAAAGGTGCACATGTGGTATTCCTTTCTTCATTTCTTCAACACATTTTTTAATTTTTGGAAAATATTGGACATGTTTTAGAAGGATTAGCAGGCTGAACATTAACCTGTTTAAACTGCATAATGAATGTGGGTGATCCCTATAATGCTAGAAGGTTATGAAGTGGTCAGTCAGTCTCAGCAGCGAATGTGATGTTCAGCTTCTAAATTTTGACCAAGCTGATCTTTTGCACAAATGTTTATCTGCACCCTTGGAGGAGCATGCATCTGAGTCACCAGAGCAGCAAACAATTTTAATGTGTAAGGATGATGTTTAGGTAATGCTGTTATAGACCTGGAGGAGGACACTGCTTTCTTTAATCAATACAGAACTGTCCCAGCACTATTTTCCGTATGTGCATGCAAGAAAAGAAGATACAACATCTGTGAAGTGGAGAACATTGAGCAGTGTAAACCTAGTGCTCTGATCCATCTGACCAGTTGGTGAGAGTACCAAGCAAATCTGTGAAACATGAATGACAGTGAATACCCCTTCAAGTGCTCAAGACAATGAAAGTGGCATTCTTTAGAATAGTTTGATTGTCAAAATGATGCATCCTGGGGAATTGTTTCATTGGGACATAGAGTGAGAAGTTGGATAATGAAAGCATGTAAATTAATGATGGCTTGGAAACCTAGAATAGATAGTGTTGAGCAATATCAAAGATGAATACTTCTGGTGACTTCCTTTCATTAGTTTTTCTTGTTCCCCTTATAGGTTCTAGTATGCAATTCACCTAAGGAGCTGAGAAAGTCCTCAGATGACAAGAATAGGGAATCATGTTTGAGGAAGCACCATTTCCTAGAACCCCTTAAAGCAAATTGCACATACTTACACAAGCTGGGCAGAGAATAGAATTAGGTTTGGGATCTAGGAAGATAGTTATAGCACTAGTGATCAGTAGGAGGTATCAGTGACAGATAATCGATGTGCAGTTACTCTTGGAGAAAGGAAAGGAAGATGATTTCTCCACTAGGAAGTGAAAATGTGCCACAAGAGTCTTAAACTTTTGAGCACATGAGCCCCACCCTTCAGGGACTGGTCCAGCTGATGGACAGCCACATGTGACAGCACCTAAACTACATTGAAGACCAACATAATGTCCTGTACCGGGAATGAGTAAGGAGCTAATGGCCCAAACATAGCTGGTGAAATATCAGGGACTGAGAGATCTACAGAGGAGTGCCAGGCCTCTGTGATTTCTCACATTAAAAGGAAACGTCATTATCTTTGGCTTCCTTGGGCCTCTCTGTCAGGAACACATTTGTGAACTGAGACCAAATGACAACAGCAGTTGCTGCAGACGTACAGGCAGTGCTATCACAGGGAAGGACCACGATGATTGCTTGCAAAACCAGGCCAGCTGCCACACAAAAATATCCTCACAACGTGTTATGCCAAAGAAATGAGCTGGGTTCCTTTACTTCCTCTTAAGACAAAAGAGGAAGGTTGCATAGGAGTGTCCAAGTGCAAAGGCCATTACAATGACACCTTAAATGGAACAATGGAGTGTGAAGATCATGCAGTCTCCACTCTTATAAATTAAAACAAAATGTTTTATGCATTGAAGTTCATGTATTGCACATTATGCAGGCTGCAGAAAGCACAGACTTAACCGCAAGTTGCAACCAGAATCTGAACTTGTTTAAAGACTATTTTTACAGGACTTTTGAAACTGAAAGCTTGCAACAGCAATAAATTTGATATTAACAGTGACCTTGATTTTCAGAAGATGGTGATCTTTCCATCAGATGGAGCTTCTGCTACGCTGGAAAAGGCAAAGAATAGTGGCAGTTTTGCCACATGAAATCAACATTTGACAGAACAGCATTGTGTTGCACACATCTGTGAATAAATAATTCTGCCAAATGTTGAAATGCTTCTAAGAACAGTGTTCAAATGGTCAACTGTGAAGAAAAGAAATTCAAATAATTTGTTAATGTCGCAGAGCATGATGCCATGAAATATCAACCTCTGAATGAAGTGAGGTGGCTGTCAAGATCATAAGACATAAGAGTAGAAATTTGGCTATTCAGCCCATTATGTCTACTCCACCATTCAATCATGGCTGATGGGTATTTCAACCCCATTTTCCCACATTTTACCTGTAATCTTTGGTCCCCTTGGTAATCAAGAACTTATCTATCTCTGCTTTAAATACACTCAATGACCTGGCCTCCACAGCCTTCTGTGGCAATGAATTCCACAGATTCACCACTTCTGGCTGAAGAATTTCTACTTGTCTCCATTGTTATAGATCTTCCTTTTGCTTTAAGGATGTGCCCTCGGGTCCTCATCTCCTGCCAATGGAAACATCTTCCCAACGTCCACTCTGTCCAGGCCGTTCAGTATTCTGTAAATTTCAATTAGATCCCCCCCCTTGTCCTTCTCCCCTCGTCCTTCTATAATCCACAGACTATAGTCCCAGATTCCTCAAATATTCCTCATACTTAAAGCCTTTCATTTTTGGAATCATCTCGTGAGCCTCCTCTGGACCTCCCCTGCAGGACCAGTACATCTTTCCTGAGGTATGGGGACAAAAGTTGCTCACAATACTCTAAATGTGGTCTGACCAGAGCTTTATAAAACCTCAGAAGTACATCCCTGCTTTTATATTCTAGTCCTCTATAGATGAATGACAACATTGTATCTGCCTTCCTAACTACCGACTCAGCCTGCAAGTTTACTTTAAGAAACCTGAATGAGGACTCCCAAGTCTCTTTGCAATTCAGATTTCTGAATTTTCTCCCCATTTAGAAAATAGCCCAAGCCTCTATTCTTCCTACCAAAGTGCATGACCTCACACTTTTCCATGTTGTATTTCATTTGCCACTTCTTTGCCTACTCTCCTAACCTGACAAAATCTGCAGTCTCCCTGCCTCCTCAGTACTACCTGCCACCCACCTATCTTTCTATCATCTGCAAACGTAGCCAGTATGTCCTTAGTTCCTTCATCCAGATCATTAATGTATACACAACCTTTGTGGACCACTACTACTGGAAGCTGGCTTCCCTCCTGAGAAGGACCCTTTCATCCCCACTCTGCCTTCTGCCAGACAGCCAATCTTCTATCCATGCTAGTATCTGGCCCCTAATGTCATTTTACTCAGCAGCCTCCTACACTGCACCTTATCAAAGGCATCCAGATGGATAACATCCATTGGTTCTCCTTGGTCTAACCTGCTCGTTATCTCCTCAAAGAATTCTAATAAATTTGTCAGGCATGTCCTCCCCTTAGTGAAACCATGTTGATTTTGCCGTATTTTACCAAGCACGTCCAAGTATTGAGAAATCTCATCCTTCACAAATATGTTTGGGTAAGATGCTGTTCAGAGGGTTGGTGTGGACTCAATGGGCCAAAAGACCTGTAAGGATTCTATGACAAGCAATTTAACTATTGCCAGCTAAACCTGGGTGGGATTTCCAGGGTGTGGACTATCCAGGATGTGGGCCTACAAGTTCTCTTACTCTATTTAGGTCTAGTGTGACTCTTTTGCTGTCTTGAGTTTGTGTGCTGGCAACAACTACAATGCCTTGCTATCCTTCACTCAAGTGGTGTCCCCAACCTCAGTCTGCTTGGCAAGGGTGTCCACTTCAATTGGCATACCCTGAAACTCACATGCTCCACTTGTTGCATTTTCAGTTATAAAGCCAGTGTAGTCCCTGTTTGAAGTTCATTTGGGCTTCAGCTCATAGGTGCTTTTACATGGTTACATCATTAATCCCACATACCAAACAGTCTCTCAGCATCTCATTATGGGTTAAACCAAAATCTCTGCCAGTCATCGTAACCTCATCAAAAATCCCTAATTGGATTCTCTTGGTTCTCGACATGCCAAGTAAATCAATAGCATCTCAGGATTAGATGAAGCTTCATAATATTCCTTAACTAAATCCATAAACTCTTGATAGGTTTCAGTATCTGGTGCCATAGGAGATGTTAAGCTCCTAATAGCTGAAAATGCTGCAGGTCCATAAGCTGTCAGGAAAATTGCATGTTACTTTTCATTTGCCTGGACAAAATAACATTCTACATTCTGGGTCCAGTCTTTGATGGCAGGATAGAATGAGTCAAATTTTCCAAATAACAGCATGTCACCAGAAATGTCTATCCCCAACTCAAACATGAGTGATGAGAATGAATTTCTTCAGAAGTGTTTCTTTTCTCTTGTCACCACTAAAATAACAGCAGAGAGTTCAGTATCCCATAACCAAGTTACCCTTTAATTGCATGTACATAGCACTTGACAGTAGCCCAGCCTCCTCAGAGCCAGCTCAGAATGGCTTGAACCTTTGACATTTCTATTGAGATGTGTCAGCCATGGCTCCCTGACTGGACCAGGTTAACAGCCCCAATCAGGGAGCTCATTCGCTCAGCTCCACCTGGCTGACCTCGTTACAATCTGCACATTCCCTAACAAATATGATCTTGGTCCCAAACCTAGTATGGCATGTGTTGCAGTCATCATTCGACACATGAGGAATGAAAGAAGAATTCCTGAAGAAGGGCTTATGCCCAAGACGTCGATTCTCCTGTCCCTTTGATGCTGCCTGACCTGCTGCGCTTTTCCAGCAACACATTTTTAAGCACATGAGGACTGGAAAAGCCATAGGAGTAGCTGGGATTCCAGTGGAGATTTTAAAACTTGGAGAAGTAGAGCCTACCTATTGTTTCCATGACTGTTCCTGAAAATCTGTGACAAGAAATCCCTGTCAATCTCGGGGATTGTCATCGCTGCCATCTTAAAGAAAGAAGAGTAAGTGCACAGGGAACTAGCAAGGAATCTACCTACTCTCTATCATGGCAAGATCATTGCTCAATTCTTTGCTCGGCACCTTCTAGTCTGTAAGGAATTCCTTACAAACTATGGAACAATGGACATGATTTTCTCTGTTTGGCAACTCCAGAATACATGCCAGGAACAGCAACTACTTTACATAGCCTTTATTGATCTGACTAAGGCTTTTGGTTCATTCAAGTGTCAAAGTGCTGTGAAAAGGCTGGCTGTCTAGTGAGATTCACAACATCCTCCATGACAAGATGTCAGCAATGGTCCTCACCAATGGTAATATGACAGTTTCCTTTGAGGTAAAGACAAGGTCAAGCAGGGATGTGTCATCACTTCTACCCTTTTGTCCATCCTCATCACCACCATTCATCTTGTCAGGTGCAAGCTTCTCAGTGGTGTGGACATTGCCTACAGGATGGATGGAAAATTGTTCAATCTGAAGAGGTTGAAATCCAAGAGGCAAACAACACTGACCTCACTTGTGGATCTTCAGTATGCAGGTGACAACGTCATCTCTGCTGTCTCAGAAGAGAATCTTGAAGCCTTACTGAAGGCCTTCATGAAAGCAAAAGGAAGAATTGGTCTCGGCCTCAAACCTCAAGAAAATTCAAATCCTTTACCAGCTTGTCCCAGATAAAGTTCGGGTCAATTCCTCCATTAAGATCAATGGAGAAATCCTCCCAAACATGGCATAATTTCCTTACCTGGGAAACTACTTCTTTCCTTAAGCTGATATCGATGTGGAAATTCAAAATCACATCCAATCTGTAAGTGCTACCTTTAGACGCCTAATGATGAGAGTCATTGATGACTGCCTTTCGTGATGACACCAAGATTCTTATGTATAAGGCAGTCATCTTTCTGCTCTGAAACTTGAACCACATACAGATACAAACTGAAGATCTTAAGAAGTACCATCTGTTGAGACATATACTCTGCATTACCTGGGAGGTCAGGTATACTGACATCAGTGACATTGAAGAAGCTGATAGCACCTATATTGTGGCCATAATCATTCAAAATCAAGTTCTGCTGGGGCAGACATATAATTAGGAAACCTGAATTATAACTACAGGTAGACAACTCTTCATCAGAAATCCCAAAATCCAAAAAGCTCCAAAGTCCGAAGGTTTTTTTTATGAAGTGTTTTTCTCATTAACAAGGTTGTTTGGCGTGCAAACAGTTAACCCAAGTCGACACCCACTTGATGCGTATCACTCAGATGCGACATGTGGGGGCGATGCCCAGCACCGGCAGACCTCGATTCTGTTTCAAGGCCTGTTTTACTTAGTGAGTCATGCTCCTCCAGTAAGATTTTTAAAAATTTCACCATCAAGACATTGGTTCAGCCGCATTTAGAATATTGTGTACAGTTCTGGTGGCCATATTACCAAAAGGATGTGGATGCTTTGGAGAGGGTGCAGAGAAGGTTTACGAGGATGTTGCCTGGTATGGAAGGTGTTAGCTATGAAGAGAGATTGAGTAGGTTAGATTTACTTTCACTAGAAAAAAGGAGATTGAGGTTTACAAAATCATGAAGGGTATAGACAGGGTGGACAGAGACAAGCTTTTTCCCAGGGTGAAAGATTCACCAGAAATCATGTTTGACCACCCTCAATAAAGCACAAGTCAGAAGAGAGATTAGAGAAGCTGGCTGTTCTCCTTGGAGAAGTAGAGTCGCAGGTAGATAGGATAGTGAAGAAGGTGTTTGATATGCTTTCCTTTATTGGTCAGAACATTGAGCATCGGAGTTGGCAGGTCAGGACATTGGTTAGGCCACCTTTAGAATATTGCGTGCAGTTCTGATCTCCTTCCTATCGGAAGAATGTTATGAAACTTGAAAGAGTTCAGAAAAGATTTAAAGGATGTTGCCCGAGTTGGAAGATTTGAGCGATAGGGAGAAGCTGGATAGGCTGGGCCTGTTTTCCCTGGAGTGTCAGAAGCTGAGGGGTGACCTTATAGAGGTTTACAAAATTGAGAGGCATGGATAGGGTAAATAGGCAAAGTATTTTTCCCTGGGGTGGGGGAGTCCAGAACTTGAGGGCATATATTTAGGGTGAGAGGGGGAAAGATATAAAAGGGGCCTAAGGGGCAACTTTTTCATGCAGAGGATGGTGCCTATATGGAATGAGCTGCCAGAGGAAATGGTGGAGGCTGGTACAATTAGAGCAGTTAAAAGACATCTGGATGGGTATATGAATAGGAAAGGTTTAGAGGGATATGAGCCAAGTACTGGCAAATGAGACTGGTCAGCATGGACGAGTTGGACTGAAGAGTCTGTTTTCATGTTGTACATCTCTGTGACTCTATGACTATAAGACGACATTGAGACAAGATCGAATTGAAGTGTTTGAAATCATGATTGATCTATACCTAGTTAATAGGAAGAAAATGCTCCAACTCATGAAATGCTTGAGAACAAGAGGACAAGAGATTTAAAGTAACCAATGAATAAAGCAATAGTGTTAAGATTTTTTTTATTGTATTGAGTGATTAGCATTTAGAATGCACTACCTGAGAGAGTTGATGTGGATTGAATTGAGTTGTGCTAAAAGGGAATTGATGACTATTTGAAAAGGATGAAATCGCAAGGTTATGGGAGAAGAAAGAATAGTGACCTCCGTGATCTGCTCATTTGGAGGGCCTCCTGTGTTGTAACAATCCTATGTGATGGAATACTTTCCACTTTCCCAAATGAATGCAGCTCCAACAGCATTCATTTGGGTCTTATTTGGCTACTTTCAGAGACATTGCCTTTCATTGTCCTGCTGTTTGTCTGTGCAGGCCTGGATGCCACTTCTGGTACAGCTGCCAAACATATCATGTGCAGATAAATTTCTGGTTTATATTGCTGTAATTAGAGCCTTAATTTTTTTTGAATGTTAGGGCAATAACCTGAAATTTAACTCAGTGCTGATTTCTGTATTAGCTAATGCAAAGAATAGGTCATTAAATGCAGTTGCAAATATTTGATGAATGGTCATAAAATGGAAACCTTGTGATGAAGCATGGTAGCAATGTTAGTTTGTCCAAAAACCCTTTCTAAAGCTCCAAGGGATGAGTTGAAGTCCCAACAGGACAACATGTCTGAAGAAAGGACAGAAAGAATGCAATGTCAGCTAGTTTGGGTTCTGCCAGGGCCACTCAGCTCCTGTCCTCATTACAGCCTTGGTTCAAATGTGGACTAAAGGGCTGAATTCCAGAGGTGAGGTGAGAGTGACTTGTCCTTCATTTCAAGACTGCATTCGATTAATTGTGGCATCCAGGAGCCCTAGCAAAACTAGAATCAAAGAACAATGAACGGAGAGAATTACAGCACAGGAACAGGCACTTCACCCCTCCAAGCCTGCGCTGATCCAGATCTTCTATCTAAACCTGTGACCTATTTTCTAAGGATCTGCATCCCTCTGCTCCCTGCCCATTCATCTATCTGTCTAGATACATTTTAAGTGACGCTATCGTCTTCACCTCTACCACCTCTGCTAGCAACATGTTCCAGGCTCTGACCACCCTCTGTGTAAAGAACTTTCCATGCATATCCCCCTTAAACTTTTATTTCTCACTTTGAACTTGTGACCCCTAGTAATTGAAGCCCCCGCACTGGGAAAAAGCTTCTTGCTATCTACCCTGACCATACTTCTCATTTTGTAAACCTCAACCAAGTTCACCCCCACCCCCCCACAAATCTCTGTCTTTCTAATTAATATAATCCTAACTTACTCCATGTCTTTTCATAGCTCACACCCTCCATACCAAGCGACATCCTGGTGAAACTCCTGTGCACCTTCTCCAAAGCATCCACGTCCTTTAAGTTATGTGGTGACCAGAACTGTACACAGTATTCCAAATGTGGCAGAGCCAAAGTCTTATATAACAGTAACAATATGTGCCAACTCCTGTACTCAGTATACCATCCAGTGGAGGAAAGCATGCCTTCTTGACTGCTCTATTGACCTACATTGCCACCTTCAGGGTACAATAGACCTGAGCACCCAAATCTCCATGTACATCAATTCTCCCCAGGGCTTTTCCATTTACTGTACAGTTCACTCTTGAATTGGATCTTCCAAAATGCATCACCTCGCATTTGCCCAGATTGAACTCCATCTGCCATTTCTCCGCCCAACTCTCCAATCTATCTATATTCTGCTGCATCTTCTGACAGTCCCTTTCACTATCTGCTACTTCACCAATCCAGTGTCATCTGCAAACTTGCTAATCAGACCCGCCTATACCTTTCTCCAGATTATTTATGTATATCACAAACAACAGTGGTCCTAGCATGGATCCCATGGAACACTATTGGTCACAGTTCTCCATTTTGAGAAACTCCGTTCCACTGCAACTCTCTGTCTCCGGTTGCCCAGTCAGTTTTATATCCATCTAGCTAGTACACCCTGGACCCCATGTGACTTCACTTTTTCCATCAGCCAACCATGGGGAACCTTATCAAACGCCTTATTGAAGTCCATGTATATGACATCTACAGCCCTTACTTCATCAATCAACTTTTTCACTTCCTCAAAGAATTCTATTAAGTTGGTAAGAAATGACCTTCCCTGCACAAAACCATGTTTTCTCTAACTGATAAGCCCATTTTCTTCCAAATGGGAATAGATTCTATCACTCAGTGTCTTCTCCAGCAGCTTCCATACCACTGACATCAGGCTTACCGGTCTATAATTACCTGGATTATTCCTGCTACCCTTCTTAAATAAGGGGACAATGTTGGCAATTCTCCAATCTTCTGGGACCTAAGCCATCTTCAAGGATGCTGCAAAGATATCTATGAATCCATGGGAATTATTGGTTTGATTCATATCTGGCATATAGAAAGATGATCATGATTGTTGTAGATCAGTCGTCTCAGAGATCTTTGCAGGAGTTCCTCAGTGTGGTTTCCAAGGCTTTACTAAGTTCAGTTATTTCATCAATGTCTTTCCATGCATCATAAGGTCAGAAGTGAGGATGTTCACTGATGACTGCACAATGTTCAGCATCATTCTCCTCAGATACTAAAGCAGCCCATGTTCAGCTGCACAAGATTTGGATAATATCCAATGGCAAGTAACTTTTGCACAACACAAATGCCAGGAAATAATCATCTCCAATAAGAGACTTTCTAACCACTGCCCCTTGACATTCAATGGTGTTACCATCACTGAATCGCACACTGTCAACATCCTGGGGGTAATCATTGACCAGAAACTAAACTGGACTCACCATAAAAATACAGATCAGAGGCTAGGAGTACATTGATGAGTAACTTACCTCCTGATTCCAACACCTGTTCATCACTTAGAAGACACAAGTCAAAAGGCCTACTTGCCTGGATGGGTGCAGCTTCAACAACACTCAAGAATTTTGACATCTTACACGACAAAGCAACTCCTTTGAATGGCATCACCTCCACAATCATCCACTCCCTCCACCAGCGATGCAGAGTAGCAATAGTGTATACTATCTACAAGATTTACTGCAGAAATTCATCAAAGATCCTTAAGTATTACCTTCCAAACCCACAACCACATGCATTAGAAGGATAAGGGCAGCAGATACATGGGAATACCACCACCTGCATGTTCCCCTCTAAGCCACTCACCATTCTGACTTGTTCCTTCACTTGCTGGGTCAAGATCCTGGAATTCCCTCCCTAAAGGCTTCGTGGGCCTGCAGCACATGGACTGCAGCATTTCAGAAAGGCAGTTCACCACACCTTCTCAAGGGCAAATAGGGAAGGCAATAAATGCTTGCCAGTCAGTAAGTCCCATGAGTGAATTAAAAAAAACAATCTGCTGGCCTTCACATCACTTCAGAACTATAGCAATGTGGTTCAGTCTTTTTTGCACCTAAAGTGATCCAGCAAGCCATTTGCTTGTATCAAATCACTAACAAAAAATCAGATGAGAATAAAATTGCTTAAACCAACTGGCATTGGTTCTAAGTACTTTGTGTGCACCTACTCCATACGAACTGCACTAGCTCAAGGAGACTGTGCACCATTACTTTAATTGAGCAGTTAGGGGTAGGCACAGAACTGGCCTTGCTATTGTCACACATCAAGTCAGTTAAAAAAAAATTGCATCCAGTTAAGGATCAGTCTGCTTTTTGAGGCTTGAGGAGACACTTAGATGCTGGAGCAGTATCTAATTTCATTCCTCAAAAGACAGAGTTCCCAATGGAGAATAAAAATGCCTTTTACAATATTGTTTTAAGCTTACCTGGAAAGATGTGCCAGGATTAAAGGCAGATGTATAGTCCTGATGCACTTCCATCAACAAGCTCACCTTGGAAAGAAAGCTCATCACAGCATCAGAAATTTTCAATGATTGACAGTCAGTTGTTTGAAAAACATGTTATTGCCTTGCGGAGAAGTGTTAAAATCATGTGTAAGACTAATGCTTATGATCAGTAAATAAAGAATGCTTGGGAACAGAATGCCAGCCTCTGAAGAATTATTTCCATTGATATTTGTGGGCGGCACGGTGGCACAGTGGTTAGCACTGCTGCCTCACAGCTCCAGAGACCCGGGTTCAATTCCCAACTCAGGCGACTGACTGTGTGGAGTTTGCACGTTCTCCCCGCGTCTGCGTGGGTTTCCTCTGGGTGCTCTGGTTTCCTCCCACAGTCCAAAGATGTGCAGGTCAGGTGAATTGGCCATGCTAAATTGCCCGTAGTGTTAGGTAAGGGGTAAATGTAGGAGTATGGGTGGGTTGCGCTTCGGCGGGTCGGTGTGGACTTGTTGGGCCGAAGGGCCTGTTTCCGCACTGTAAAGTAATCTAATCTAATCTAATCTAGACTCTGTTGTTATCCCTTATATGTTTTCTTAACAGAGTGTACTTTCAGAGATGCAAGGACAGATAATTAATTCACTTTCAAAAGAGAGGGATTGTTTCGAAAAAATAAACAGCTTGAAAGCTGGGATCACGGAAGAAAGGTAAATGCTGTCAATTCTAGTCAAAAATATTAAATAAATGTTTATTAGAGCCAAATGCCTAGAAATCCTGTAACTCCCAGTGGAAAAATAGATGAATAAGACAGGAGCAGTTGTAGACCATTTGGCCCATCAGGTCAGCTCTACCATTAAATTAGATCATAACTGATCTGATTCTCATCTTCACTTCCTACCTTTTCCCAGTAACCTTGGATTCCTTTACTGATTAACAATGTCTGCTCAGCTTTGAAAATGTTTACTAACCAGCTTTTACAGCTCTCTATCATATAGAATTCCACAGTTCTGGGAAGGAAATCATTCCTCATGTAACTTAAATGGATGAGCTCTTTGCATCTACCCTGTTGAATCCCTTGGTAATCTTATATGTCTCAGTAAGGTTACCTTTCATTCTTCCAAATCCCAAAGAGTACAGGTCAACATACTCAATCTCCTCTTAATAAAATCCCTCTATACCCAGGATCAAACTAGCGAACCTTCTCTGCACTGCCTCCAATACCAACATATTTTCACTTAGATAACAGAATCAGAACTGCTCACAGGTTAGAAGTACAGTCTGATTGCTACCTTGCATAAGATGGTCCCTATTTTTATATTCCATTGCTTTAATGAAGGCCAACATTCTCCTTGCCTCTGTATTACCCATTAAACTTCAATACTTGCTTTTTGTGATCCACCCACCAATCCCTCTTTATTGCAGTTACTTTCATCATACAAATAATTAAGATATATTGTAAATAATTGTGGGTGCAACATTGATCCTAGTAATGCTCCACGTATTGCCATGTTGGAAGTTCTCTCTTCATTCCTCCTCTTTGTCTTCTATTAGTTAAGCAATCTCTATCTATTCTAGTTTACTTCCCCAACAACATGAGCTCCTAAATATTAAGTAGCTTAATGTGCTGTACCTTATGGAATGCCCTTTGGAAATTTCAATCTACTGGTTTTCCTGTACATACCCTGCTCGTTATCTCCTGAAAGAACTGTAATTAATTTGTCAGAAATTATTTCCCCTTCATGAAGCCTTGCTGACTCTGCTAGAATGTATTATGTTTTTTTAAAATACTCTATTATATTCTTTATAATAGACACAAAAAATTTTCCTCATAGTGGATGAGGACACAGATATCAGATACCCTGCACATATGTGGTGTTGTCCCACTGTTTTATAGGTTGTCTTCTCTTGTAATGACATAAAGGAGACAAATGACTCAGACACAAGTAAGTAGCATAACTGTTAGTACTGGAGCATGTGGGGGAATGGTGTTGAGATATTTCAAGGGAGTGACATGGGATCATGGAGGGAATGCAGAGTTAGTGGTGTGGGAGAATGGTGGTATCAAGAACTAGTGAGGGAAGATATGTCAGACATGAGATTTGGTGGAATGTCGGTACAGTGGGAGACCGAGAGTGAGTGTGAGCTAGCACAGACTAAAACATGTCACTCACCCTGATGGAACAGAGAAGGTTATTGATGTTCTTTTGGCAGTTCAGCTCCACCTTCCACTCCCTGGAGACAGCAATCTTCCATGAGGCAATCCCTGACCAGGCTAGCATTGTGTGGTGGTGTGGCTTCCTCTGACATTCCTTTAGGAAGAGGAATACTCCTTGCTGCACCATCCTGTCAAGAACAATTTGCAGGACCTTGTCGAACTTTCCCTTCTCAGCTACCTCTCTTCAGTCTATCAAAAGGAGCATGACATCTGCAAAATGCCAGTACTCCTCAAGGTGCACAGTAGGCTTTGAAAATTGACAAGTAAGGCATGCTGGTCTTGAGATGGACATCTGTTGAGTAGTGAGTTTTTCTGGGAATTGTCCATGGTAAGTTGAGACTGAAATTGAACATGAAGGATACATAGGAGCTGAGTTGGCAATTATTATGGCGAATTCGATAAGATATGGCAAGAAAACTTGCTGGGTTCTCACAGTGAGATTCCTTCTGAAAGAAAACGAATGCAATTTGATTCAGCCCTATATTTCAAAAGAGAAATTAAATGTGGATGTCATGCTTCTGTTATACATGGCTTTGTTGAGACCGCACCTCAAATATTATGTAATTTTAGTCTCTTTATTCAAAGGGGATGTAAATGCTCTGGGGGTTACTGTGAGAAAGTTTACTTGGTTGGTACTTGAAATGAGTATGTTGTCTTATGAGGAAAGATTGAACAGCTGGCTTGTTTGCATTAGAGTTTGGAAGAGCGAGGATGCTTATAAGATACTGTTCTCTTTAATGGTTGTGTGACTTTGGAAATCCCTGCATAAGAGGATAGTGGAGATGGGGTCCTTGAATTTTTTTATGAGAGAGGGTATAGAATCATAGAGTCCCTATAGTGCAGAAGCAGGCCATTCAGCCAATCAAGTCCACACTAACCCTCTGAAGAGCATCCCACCCAAACCCAACCCCCTACCCTGTCCCTGTAGCCCTGCATTTCCCACGACAATTCTGCATGGCCACTCCATCTAACCTGCACATTTTTGGACTGTGTGAAGAAACCGGAGCACCCAGAGGAAACACACAGACATGGAGAGAATGTGCAAACTCCACATAGACAGTCGCCTAAGGTTGGAATTGGATTCGGATCCTTGCCGCTGTGAGGCACCATGCTGCTAAAGAGACTAATCACATGGATTCACCATTAAAAGTAAATAAGAATGGAATTTAAGTGCAAATAGATCAGTTATGTTCTTTTATGAATGGCAAGACAGGCTTGAAGGGCTAAGTGGTCCCATCCTCCTAATTTGTATGTACATATGTATGCATGCCTCAAACCTTACCATTTACTATACATAACATCCTTGAACATAGTCAGGTGGTAGCTGTTCAGCGACAAGGGCTATATCTCCATTCTTTGATGATGTCGCCTCTCTGTCACTCAGCCACATGAGCACATGATAGGAGAGCAAGAACAATGCAGTACTATGGAATAGACTTTCAGCATGCTTAAGAAAGAGTTTTACTAATAGACAATACCCAAGACACTGGTGGAGTGGCAGGGATAATCTGACAACTGCTGTCAACCTGAGAAAGCTGTATGTTTGTGCTTGATAGAGCTATTTTCATTCCCTTTGGGTGATACCTGGGAAATCTTAGTACAGGATCTGCTTGAGTATAGATTGTTGAACTGATAAAGTACAACAAGCGCTTTTGACCATTGATACTTGACCTATGATGGCAGCAGTCTCTGTCTGCGTGTCAACAAGCATGAATATTGTATGAAAGATTTGATGTTCAAAAATGCCTGCATTTTTTTCTTGTCATTGATCAATATCCAGTGATTATCAGTCATTCCTCCAGTAGGGCCGCTTTCTCCCTATCCACTCAATTGAGATCCTTCTTGATTTTGGACACGTCAATCAAAGCTCTTGTCAACCTTCTCTTGTCTTGGGAACAACCATAGCTTCTCCAATCTGCTTACATGATTAGAATCAAACATTTCTGGAACCATTCTGATAAATGTTTTCTGCAACTTCTCTGAAACTTTTCCATCTTTTTAATCGCAGTGTTATACTCCAGAAAGAAACCATTTAGCCAAATGTGTCTGTACTGGCTCTCAAAAGAACATCATGACTTAGTGCCATTCTCTTGCATTTTCTTAGTATACTTGAACATTATTTATATTTGAAATAATCATCCAATGCCTCTATTGAACCTACTTCCAATAGACTACAAAGTAATGCATTCCACAAATCACTTGTGTAAAAAGAGAAGAACAATCCTAGTCTCACCGACTTACCTTCATAACTATAGTTTCTCATTCATGGTACCATTTTTGTCAATCCCTTTTGCATTCCCTCCATGTGTTCACATCCTCGATATGGTGTGGTACCCAGGACTGTACACAGTCCCGTACCTAAGGTCTAAAAACTGTCTTATTCAAATTAATATCACTTCCTTGTTTTGTACTCTTATGCTCCTGTTAGTAAAATCAAGGAGACTGTCTGGTTTATTAACTGCTCTCTCCACCTCTTCTGCCACCATCAATGATCTATGCATGTATGCAGCCAGATCCCTAGACTCCTGTGCAACCTTTTAGAAATGAACACCTTATGCTATATTGTCTATCCATGTCCTTCCTACCAAAATACATCACCCCACACTTCTCTGCACGGACCTTCATCCAGTCTGCCCATTTTGTAAATGATGTTTGTTTTATTGGTTGTTGGTATTCGGTCCTTTAGGTTCATCAGTTGCTGTTTCAGTGTGTTGGTAGGTTTGTGCGCTATCATGATGCCAAGGAGTCAAAGTAGTGTGATAGTCATCTCCGAGATGTCTTTGATGGATGGTAGTTTGGTCAGAGTTTCTGGGCGTGGCTACTTGTTTGGGTTTGTTGTTTAAGAATCGGTGGACGATGTTTGTCGGGTAACTGTTCTTCTTGAATACGCTGTACAGGTATTTTTCTTCTGCTCGTAGTTCCTGGGTGCTGCAGTGTATTGTGGCCCATTAAATAATGTCCTGATACAGCTCTGTTTATGGGTGTTAGGACGATTGCTTCTGTAGTGAGGTATTTGTGTGTGTTGCTTTCCTGTAGATGAATGTCATTTACAAAATACCATGCAAGGACTGTAACAAACACTACATCGGAGAAAACTAGCCACCAGGATACACAAACACCAACTAGCCACCAAACGATAAGACCCCTATCAGATTAGATTTCCTACAGTGTGGAAACAGGCCCTTCGTCCCAACCCAACCCTCCGAAGAGTAACCCACCCAGGCCCATTTCCCTCAGACCGATGTAACCTCACACTATGGGCAATTTAGCATGGCCAATTCACCTGACCTGCACATCTTTGGACTTTGGGAGGAAACCCACACAGACGCAGGGAGAATGTGCATAGTCCACACAGACAGTCGCCTGAGGCTGGAATCATACCTGGCCTCCTGGTACTGTGAGCCACTGTGCCACCCTGGTAAGGATATCACTACTGATATTCTTACATACAAACGAAGAAGGACACCACTTTGGCTAGGTCAACTCATTCATCCTAGGATAGGCTAAACAGAGACACGCATGGGAATTCCTAGAGGTTTGGCATTCTAACCGGAACTCCATCAATAAACATATCGATTTGGACCCCATTTAATATCCTCTGAGAAAAAGAACCAGAAATGATATCACCCACCTTAAGAAACCAGCACATAAATAGAAACCAGGACAGAACACCAGCACATAACTGGAGGCTCATTGATGATGTTACCTAGCATGGTGAAGAAATATTTGAAAACAGACCTGCCAGCTCAGCGAAGAAATTTACATTTACGAGCATGTTGCCAGGTATGGAGGGTTTGAGCTATAGGGAGAGGCTGAATAGGCTACGACTATTTTCCCTGGAGCATTGGAGGCTGAGGGTGACCTTTACAGAAGTTTATAAAATTATGAGGGGCATGGATAGGGTAAATAGGTAATATCTTTTCCTCAATGTGGGGCAGTCCAAACCTGGAGGAAATAGGTTTGAGGTGAGAGGGGAAAGATTTAAAAGGGACCTAAGGGACAACTTTTTGAAGCAGAGGGTGGTGCATGTATGGAATGAGTTGCCAAGGAAATGGTGGAGGTTGAAACGATTATAACATTTAAAAGGCATCTGGATGGGTATATGAATGGGAAGGGTTTACAGGGATAAGGACCAAATGCTGGGTCTAAATTTATATAGGATATCTGATCGGCATGGATGAGTTGGACCTAACAGTCTGTTTCTTTGGTATATATATCTGTGACTCAGAGCACATCTGGCATTGCAGCCTCTCGGTTTGACGTGATGGTCTCGCGACCTGGTGTGTTGACCTCTCCGCAGCCCAACATGGCAATCTCTCAGCTCAGCATGGCAGCCTCTTGGCTGACCTGGTGTGTGACAGTCTGTTGGTCTGGCTTGGCAGTCTCCTGGCCCGGCGTGGTGCTCACTCAGCAGCCGAGAATGGCGGTCTGTCAGTGGCCCAGAACCTCCAGGTCATGCCCGGCACAGTCTAGAGTCAAGGCCCGGCACAGACTAGAAGCTAGATGCAGGGATGGATTGGTTTATTCTGAACTTCTTACTTCTTTATTTTTCTAATTTATTCCAATGATCTGTAATGCTGCACTTTTTATTTCTTTATTTTTCTAATTTTTTTCTTCCCTAAGAATTTGGACTTAAGAATCTGTACCTAGGTACCTTTGTAAAAACCAAAAGAACTGTGCATGCTATAAATCAGAAACAAAAATAGAAATTGCTGGAAAAGCTCAGCTTCCTCAGTTCTGAGGAAAGGTCATTGGACCCAAAACGTTAACTTTGATTTCTCTGCACAGATGCTGCCAGACCTGCTGAGCTTTTTCAGCAATTTCTGTTTTTGTAAAGCAACATGACAAGCAACATGAATTCGACTGGGACAACACTACCATTATAGGGCAAGCCAAACGGAGAACAGCCAGGGAATTCCTAGAGGCATGGCACTCATCCACAGACTCTATCAACAAACACATCGACTTGGACCCAATATACCGGCCACTACAGCGGACAGCTCGAACTGACAACCGGAAGCGGCAGAGACAGGCCACTATAAATGCCGGAGGAAACAGCACAGAAGCGCTTCACAGGAGGCTCCCAAGCACTGACGATGTCACCTAGACAGGGGACGAAACGTTTGCAAGACAAATTCCCAGTTCGGTGAACAGAACCACAACAACAGTTGAAGTGATAGTTCTTGTGACTGGAAGTTTGGGTCTAGAAGCAAACAACAGTGTTCAGTGTGGATCCTTTGCTGTTTGCATAGTACATGAATGTGGGAGCCATGATTAGTAATTTTGCAGATGACATAGTGATGCCTTTTAACAGGCCTAACAAAGCATGGAAAATAAGGCTAGTGGTAGGGCCTTGGGAAGTACAAATGATCAGAGGCACCTTCGTGTGCTTCTCAATCGGTTCTTGAAGGCAAAAGTGCAGGTCGATAAGATGATTATGAAGGCATGTGGAATACTTGCCTTTATTAATCAAGGAATTGAATGCAAGCTGAGGGAAATTGTGTTGGAGCAGTATAAAATAATCTGTTCACTTCTGGTCTCCACACTACAGGAAGAATATAATGTCACTGGAGAAGATGCAAAGAAAGTAGACTAGTATGTTGCTTGGACTGCAGCATTTTAACTAAGAAGAGAGACAAGAGAAAATTGGTTTGTTCTCCTTACAGCAAATAAGGTTGAGATTGTGGAGCAGGTGGGGAATCCTGATAGAGGTGTAGAAAATTGAGTGGTATAGGGACAGTAAGTAGGAAGAAATGGTTACCCTTAGTGCAGAGAGCAAACACAAGGGAGCATACATTTAAAGTAAGGGCCAGGAGGTTTAGAGAGTATTTACAAAAATAAACCTTTTTTCACTCAAAAGGTGGGAGTTATCGTGGAGCTCACTGCCTGAAAGGGTGATGGGGCAGAGCCCTCACAATATTTAAGAAGTCAGAGGATGTAGGTGAGGTCTTAAATGAATACTTCTCACCTAAATTCACAAGCATTGTCACTGGGGCTTTCACTTGGGCTGGTGAGGATTTGTTAGAGTGAGATCAAGTCTGATAAATTTAATTGACATTTTTGAAAAAGTGACTAAATATATTGATGAGGATAGTGCAGTTGATGTGGACTCCATTAAAGCCTTTGATACAGTTCCACATGGAAGGCTGGTTCAAAGGTAAGAGCCCAATGGATCCAAAGCAAGATGGCAAACTGGATTCAAACTTGTCTTGCAAATAGGAGACAAAGTACGACAAAAGGAAAATGCAATGATAGCATTCATTTTAAGATGGCTACAATACAGAAGCAGGGATTATTTAATATGTATTAAAAACTTGGATGATGAAAGTGAATGTACTTGCAGAGGATACAAAAATAGATGGGAAGGCAACTGATGAGACTGATACAGTCTTCTGAGGGATATAGACAGATTAAGTGAACGGGCAGAAACTTGGTAGATGCAACATAATGTAGAAAAATGTAAGACTGTGCATTTTAGGAGGAAAAAATAGTGAAGCTGAATATTATTTAAATAGAAAAACATTACAGAAAGCTCTGGTCAGACTGTGTTTGGAATATTGTGAGCGGTTTTGGGTCCTCCTTTTTGTTAAGGAGAATCCAAAGGAATTTTTCAATACATTAAGGATAAAAGTGGGTTTCCTCCGGGTGCTCCGGTTTCCTCCCACAGTCCAAAAATATGAATTGGCCATGCTAAATTGCCCATAGTGTTAGAAGAAGGGATAAATGTAGGGGAATGGGTCTGGGTGGGTTGCGCTTCGGCGGGTCGGTGTGGACTTGTTGGGCCGAAGGGCCTGTTTCCACACTGTAAGTAATCTAATCTAATCTAAAAAAAAAGGATAACTAGGTAGAGAATAGGATCACTCAAAGATCAGCAAGAGAGCCTATGTGTGGAACTGTAGGAGATGAGGAAAATACTAAACAAGTACTTTGCATCAGTGTTTACTGTGGAGAAAGACATGGAAGATTCAGAATGTGGGGAAATAGATGGCGACATCTTGAAAAATGTCCATATTATAGAGGAGGTGGTGTTGGATGTCTTAAAATGCATATAGGTGAATAAATCCCCATGACCTGCTCAGGTGTACCTTAGAATTCTGTGGGAAGTTAGGGAAGTGATTGCTGGGTCCCTTGTTGAGATTTGAATCATCGATAGTCACAGATGAGGTGCCGGAAGACAGGAGGTTGGCTAACGGGGTGCCAGTCTTGAAGAAAGGTGCTAAGTAAAAGCAGGGAACCATAGACCAATGGGCCTGACATCACTGGTGGTCAAGTTGTTGGAGGGAATCCTGAAGGACAGAATTTACAAACATATTGCTAGGCAAAGACTGATTAGGGATAGTCAGCATGGCTTTGTGCGTGGGAAATCATGTCTCACTAACTTCATTGACTTTTTTGAAGAAGTACCAAAGAGGATTGATGAGGCCAGGCAGGTGGACATGACCTAAATGGACTTCATTAAGGCATTCGACAAGGTTCCTCGTGGTAGACTGGTTAACAAGGTTAGATCACATGGAATACAGGGAGAACTAGCCATTTGGATACAGAACTGGCTTGAAGGTAGAAGACAGAGGGTGGTGGTGGAGGGTTGCTTTTCAGACTGGAGGCCTGTGACCTGTGGTGTGCCACAAGGGTCGGTACTTGGTCCACTGCTTTTCATCATTTATATCAATGATTTCAATGTGAACATGGGAGGTATAGTTAGTAAGTTTGTAGATGACACCAAAATTGGAGGTGTAGTGCACAGCAAAGAAGGTTACCTCAGAGCACAACAGGATCTTGATCAGATGGGTCAGTGGGCTGAGGAGTGGCAGATGGAATTTAGATAAATGTGAGGTGCAGTATTTTGGAAAGGCAAATCAGGGCAGGACTTATACACCTTAATGAGAAGGTCATGGGGAGTGTTGCTGAACAAAGAGACATTGGAGTGCAGATTCATAGTTCCTTAAAAATGGAGTCACAGATAGACAGGATAGTGAAGAAAGCATTTTGTATTCTTGCCTTTATTGGTCAGCACACTAAGTATAGGGGTTGGAAGGTCATGATACGGCTGTACAGGACATTGATTAGGCCACTGTTGGAATACTGCATTCAATTCTGGTCTCCCTGTTTTCGGAAAGATGTTGTGAAACTTGAAAGGGTTCAGAAAGGATGTTGCCAGGGTTGGAGGGTTTGAGATATAAACAGAGACTGAAAAGGCTGGGGCTGTTTTCCATAGAGTGTTGGAAGCCAAGAGTTAACTTTAGAGGTTTACAAAATCATGAGGGGCATGAATAGGTTAAATAGACAAGATCTTTTCCCCGGGGTGGGAGAGTCTAAAACTAGAGGTCATAGGTTTAAGGCAAGAGGGGGAACATTTAAAAGGGACCTAAGGGGCAACTTTTTGAATGAGAGGATGGTGCATGTATGGAATGAGCTACCAGGGAAAGTGGCAGAGGCTGGTACAATAACATTTAAAAGGTATCTGGATGGATATACGAATAGAAAGGGTTTAGAGGTAAATGGGTCAAATAAGACTAGATTTATTTAGGATAGCTGTTCGGTATGGATGAGTTGAACTGAAGGGTCTGTTACTGTGCTGTATATCTCTATGACTCTAAGTGGCAGAGGCAGGAGAGTCTGAGAAAAATAGAGCACTGACATCAAGAGGTCAGGGTCTCAAATTGCAGAATTTAATATTGAGACCTAGAGGCCTAAAGGCAAGGACAACAAAGATGATTTCACTGTTTCTATTTCTGGGGATAAGCTGTCCACCAGTATTCAATACAAGCCCACTGACTCCCATCATTACCTCAACTACACTTCCTCATACCCCACTTCATGCAAAGACTCCATTTCATGCCACTATTTTATCTGTCTTCATCACATCTGTTCTGATGATGCCACTTCCAACAGGATACCTCTAGTTAACAGGGCCATCAGCAATGTCCAACCCATTTCCCCACCTCAGTCCTTCCTCTTTCTCCCTTTTCCCGGATCAACAATAGAGTGTTCTTGACCTCACTTTCCACCCAAACAGTGAAGGACTATGAATATATGTCCACATCAGGATGGCCTGTGATTTGGAGAACAAAGTCACTTGATGTAACAGATTCATGACTAGCGACAGCGTGCAGACATTAAAGCTAATAGCAGATTGAGGGTTGAGAAATGATGTGTAAGTGGGCCTTTGAAAAGCCCTTGTGTAAATGGCACACTTGTGGCCTGTCTATGATCCTTCATTACCAATGCTGCAATGTTAAGAGCCACCCATCTTGCCCGTTCAAGTTATTATTTTTCTTCTCGCCTCCATTTTGTTTGTAGTTGACTTTTTGAAATTAGTTCTAATATTTTCAACCAACTGCTTTTATGTGGCCTCAATGAAACTAAAGTTGTTCTCTTCTATTATGTGCCAAAAACGTTGCTCCAATGGTAACCAACAAGTATTCCTGACTGGCCTTCTGGCTGCCAGGATTTCTCAGCTTCTTCACACACTGTTTTGACTGCTACATTATTTTGTTTCAGTTACCATGAGTTGTTATCTTCTGTAGTAGTCCAATTTATTTAACTCCAGTCCACGTTCACCCCAGACACCATCTCACATTCTCATTCACTGACATGACTTCATCAGGAAATTATTGATTTTTATGCTAATGAACTAACCCTAGACAGTCAGCTGGGTTAATCCATGAAGATAACGGATTAGCAAAGAATCACATGCTCTGTATCATCACCATTACAAGCATCAATTGGAAAAGCCAAACCTGTCCACAAGTTCTTTAAACCGAAAGCAAGGTAATTGATCCTGTTGTTATCCACCATGTCTATGAATTGGCAGTTTAGAATCTATAAAACGATATAATGCAGGATTTAAACATGCGGAATGCATTTTTGCAAACTGGACTTGAGCTTAACAACTGACCTCAAAGCACAATGAAAAACCAAAGTTTAAAGTTGGAGCACTCATAGCTCTTGCTGTATTTCCTGGCACAATTGAACGAGGTTACTTTGTCACCTTGAATGAAAAATGTCTCTCCATCTTCTCAGAGCTCCTCAGACTTAAGGGAATTCCATGTTATCCAGACAGGTTTTGTGGGTCCCTATCAGCTGCATGCCCACTCCTGTTCCTTTTATCTGGTCTCCTGCTCTTAGAATAAGTCTCATTGATCTCTGATTTCTGTTCCTAATTTAGCCCAAACTTTGTAGCCTCAGGTTCCATCTACTAACGGCCTACACCAAAGAGTTATACAGGCTGACCAATTCTCCTGCTTAGCATTCTCCTGCACTATCACCTGATAATGTAAATGTGACCAACAGAACTTTCAGGTGTGTTCTGCTTCAATGCCCCACAGGAAGCAGGGCCAGCATCTGGTCCTATTCCAAAGTCAGGAATTAGAATGCAGTGTTCTGTCCATATTCTGTTAACAAGCAGGTGGGAGGCAAATCTGTGGCTGTAGCTGACAATTTCTGACTAATAGTGGTATATGGTAGCTGACAGTGTCCAGCATTAAATGCATATCTCTGTATCTGGGCTTATTAATTGATTTCAAAGTGATATTTTTGTTTATACCTGTATGTTTTCTCCACCTTCAAATGAAATCAGTTACAAGGAATTGCCACAATTTACATTTTGCTATTTATAGAATTAATGCTACATTGTTTAGCTGTGAACTGATGTAAATCAAAAGAATTGTCAAATTTCAATCAATAATGACTAATTCTGTTATGTTATTACCAACTGAACTATGGAAAGCAGCTTTTAACATTTCTGTTTCTTTTCTCCCAGAAAAAAACATGAAAAGCTGTTTTCGGATTACAATATCCTGTTAACAGAGAATGAAACTATTTCACATAACCTAAATAACAGAAATGCAGAAATTAAAGATCTTCAAAGGAAACTGGAAGTAGGTAACATAATTAGCAAGTGATTTATTGCAGCTGTCGAGAGTGGGGTGCTGGAAAAGCACAGCAGGCCAGGCAGCATCTGAGGAACAGGAGAATCAACATTTCGGGCATATGCCTTACATGAGGAATTTACTGCCAATCCCAGATTTTTGTGGTGTCCAAAAATTATTTAAGACTTAATAAATAATCGGCATGTATTTTTTAAAAATCATGTGTTATGACTATATAGGGAAGATTCCACTGGTAATTGAGCCTCAATATTCCATAAGCTGTGACAAATGCGTGCACACCCAATTAAACAACTGAGGTAGGCTCTTGTAGTGTAGTGATAGTGTCCCTCTCTCTGATGCAGGTGATGTAAATTCAAGTCTTCCTGCTCCAGAGATAAAAATCACACAGCACCAGGTTATAGTCCAACAGATTTAATTGAAAGCACTAGAGTTCAGAGCAGGGCTCCTTCATCAGGTAGCTATGGAGCAGGACCACAAGACACAGAATTTAGGCAAAAGATTACAGTATCATGCAACTGAAGTGATACATTGAACAAGTCAAGATTGCTGTTTAGTCTTTTATCTTTTAGAATGGATTGAGGGTTTCGGTTCATTAATATGTAAATCCCAGAACTTCTTTTAAGTCACATTCTCAAGATAACTTAAGGTTTTATTTAAAAGAAAGGTATTATCTTAGCTCAGACCATGCATTAAAGGTGTGAGGTTAGAGTCTGTCTATCTAGTCTTGAGTCAGACTGGTTCTGTTTCCAAAGTGAAATTTATAAAATATTACATGGATCGACTGCCTGCAGATTGTGCACTTTTTGAGCAAAATAGAATATCTGCAAACATAATTCTGCAAATACAAATTCACTCCATAGACGTATATGTGTCTGTCCATGCATGAAAAAGAGAGAGACTGAGTGAGCAAGTGTGAGTGCATGTGAGAGAGTGTGTTGTGTGTTGGACTATAGCCTATGTTGTGTGACTTTTAACTTGGTCCACCCCAGTCCAACACCAGCTACTCCACATCATGTGCTCCAGAGATGTGTAATTAACATGTCTGAAGAGTCATAACTGTATTCAGAACAAAATCAGCGCCAAGTTCATCATTAACAGTAAAATAACTATTTATTGTGTACACATTGATTCCCAAATATATGCCAGCGAAAAAGGAAGGATTACTTATCGACCACGCAACTCAATGGTACAATCCTAAATACAAACTCATTCAAGAATAAGACAAACAAAAGACCTGGTGTCACAGTCTGACACAATTATGGGTGGAAAAATATACATAAGAAAAATATACATTATGTTTGCAGATATTCTATTTTGCTCAAAAAGTGCATAATCTGCAGGCAGTCGATCCATGTAATATTTTATAAATTTCAACTGTATGTACAAGATGGCAGTTTTGTCTATAGAGTGATAGTAATTCTCTGATTCAGTAATTGATTGGGTAGACTTTGATATTTACTTGGAGTAGAATTCTTTATTCTAAGTTTTGATCTTCTTTCACTCACCCAGAGGGAAGGGGGGGGATGTTTTTGCTAGCTCTGGATGTTTCCACCTACAATGCTGTCACAAGTCTGTGACAAACTGCAGTTCCACCAAACCTAATTCTGCAATTAAGCAACCTTAGTTTAAGAGCTTATTACTGTGCTGTATGACTTTATGATTCGAACTCCTGGTGCCATTCTGTCTCATTGTAACAATATGACCTCTCCAAAAACAACATTGTCTTGTAGAGCTGAAGATATGCACCACATCATTTGTTAAGTTGCAGAGTTCTTGTGGTACTCGATCAAAATAACAGCATCTTATTTCCTATCCAGTTCTGGTTCAAAAAGGAAAAATATATGGTCCCTTACACATGTCTCCTCAACAGGGGCTGAGGCAAGCTAATGCCACTAAAGCCAGCCTGTACATGTTAAAGGATACGTACACTGAGGCTGAAGTATTTGGTAGGGATTGTTGTGAACCACATTCTATATGAAAAATAACTTATTAATAGTACAAGTTTGGGCAAAAGCAACCTCCAAGATTTTCCAGTGTAACACTGGTCTCATTGCAATATTGCCTTGGTTGAGCAAGGGATGCGTACCCTAATGCTACTCCTAATTTGTATATGTTTGTATAACTTAGGTGCAGTACCACAAAAAGTTTAAATGACTTCATTGACTAAGAATGGTCAAAGTCAATGAATGTTAACTTGTGGTCCATAGCTGTACATGGTCAACCTCCAAGAGAATCAGCAGTCTCTTATATTGAGAGCCAGCAGCTTTCTATCAGCCACGTAACACCTACTGAAATAGCATTGCTCTGTAATACCAGAACAGACAAAGTCACAAAGATAATAGACACTGGGAGAATCTACAAAGTTGATATGTTGCATTTATATGCACTATGGTGAATTGTACATTTGGTTTAGAAAGTTTATTTTGTTAATTTTTATTATTGATTCATGTTCAGGAGAATACTGTGAGTAATAGAGGCAAGTTAAAGGTTAGAAATGGAGATGATGGCCCCATCCCCATTTGAAAAGGTCAGGGTGAGGCTGCATTTTAGGCTGTGAATCCCCAACCTTCAGCCTCCCATCTCTACAGTCTGGAAGAAGGTGCCATGCTTGAGAGCTGCCAATATTCAAATGGCTGAACAGGACGGTTTCCTTCTCCCCAGTCTTAAACAATGCACCAGGGTTCATCTGGCCACCTTGCCAAATACACAAGTTAGGCGTAGAAATAGGCCACTCAGCTCTTCGAGTCTGCTCTGCCACTCAGTAAGATCATATCTAATTTAATTGCTCCACTGTCCTATCTACTCTGAAAATATTTCACACCCTCATCATGAAACCATCCACCTCTGCCTTAAACATATCCAAAGATCCTTCTTCCACCACATATTTATGAAGAGAATGCCATGAACCCACATACCTCTGAGAAAAAAAATTCTCCTCATCTCTGAGCAACCCCTTAATTTTAAACGATGACCCTTAGTTCGCGATTCTGTCACAATTTGAAAAAATCCTTGCTTCATCCACCCTGTGAAGACTCCTCAGGATCTTATATGTTTCAATCAAGTTACATCAATTCTTCTAAACTGCAGTGGATACAAGTTTAACCTGTCCAAACCATCATTTCTGGTATCAATTTTATAAACCATTTCTGAACTGCTTCCAATACTTTTACATCCTTCCTTAAATAAAGAGACCAATATTTTTGAACAACAGTTGAACAATATGTGATCTTACCAATGCCCTGTGTAATTAAAGCACAAACTCCCTACTTTTGTATTAAAAATCTATCACAATAAATGAATGAATCTATTACCTTTCCAAATTACTTGCTATATCTGAATTTGCAATTCATTCACAAAAATACCTAGGTCCCTCTGCATCTCAGAGCTCTGTACTTTCTCACCATTTAGATAATAACTTTTTTATTCTTCCTGCCAAAATGGCCTGTTTTACATTTCTCACATTTATACTCCATTTGCCAGATTTTTGCCCAATACTTGACCTATCGATATCTCTTAGTAGTAACTTTGTGTCCTTTTAGCAACTTAGTTACCTACCTATCTTTGTGTTAACCAACAGTTAGTTTCTGTGCTTTTGGTCCCTTAATTTAAGTAATTTATATAAATAGTAAACAGTTGAGTCACCCCTGTGACACAACACCTGCTCCTAGCTGTACCTTCTATTCTTTGGCTATTACTGTAAAACCCTAACCTACTTGATAGTGATGCATTTGCCTACACCATTTAATAGGCCAGAAGCAATAATCTTCACATAGTAATTTAATCCTGAAATATGTCAATGCTAGATGAAAATGCAGTAATCATCTTATGTATTTTGTTTGACCTATTATTCTTACGCAATGCAATACCAGTGGCTGCAGCATGTACGGCTGAAAGCTGTTAAATTTCTCTGGTAGGGACAACAAACAGCCTTGCAGAAAGCCTTCAAGTACATCTGGGCTTTGAGGACCTAGCTTTGGACTGCACTCACCTTGATATAGATTGGAAAGTCTGGGCTATGAGGCATCAATAATGGCATTAATTGAGTGTTTGGAACACAAATGTTGTCATCCTAAGAGGAAACAGGGTAGCACAGCTACTGCCATGTAGCAACACCTCAGAATTTTTTGTCATCTGCTGAAGCATGACTGCAAGATTACAGTGACACCCTGTGCGTCATTACATTTGAGTTCCACATCCACAATAGCATTTTTCTGCACCTGCATACCAGCAGCGAAGAACCTCTGAGCTTTCACTGCAATTCTAACAAATAAGATGAACTCTGCCGGTGCTGCAGTGGAAGCAGAGGCAAGGACCATCAGATCCTTCAAAATGGGCTCATCTACTGGTGCCATGTAAAAGAAGTTGCAGATAGCACAACTGGATGAGGAGGAATCAGAGATACTTCAGTCTCATTTGAACAAGTTGAATGAGTGGATAAATCCATGGCGGATGAGGTATAATTTGGATAAATGTGAGCTTAGCCACTTTGTTAGTGAGATTGGGAAGCAGATTATTGTCTGAATAGATTGGGAAAAGGGGAGGTCCAATGAGACCTGGATGTCCAAGTAAATAGTTGCTGAAAACAAGCATTCATATGCAGTAGGCAGTGAAGGTAAAGAATATGTTAACCTTCACAGCAAGAGGATTCTAATAAAGCAGCAGGGATATCTTGCTGCAATTGAAAGGGGCCTTGGTGAGACCATGTCTGAAGTATTATGTGCAGTATTGATTTATTTATCTGAGGAAGGATGTTCAGCCTGTGGAGAGAGTGCAACGAAGATTTACCAGATTTATTTCTGGGATGACAGGACTGATGTGTGCAGGGAGGCTGGATTGGTAAGGACTATATTCACTGAAGAATGAGGGGGATCTCATAAAAACCATTTAAAATTCTAACAAGACTAGACAGAGTAAATGGAGGAAGGATGTTCCTGATGACTGACTGAGTCAAACTGAAATATGGAGAAATCACTTCTCCTGAAGAGTGGTAAGTCTGTGGATTAAATGTTTCCACAAAAGCAATAGATATTGTTCTTAGGGCTAAAGGAATCAAAACATATGGGGTGAAAGCAGGAATAGGGTAATGGGTTGGATGATCATCTATGATCATATTGCATGGGGGAGGAAGGGCTCAAAACCCTACAGGTCTTATTTTCTATGTTTCTAAGTGCCCATTACATTCATGTGGAAAGCATGGGCTCTAAGTTGCTTATTAACATCTGGGGGCTTATGCCAAAGTTAATAGGTATGCTCACAAGCTAGTCATATTCACAAAATTGTACCATGAACATCCCTGCTTATGTCCTATCTCATCCTCAACCAGAATTGGCAGCACAGCAGTATTCTGTAGGGGAGGAGATGCCCTGGGACTCCTTAGCATTTAGTCTGGACTCCATTAAAACTAAATAAAACATTTATTTATGGGTAAGGAAACCTCCTGTTGATTATCACCTGCCACATGTCCAAAATTTCCCCCACCTATCACTGCGCTCCTGACAGAGCTGGTCTTCTCCAGGTACAGCACAGGCTTGTCCGATGAACGTGGAAAATTGCACAAATGGACTCTGTCATATAAACAAGAAAACACCAACCACCCAATCAGAGAATCCCTACAGTGAGGAAACAGGCCATTTGGCCCAACAAGTCCACACCAACTTTCCGAAGAGTATCCCACCCAGACCTATTCCCCTACTGCTCTACATTTCCCCTGAGAAATTCCCTTACCTACACATCCCTGAACATTATGGACAATTTAGTATGGCCAATTCACCTAGCCTGCACATCTTTGGATTATGGAAGGAAACCCAGACAGACCTGGGGAGAACGTGCAAACTCTATACAGACAGTTGCACAAGACTAGAATCGAGCCCAGGTCCCTGCAGTGCTAACCATTGAGCCACCATGCCACTCCTGTCTATTGTTGATTACAAACAAAGTGATAGTAGGAGTTGTTGACAGTGTTATCAAGTAACATTTGCTCAACAGTGACCTGCTCTCTGAAGCTCATTTGGGTTCTACCAGGGTCACTGAGCTCCTGACCTTTTTATAGACATTAGGGTCAAAGAAGCCTAATTCCTGGGGAGAGATTGAAGTGATTCGTTATCAAAACAGCCCAAACAAATCTGGAGCCATCTGGAATCAGGTGGGGAAAGTCTCTCTGCTGCTTGGAATTATACCTAGCCACAATTGAAGATGGTTGTCTTTGTCAGAGGTCGATGATTTTGGTCCCATAATAACAGCACTGCAGGAGTTCTTCATTATAGTTCCCTAGGCCCAACCAGCAACTTCATCAGTGACCTTCCCTCCATCATAAGTTTGGAAGTGGGGATGCTCATTGCTGATTGTGCAATGCATGACTCCTCAAATATTGAAACAGTTTTTGCCCCATGTGCAGCAAGACCTAAACAATCACTCTGGCTCGGACTGAGAAGTTGCAAGTGACATTCATGTCACAATAGGGCTCAGCAATGACCATCTCAATCAAGAATCAGTCTAAACATCTTTCCATTTATTCAATGACATTCCCATCACTGAATCCCTCAGTATCAACATCCTACTAAAGTGGACTAGCTACAAGAGCAGGTCAGAGACTAGGAACACCAGGGACAGTGTTTCTCCTATCATCCCAAAACCTGTCCATCATCTATAAGCCACAAGGCAGGACTATAATGGGAAATGTTCCACATGCTTGATGGGTGCAGCTCCAAACAGCACTCAAGTAGCTTGACACCATTCAGAACAAAGCAGTGGCTCGATTGCCACCCATTCATTACCATTAACATTTACTCATTTCGCCATCACTGTTCTGTGGCACCAAGGTCACCAAGCCTTCTTCAAAAGCACATTGCAAAGCTGTGGTTTCTGCCCAAGAAGGACATGAGCAGTAGATGCATTAAAACATCACTACCTCCAAGTTCTTTTCTAAGCTAAACACTTTGAAACTATTAGCATTTCTTCACTATCACTGGGTCAAAATCCTGGAACTGTCTTCCTGATTAGATTTTGGGTCTCCCTACACCCCAAAAAGTTACACTACTTCCAAGAACACTGCTCAATGCCACTCTCCATGAATAATGGACTAGTCAGTGCAGCCAACACATGAAGTAAAACAAAATTTCTCCAGTTCATATTCACCTTCATCATCACTTGCTGTCACTCTCCTCCTTGTCATGTGATCTTTCTGGTCTCTTGCCTCATAGTTCCAACGTAAGTACCATTTCCTGTATTTTTTTTATCCATACACAAATTTTTTCTATTTGAAAATCTCCTTGGGTTATATTTATTATAAATGCATAGTGTCTATTTTATGTTTTATGTGCTTTGTCGCTGAAAATCTTGTGACACGTTATTTGTATTTTTAACATTAGATCATTGAACAGAAAGAAGAATCAGCACAGGAAGAGATAGAAAAACTTAAAAAACAAAATAATCAGCAGAAGTAAGATCCTATTAGAATAATTAATGGGCTAATAATTTCAAAAAAATCAACAATGTTCAGTAGTATAATTGTTTGAATTATTGTTACAAAGTCCATACCCTCAAAATCTGATGGCACTGCATTTTTTTTTTGAAAAGTGCAGGTGGTTATGCTTTTACTTACCCCAGATTCTGGATCAGTAAATATATATTTGTGTTTTGATTATTTATGTAGAGAAGAGCTTAAAGCTCTGGAGCAGACATTAAAGCAACAAGATCAAATAGCAGACACTAAACTTGAAGAAAAAGAAGAAAATGTAAGCTTATATTTTACCTTTTCAACTCTGCTCAATAGTACCTTCCAACAGCTTTTCAAGACTCATGCACAGTCATTTTTGTGATCTCTGTAGAGTTAGCAGAAGCTTTCAGTTAAACAGGAAAAATTGTCTTGGTGTATGATTCATTCAGGGATTTACTTCCTGAAATTGACATTCTCCTTCAACTATATTTTCTGAAAGTCTTCATGCTTGATTGTACAGGTAAATTGTTGATGCCTTCTGTGTCCTGTGTGGAGTAAAAGTACAAACATGCCTATGATGAGTTTAGGAAGGTGGATAAGCAAACAAGAAAAAAAAGACCAAAAGATTCTATCCATGTGCATTCAATGAAGCGTTAGGAGGAGACCTGGATGGAGCTGTAGAAATACTGGTTGCTTTAGATGTCAAGGACATACACAATGAAATTCAAATGGCAGCTAAGAAAGCATAATGGGAGCACCAAGTATGCTACTTGATCTGATTTTGAGGCCAGGTTTAACTCTAATTGCTTCATATTGAGCGAGGTGAATGGGGTTAAAATTCAGTCTGGACAATTACTTATGTGTTTTTGATCAAAAAAGATCTAGATGATGTGTATTAGCTACAGCCCCATCAACTGCCATTATTTTCAGCAGCTTCATCGCTCAAAACCAAGCAGGTGATGAAGGATGATGGAGTGGGGTGGGTGGGTGGTAGAGCAACATTTAGTCATTCACATACTGAACAAGAGAAAGTGAATACCTGTCAACAAAATTCCCATCGATGATTGTCAATTTGTGATGGAGTGATATTTTGAGGGTCTTTGCAATGTTCTTAGGAAGCCTCAACAATACTATTTAATACTGCATCATCCATTAACTATTTGACACCTTGCAGAATCTTACAGAGTAACCTCAGTGGGATATGAGATACTCCTGTAGCTTAGGTTAGTAGGACACCTGCATATTTCCACCATGCCCCAGCAGAACATATAGTTAGGCAGATTGTGAAGAAGTGTCTAAAGTTTGGACCAGAAAATGTCCATGTAAGTGTCAACGTAATAGTGGCAACAGGGACAACCAGCAAAAAGAACTGAATATCAAGGGGGTGAGGGACCAAAATGGGGAAATGCTAAGCTAGATAGGTAGAAATAGAACTACAGAGAGGAACAAGAGTGAAATTAGAAGATCATCTATAGTAATGGTGGTGAAGTATACTCTGAGAGATGGGGTGTGCAGCAGGGGAGATGATTGGTGAAGGAAATTCAAATCCAAAATTAATCATAGTTATTTTTCCAAAACTCTAATCAAAAATAAATATTCAGAGAATATAGTGGAAAAAAAGGAGTTGTATGCATGTGTTGATGTAAATAAACCTTACAAAGGAAGTAGAAACATGGTTTCAGTGAACTTTCATTGAGAACAATTTTGGTGCACATTAAAGGCAAATAGGATGAGAGTGGCAGGCAGCAAAATTGATGAGCAAACTGACCATGGTACTGTGGTACAGGATACCATTTGAGGGGGTGGGAGAACAAAAAGGAATATATTGGCAGTAGGAGACAGTATAGTTACAGGAGTTGACTCTATTCTCTGCAGCAAAGACAAAGAGTCCAGAGAGAACTTCCTGCTTCTGAATATCTGTTTTGCGCTCAAGATTAACTTTGAGTGTCTGGCGGAAGTCCAGTCGTCGTGCCCAATATAGGTACCAATGTCATAGGAAGAAAGAAAGAAAGAGATTTTAAATGACAAGTATAAGAACATGGAAACAAAATCAAGAAGCAAAACCTCAAAAATAATAACCTCTAGCTTATTATTCTAAGTATGTGCAGCTTTGAATAGGACAAATAAAGCTGTAGAAATTTGGAAAGATTAGGAGTCAGCATGGCATTGAGCATGGAAGATCATGCCTCACAAATGTGTTAGAGTTCTTTGAGGATGAGACAAGGGCAGGGTGGTAGGCATGGTCTATATGGCCTTTGATAAAGTTCCACATGATAGACTGTTTTGGAAAGTTAGACCGCATGGAATCAAAGGGTTGCTGCCAAATTGGATACACAAAGGTTTGCTGGTAGGAAACAGAGGATAATAATGGAAGGTAATAGTGGAAGAATGTTTGTCAGACTGGAAGCCTGTGACTAATGGAGTGCCTCAGGCTTTGTGCTAGGTCCATTGCTGCTTATTATCTATATCAGTGATTTAGATGAAAATGTACAAGGCATGATTACTAAGTTTGCAGATGGCACTAAAATAGGCAGTATCGTGGACAGTGAGAAAGGTTACAAGAAATTGCAGCGGGGTCTTGATCAACTGGGGAAGTGGGCTAAGAAATGACAAATGGTGTTTAATATAGATAAGTTGTGAGGTCTTGCATTTTGGAAAGTCAAATCAAGGTAGGAGTTTCATGGTGAATGGTAAGACCTTAAGGAGTGTAGTGGAACAAAGGGACCTTTGAGTTAAGGTGCACGGTTCTCTGAAAGTGGAGTCACAGGTGGACAGGACAGTAAGGAAAGCTCATGACAGACTGACCTTCAGTCAGGATATTAAGTATAGAAGTTGGAAAGTTATATTGCATTTGTGCAGGATGTTGGTGACGCTGCATTTGGAGTATTGTGGTCAGCTCTGGTCACCTTGCTTTTAGGAAGGATGTTATTTAAAAACTGGAAAAAGTGCAGAAGAAATTTACAAAGTTGCCTGTACTCAAGGGTCTGAGTTATAGGAAAAAGTTGAACAAGCTAAGACTTCTTTCTTTAGAGTGTAGGAGACTGAAGGAGGAACTTATAGAAGTGCATAAGATCATGAGAAGCATGGAAAGGGTGAATGCACTTAGTCTTTTCCCAGGTTTGGGGAATCGAGTACTAGAGGGCATCTATTAGAAGGGAAAGAACAAAAGGAACCTGAGGGCAACTTTTTTTTAAAAACAGAGGGTGGTATGCACATGAAATGAGCTGCTAGCAGAAATGGTTGAGGTGGGTACCTTAACATTTCGAGAAGTTTGGACAAATACATTGCTAGGAAAGGATTAGAAGGATATGGGCCAAATGCAGGGAGATGGGTTTAGAGTGGATGGACATTTTGGATGGCGTGGAACAGTTTGGGCCAAAGGGCCTGTCTCCATGCTGTAGGACACCAAGACTCTAAATTAATTCATGGCTCAGATTGATGTGGAAGAAGTCCAGTGTTCTAGGCAGCTGCTTAACTCCAAAAGTATGTAGAGAGACAAGACACAAGGCAAGAGATAAAAGAGAAACTTAGCATAACATTCCTGATGCCATTTCCCCCGGCCCCAGGTCCAGGAAGATCAGACTTAACCTGTGGTGCAGAGTCTGCTCCCTATTAGCACCTCTGCTGGAGCTATCTCCATAGTTGGATGAGGGATGGTCCAATAACTAAACAGGAACCAGGACAATTTGCAATTGGGTGAAGCTGTAGGCTCTTTCTTTAAGCCTGCCTTCAAAGTTTGGACTGCTTTTTCTGCCAGACTATTGGACAATGGATGGTATGGAGCTGTCCTTATGTGATGAATGCCATTCTACTTTAGCAAGTACTTGAATTCTCTGCTGGCAAATGATGGCCCATTATCTGTGCCCAACACTTCTGGGAGTCCGTGTATGGCAGAATAGGCTCGCAGCTTTTTTATCGTTGTCCCTGTGTTTGATGGTTGAGTTCTGTGCATGTCCAGCCACTTTCAGTGGGTGTCCTCAATGACTAAGAATTCAAAGTTTGTGCGAAGATTTGTAGCTCGGGTGCTCGTTGTTATGGTTCTGTTCGCCGAGCTGGGAATTTCTGGTGCAGACGTTTCGTCCCCTGTTTAGGTGACATCCTCAGTGCTTGGGAGCCTCCTGTGAAGCGCTTCTGTGATCTTTCCTCTGGCATTTGTAGTGGTTTGAATCTGCCGCTTCCGGTTGTCAGTTCCACCTGTCCGCTGCAGTGGTCGGTATATAGGGTCCAGGTCAATGTGCTTATTGATTGAATCTGCGGATGAGTGCCAAGCCTCTAGGAATTCCCTGGCTGTTCTCTGTTTGGCTTGACCTATAACAGTAGTGTTGTCCCAGTCGAACTCATGTTGCTTGTTCGCTGCGTGTGTGGCTACAAAGGATAGCTGGTCGTGTCGTTTCGTGGCTAATTGGTGTTCAGAGATGCAGATCATTAGCTGTCTTCCTGTTTGTCCTAAGTAGTGTTTTGTGCAGTCCTTGCATGGGATTTTGTACACTACAGTGGTTTTGCTCATGCTGGGTATCGGGCTGAGTCTGGGTGTGGCTGTTGGTTTGTGTGCTGTTATGAGTCCTAGTGGTCGTAGTAGTCTGGCTGTCAGTTCGGAAATGCTCTTAATGTATGGTAGTGTGGCTAGTCCTTTGGTTTGTGGCATGACCTCGTTCCATTGTCTTTCCCTTAGGCATCTGTTGATGAAATTGCGCGGGTATCCGTTTTTGGCGAATACATTGTATAGGTGTTCTTCTTCCTCTTTTTGCAGTTCTGGTTTACTGCAGTGTGTTGTGGCCCTTTTGAACAGTGTCTTGATGCCAACTTCTTTTGTGTGTGTTGGGGTGGTTGCTTTTGTAGTTCAGGACTTGGTCTGTGTGTGGCTTTCCTGTATACCTTTGTGGTGAATTCTCCGTTAGGTGTTCTCATTTCCATCACGTCTAGGAATGGGAGCAAGTTCCTAGAGGCTTGGCACTAATCCACAGATTCAATCAATAAGCACATTGACCTGGACCCTATATACCGACCACTGCAGTGGACAGCTGGAACTGACAACCGGAAGCGGCAGATTCAAACCACTACAAATGCCGGAGGAAAGATCACAGAAGCGCTTCACAGGATGCTCCCAAGCACTGAGGATGTCACCTAAACAGGGGACAAAATGCACCAGAAATTCCCAGCTCGGCGAACAGAACCACAACAATGACTAAGAATGCCGAGATCATGAAAGGGCCAGCATAACCAAGTCCACAGTTTACCCAGCCATTCCTGCATATGTGGGACAGCTGCTGGCGGTAATTTTTGTCTTTGTTGACACTCTGAGCACTACCCCACCTTCATGGCTATGTCTGATTCCATTGGGGCCACCAGACAGAACTTCCTCTCCAATTTTGGAAACCCCTGGATGACGCTGGTGGAGTTCAGCCAGTGTCTGATGGTGACCTTTGCTTGTGACAATCATTTTTTCTTCCCATAATAAAATGCCATCCTCTATGGTGATCTGGTCTCGTCTGGTCCAGAAAGGTTTCACTTCTGGATGTGATGGCCCTTTTGTTTCCCCCATCACCACCAGCTATTTTAGTTTTGCCACGACTGGATCTTCTTGTGTCCATAATTTGATATTGTCAATGGGTATCTGGAACATTTAAAACCAAAATTGACTCTCTCACTGGTGGCATCACCAATGGTGTATCTTCTGGGAAGGCAGCTCAAGGCATCTGTATTTACTACTTTGCCTCCTGGACAATGTTTCAACATGTAATCGTATACAGTTAGAATGAGAGACCATTGATGATTTCAACCTGAAGTTAATGATGGCAAGGCCTTGTCCTCTTTGAGTAGCCCTAGTATGGGTTTGTGGTCTGTCACTATTACAAATTTACATCCTTCAAGGTAATATTGGACTTTCTCACACCAAAGATGGCCACTAAACCTTCCTTCTCTATCTAGACATATTTGCACTCTGCATCTGCCAAGTCTTGGAAGCATACGCTAATAGGTGTTCCTCTCCATTGGACCATCTGTGAGCCAAAGCTACTATTGTGGGGAGGCATCACATGTCAGCAACAGATCTCACTTGGGATCATACTGTGCCAATACCTTAGACGATGATAGCTGCTACTTCACTTACGTAAAGGCTATGAGACCATTTCCAAGGCTGACCCTTTTTCAATAGCAAGCGACTAGGATGGAGGCCAGGTTACGTATGAACACTCCATAATTATCCAAGGACAGACCTAAGCTCCATTACAGATGTGGAGCATGGGACTTTGATTGCCCTCATTTTATCTTCCAATGTTCGCAACCTGCTCATGTCAACTCTGGTACCACAACTTGGTCACTTGCACTGCCTGGAATACACACATTTTCCCTTCTAAGGTGAATGCCGACTTGAGAAAATCTAAGGTCTATGCCCAAGTTCCCAAAGTTCTCTTATTGGTCTTCCCTGTTATTAGCACGTCATCCAGATAAACAGTGGCCATGTGCAGACCTTGTAAAAGGTTCTCCATTGTTGGCTGAAAAATGGCACAGGCTGATGATACCTCAAATGGCAATCTTGTATATTGGTAGAAACCCTTATGGATATTGTCTGCAATACACTTCAGAAAGTCCTCCTCAAACTGCAATTGCAGGTATGCATGACTCATGTCCAGCTTTGTGAACAACAGCACCCGCGCTCCCCCAGTTAGCTTTGCATATAGGTCCTCTATGCAAGCGATTGTGCATTTATCTGGATGTGAGAACAAAGAACAAACAAAACAAAATTATAGCGCAGGAACAAGCCCTTTGGCCATCCAAGCCATTGCTGATCCAGATCCTCTAACTAAACATGTCACCTATTTTCCAAGGATCTGTATTCCTTGCTCCCTACCCATTCATGTATCTATCTAGATAGTGTCATTTAAGATCTATCGTTCCCGTCCCTACCACCTCTGCTGGCAATGTGTTCCAGGTACCCTCTGCGTAAAGAACCTTCCACACATTTCTCTTTTAAACTTTTCCTCTCTCACCTTGAACTCCTGACCCATAGTAATTGAGTCCCCTACTCTGGGGAAAAAATGCTTCTTGCTATCCACCCTGCCTATACCTCTCATGATTTTGTAGCCCTTAATTAGGTCCCTGTCAACCTCCGCCTTTCTAGTGAAAATAATCCTAATCTACTCAACACATTCTCCCCGTGTCTGCATGTCTGCATGCGTTTCCTCTAGGTGCTCCGGCTTCTTCCCACAGTCCAAAGATGTGCAGGTCAGGTGAATTGGCCATGCTAAATTGTCCATAGTGTTAGTGCATTAATCAGAGGGAAATGGGTCTGGGTGGGTTACTCTTCGGAGGGTCACTTTGGATTGTTGGGCTGAAGGGCCTGTTTCCACACTGTAGGGAATCTAATCTAAGCACTTCATTGCTAATGCCCTCCATACCAGGCAATATCCTGGTGAACCTCCTCTGCACCCTCTCCAAAGCAACCACATCCTTTTGGTAATGTGATGACCAGAACTGTACACTGTATTCCAAATGTGGCCAAACCAAAGTCCTGTACAACTATAACATGATATACCAATTCTTATACTCAGTACCCTGTCCAATGAAGGAAAGCATGCCTTCTTGACCATTCTATCAACTTATGTTGCCACCTTCAGTGTACAATGGACCTGAACACCCAGATCTCTCTATACATCAATTTTCCCCAGAGCTTTTCCATTTAACATATAGTTCACTCTTGAATTGGATCTTCCAAAATGCATCACCTCGCGTTTGTCCGGATTGAATGCCATCTGACATTTCTCCACCCAACTCTCCAATGTCTCTATATTCTGCTGCATTCTCTCACAGTCCCTTTCTGTTTCTGCTACTCCACCAATCTTAGTGTGATCTGCAAATCTGCTAATTAGACCTCCTATACCTTCCTCCAGATCATTTGTGTATATCACAAACAGTGGTCCCAGCACAGATCCCTGTGGAACACCTCTGGTCACAGTTCTCCATTTTGAGAAACTCCCTTCCACTACAACTCTGTCTCCAGTTGCCCAGCCAGTTTTCTATCCATCTAGCAAGTACACCTGGACCCCATGCGACTTCACTTTCTCCATCAGCCTACCATGGGGAACCTTATCAAACGCCATACTGAAATCCATGTATATGACATCCTTCCCTCAATCAACTTCATCATTCCCTCAAAGAATTCTATTAAGTTGGTAAGACATGACCTTCCCTACACAAAACCATGCTGCCTATCCCTGATAAGCCCATTTTAGTCCAAATGTCAATAGATCCTATCCCTCAGTATCTTTTCCAGCAACTTCCCTACCAATGACGTCAGGCTCACCGGTCTATAGTTAAATGGATTATCCTTACTACCCTTCTTAAACAAGGGGACAACATCAGCAATTCTCCAGTACTCTTGGACCTCACCTGTGTTCAAGGATGCTGCAAAGAAACCTGTTAAGGCCCAAGCTACTTTCTCTCTCACTTCCCTCAGTAACTTGGGATAGATCCCATCCGGACCTTGGGACATATCCACTTTGACGCCTTTAGAAAATCCAACACTTCCTCTGTCCTTATGCTGACTTGACCTAGAGTAATCAAACACCTATCCCTAACCTCAGCAAGCGCTGTGTCCTCTTCTTGGTGAATACCAATTCAAAGTACTCATTAAAAATCTCACCCATTTTCTGACTCCACACGTAATTTTCCTCCTTTGTCCTTGAGTGCGCCAACCTTTTCTCTAGTTACCCTCTTGTTCTTTATATACAAATAAAAGGCTTTGGGATTTTCCTTAACCCTGTTTGCTAAAGATATTTCATGGCCTCTTTTAGCCCTCTTAATGCCTCCTTTACGATTGGTCCTACCTTCCCAATATTCTTCCAAAGCTTCATCTGTTTTCAGTCACCTAGACCTTACGTGTGCTTCCTTTTTCCTCTTAGCTAGTCTCACAATTTCACCTGTCATCCATGGTTCCCTAATCTTGCCATTTCTATCTCTCATTTTCAGAGGAACAGCTTTCCCAGCTTTTGCCGAATTTTGCTATAGTTGGCCTTACCCCAATTTAGCATTCTTCCTTTAGAACCACTCTCATCTTTGCCCATGAGTATTCTAAAACTTATGGAATTGTGATAATTATTCCCAAAGTAATCCCTTACTGAAACTTCAACTACCTGACTGGGCCCATTCCCCAATACCAGGTATTGGCCCCTTCCCATGTTGGACTATTTACATACTGCTCTATAAAAACCTTCCTGGATGCTTCTTACAAATTCTGCTCCATCTAAACCTCTAACACTAAGTGTATCCCAGTAAATGTTGGGAAAGTTAAAATCTCCCATTACCACCACCACCCTGTTAATCTTACATGTTTCCATAATCTGTCTACATATTTGTACCTCTGTCTCATGCTCACTGTTGGGTCACCTGTAGTACAACCCCAACATTGTTACCGCACCTTTCCTATTTCTGAGCTCTGCCCATATTGCCTCACCTCTTAAGTCCTCCACAGTGCCTTCCTTTAGCACAGCTATGATATTCTCTGACCAGTAATGCAACTTTTCCACCCCTTTTACCTCCCTCTATCCTGCCTGAAGCATCTGTATTCTGAATATTTAGTTGCCAATCTTTCCCTTCCCTCAACCAAGTCTCAGTAATAGCAATAACATCATTCTCCCAGGTACTAATCCAAGCCCCAAGTTCATTTGTCTTACCTACTACGCTTCTCGCATTAAAACAAATATGCCTCAGAAGCAATCTATTGTTTGTTTAAAATCGATACAAAGGCAAACCAATAGGTTGGATTTTCACAATACACCCAGTGCTACCCATTCCATAACCTATACTAGTTTGTTGATTCCTTCACTTTTGAGCCTTGTGGTTTCTGTCTCTACTTTTGCCCAAAAGGCAAATGGCACTGGATGGGCTTGCAGAATCGTGGAATTGCTTCCTGGTCAACATGCAAAGTAGCCTTGATCCTTTGATAGTCCCTGGACTTTGAAAAACGTCCAAGTATTTCATTGAGAATTCATTCAGGCAGCCATTTTCGAATCAAAAATGTTGTGCCAATCAAGATGAATCCTTCTCAGCCAATTTTGTCCCATCAGGCTTAGGCCTTAAGCCTTTTACTACAATCAGTGGTAACTGAACCAGTTGCTTCTCATGAGACCAGAACCAGTACCCTTAATCTGTAAAGATTCCCCATTATGGGTTCTCAATATAGCAAATGTCATGGAGTCCAACGTGAATTTTGTTAAGGACTGGTTTCCCAATCACTGATAAAACTGTACTGGTGTCGAACTCCATTAGAACCAGGTGACTTTTTAACCTGACGTTTATTTCGATTGGTTATGATTTGGATGTTGCTAAGCAATTTTACTATTCCAAGCAAGATGTAGGAGGGCTTTTCAGGGTGTACACTAATCTGGATACTATGAGATTCTTGATGAATTGAGGTCTAGTAGCAGTCTTTTGCTGTCTAAAGTCTGCTTTTAGGCAACAACTACAATGGCTTGCCAACCCAGATCCTGAAGGAAATGCTAACCATTTGGCCAAAGCTTGGCTTTGTTTTAGGGTTTTGCTGTGGACTGACCTGGAGTCTGTTCAGAATATGACCTAATTGAGGCTATGCAGTTGGCTTTACTCAAGTGGTGACCCCCATGTCAGCCTAGCAAGGGTGTCCAATTCCATCAGCATAATCAGTAACTGAAATGCTCCACTTGCTGCATTTTCTAATGACAAAGCCAGTTTTAGTGCCTGTTTGAAGACCACTTGGGCTTCAGCTTTTGCATGGTTATATCATTAATCCCAGATTCCAAATGATCGCTTAGAATCGCGTTAAGGGTTAAACCAAAGTTACATGCTGTTGCTAGTCATCCCAACCTTGTCAAAACTCCCGACATAAATTCGCCATGCTCTTGAACTTCTGAATAAAAGCAATAGTATCTCAGAATTAGAGGAGCTTTGGGGCCGTAATATTCATTAACCCTATTTATCGACTCTTGAAAGGTTTTAGTATCTGCTGCCTTAGGAAAAGCGAGCTCCTAAAAACCAAAAAAAGCTGCAGGTCCACAAGATTTTCATTTGCCCCAATACCTTTTGCCCAGAAAAAATAATGAATTTTTTCCACATACTAGGCCCAATCTTCGATGGCAGAATCAAAAGAGTAAAGCTTCTCAAATAACAGCATGATGCCAGAAATGCTTACCTCAAAAGAGAACTGTTGCGAGCGAAATATTTCAGTAATGTATTTTTTCTCTCATTGCCACTGAAATAACCCGACAGAGGTTGGTATCCAGTTACCAAGTCACAATTTATTTACATGTGCATAGTACTTGACACTGTTCCAGCTTCCTCAGAGCCAGCTCTCACAGTGAGCAGAACCTCTGACGTTCTTGTTTATTCTTTTTGAGATTCACCAGGGTATGACCTGGGATTCAGCAGTATAGCACTGAAGAGAAACCAGATTGGCCACAGTTGTTTTCCTTAGAGCAGAGAAGGATGAATGGACCTGATATAAGTCTATGAAATTAAGAGGGGCATAGTTACAGAATATAGAAAGAAACATTTCCCCTTTGGACCTATAGGGGTCAATAACCACAGGTTATACATTCAAGGTTAGGAGCATGAGCTCGAGAGAGAGAGTTTAAGGGAGAACTTATTTATGTCCCAGAGGCTGGTGAGTGAAACAACTGCATTGTGTCTGGTATCCCATCACCAACTCACCCTTTATTTACATGTGGAGAGGCCTTGACACTGATACAGTTCCCTCAGAGCCAGCTCTGAGTGAACAGAAACGTTATTTTTTTACACACCCGAGTCGCCAGTGACAAGCAGTGCCCTTCACAAAGGGCAATGCTGTGTGATCAAACAGTGAAGAGGAGGGCAGGGACTAAATCAAAATAGAGTTGGCAGGGGAAATAATGCTGCGCCCACCTCTCCCTGAACAACTCCAGGGTGTTGGTGGACACCGCATGCTCCTTCTCCAAGGACACCCGGGCTCTAACGTAACCGCAGAAGAGGGGCAGGCAGTCGGCCCTAACGACCCCCTCCACGGCCCACTGCCTGGACCTGTTGATGGCCAGTTTGGCCAGGCCCAGGAGCAGACCCACGAGGAGGTCTTCAGACCTGCCCTCCCTCCTCCGTATCGGGTGCCCGAAGATCAGGAGCGTGGGACTGAAGTGCAACCAAAAGCAGAAGAGGAGGTTTTTGAGAAAATCAAAAAGGGAGTGCAAACGCCCACACCCAATATATACATGGTCCACGGACTCCACAGCGCCACAGAACAAGCAGTTGGGCTGGGAGTCTGTGAACCACCGCAATCTGCGGTTGCAGGGCACCACTGCGTGCAACACCCTCCATCCCAGATCCCCGAGAGAAAGGGGGAGGACTCCTGCATAGAGAGCCCTCCACTTGGGATCCCCACCGCCCGGTGGCAAAAAGTTATTGTTTATATCTGTCAGCCAGGGCTACCTGATGGATCAGGTTAACAGCCACTTTCAGAGAACTCATTTGCTATCAGGTCCACCTGGCTGACCTCGATTTGAAAATAAGGGTGACAGTTTTAAGATAGAAGCATTGCTTCACTGGGTAGCCAATGTAATTCAGTGAGGACAGGGATCATGGATGAATGGGATGGTGTAAATCAGGACACAGGCTGCAGAGTTTTGGTGATCTAAATTTTACAGCAACTATCATGTGTTAGGTTAATCAGGAGTAGATTGAAATAGTCATGTCAAGTGATTCCAACGATGTGGATGTTGTTTTCAGCAGTAGAAGTATTGAGTCAGAATCGTCAGGCAAGATTATGCAAGCAGGAGGTCTTTGTGATCATGCAGTTATGTAGCTGAAAGTTCATCCAGGGGTCAGATATACTTCCAAGGTTGTGAGCCACCTGGTTCAACTTTAAACAGTTGCAGGGAGAAGGATGAACTTGTTATGTAGAGAAGGGAGTTCACACTAGGAATGAAAACAGTAGCTTCAGTGTTTTCAATATTTTATTGAAGACATAAACTTGTATTGGAAGCAATTCAAGCAAGGTTCACAAAAGCTGATACCTGTAATGAAGGACTGTCTTATGTCCAAACATGTCATAGGCTAGTCTTACACTTCGAGATTAGAAGAATAACTGGTGAATGTAACAAAATGTATAAAAGTTCAGAAGGGTCAATGGGGTAGATGTTAAGATCATATTTTTCCATGTGAGCCAAGCTCGAATTAAAGACATTTTAAAAATAAGGAAACTCCCGTTTAAGATAAGACGTGAAATTTCTTCTCTGAGGGTCATAGATCTTTGGATTTCTCCTTTGAAGCTCAATGGAAGTTGTATCATTGAGTCCATTCAAGGCTAAGTTGGTCATACTTTTGATCCACAAGAGTTATGGCTGGGGTTGAGATGGTGATTAATCTGGGAATTTATCTATTATTCCCAGAGAGAGGTTGCTGAGGAAATAGCAGAGGCATTGGTTGAGATCTTTCAAGAGTCACTGGAGTCAGGAAAGGTCCCGGATGATTGGAAGATGGCTGTAGTAACCCCCTTGTTCAAGAAAGGATCAAGGCAAAAGATGGAAAATTATAGGCCAATCAGCTTAACCTCGGTTGTTGGTAAAATTCTAGAATCCATCATTAAGGATGAGGTTTCTAAATTCTTGGAAGAGCAGAGTCTGATTAGAGCAAGTCAACATGGATTTAGTAAAGGGAGGTCATGCCTGACAAACCTGTTGGAATTTTTTGAAGAGGTAACAAGTAGGTTAGACCAGGGGAACCCAGTGGATGTGGTCTATCTGGACTTTCAAAAGGCCTTTGATAAGGTGCCACACGGGAGACTGCTGAGCAAGGTGAGGGCCCATGGTGTTCGAGGTGAGCTGCTGGGATGGATTGAGGATTGGCTATCTAACAGAAGGCAGAGAGTTGGGATAAAAGGTTCTTTTTCAGAATGGCAGCCGGTGACGAGCGGTGTCCCGCAGGGTTCGGTGCTGGGGCCACAGCTGTTCGCATTATATATTAATGATTTGGATGAGGGAACCGGGGGCATTCTAGCGAAGTTTGCCGATGATACAAAGTTAGGTAGACAGGCAGGTAGTACTGAGGAAGTGGGGAGGCTACAGAAGGATCTAGACAGGTTGGGAGAGTGGTCCAGGAAATGGCTGATGGAATTTAACGTGAGCAAGTGCGAGGTCTTGCACTTTGGCAAAAAGAATATAGGAATGGACTACTTTCTAAATGGTGAGAAACTTAATAAAGCCAAAGCACAAAGGGATCTGGGAGTGCTAGTCGAGGATTCTCTAAAGGTAAACATGCAGGTTGAGTCTGTGATTAAGAAAGCGAATGCAATGTTGTCTCTTATCTCAAGAGGGTTGGAATATAAAAGCAGAGATGTACTACTAAGACTTTATAAAGCTCTGGTTAGGCCCCATTTGGAGTACTGTGTCCAGTTTTGGTCCCCACACCTCAGGAAGGACATACTGGCACTGGAACGTGTCCAGCGGAGATTCACACGGATGATCCCTGGAATGACAGGTCTAGCATATGAGGAACGGCTGAGGATACTGGGATTGTATTCGTTGGAGTTTAGAAGATTAAGGGGAGATCTAATAGAGACGTACAAAATAATACATGGCTTTGAAAAGGTGGATGCTAGAAAATTGTTTCTGTTAGGCGAGGAGACTAGGACCCGTGGACACAGCCTTAGAATTAGAGGGGGTCATTTCAGAACGGAAATGCGGAGACATTTCTTCAGCCAGAGAGTGGTGGGCCTGTGGAATTCATTGCCACGGAGTGCAGTGGAAGCCGGGACGCTAAATATCTTCAAGGCCGAGATTGATAGGTTCTTGTTGTCTAGAGGAATTAAGGGCTACGGGGAGAACGCTGGCAAGTGGAGCTGAAATGCGCATCAGCCATGATTGAATGGCGGAGTGGACTCGATGGGCCGAATGGCCTTACTTCCACTCCTATGTCTTATTATGCTATGGAAAAAGATGTTGAAAAATTATGTTAAGTAAGCAAAAAATCTGACTTCAAGAAAAAGTATAGTCCCAGTAATCAAGTCGTAAAAATTCTCTTTTGCAGTCCAAAAATTTACTAAATGAAGTTAAGAAGAAGGAAAAATTAATGAAGACAATGGAGAATAAGGTAAAAACAAAAAAAAGACCTTTGTAAAACTTAAATACACATAAACAAATCATATTAATTATATTTTCAAGCATATATCCAACAAACTGAAGTACTGACTAATGTATGGCAGCAGTACACAAAAAGAGTTAGTATGTGTGTAGCTTGGAGGCAAAGATGGATGAAAATTGCTGTTAATTAGAAGCAAGGAAATCTAAAAAAATTATTGTAGACTTTGTGAATTTAACAGAAAAGCTTGATTCCTGTTTTTTAACTGCATTCAGGCTCTAATAGTGATTTTCATTTTCTTCCATTTCTGCTTATTTTTTAATGGTCTGGACAGAGAATCTCAATTCACCACGTCTTGGAATTAGTCTGCACAATAGTTGAATTAATTTTATCCTGTGCTTAAATTTAAAGATCATTGTTATTTTAAGTTCTTTCCCTTCTTTTTCAGAAGATAGTGATTTAACACTGTCACCTTATGTAAAAGCAATTCATTTTTCAGTTGAGCAAAGTATGAGATCCCTGATTGGGATTGTTAACCTGAGCCATTCAGGGAGCTGTATCTGACAGATTTAAACAGGAGTCTCTGAGTCTCATCACTCTAGGGACTGACATTGAGTTAGCTGGTCAGAGTCCATGTACTGTGCTCATGTAAACAAAGGGTGATTTGCTGATGGGATACTGGCTTCTGTGCAATTATTTCACTGGTGACGAGAGAAAACAGTATGCTGCTGAGGAAAATGCAAACAAATGGGGCATGTGAGCTACAGGGCACCCCAATGGAAGTGGACATCCTCATCTCTATGAGTTTGGAGAACACCACTTGAGTGTAGGCAATTGCAGAGCTTCACATAGGATATATCCTGAGCAGAGGGAGCTAGGTCAACCCACAGCACAATCCCTAAACAAGGCCAAGCCTCACCCAAATGGCGAAAATGTTCTTCAGGATCCGGGTCAGCAAGCCATTGTGGTTGCTGCCAGTATGTGGACTTGAAACAGCAAAGGAGTCCTATGAGGTCTGACTTGAGTAAGAGAACTCACAGGCCAGTATGCAGGAGAGTGCACAACCTGGAAAGTCCATCTGAATGGGGTTTGGAAGAGTTAAATTGCTTCACAACATCCAAATCAGAACCAATCAAAATTAACATCTGGTTAAATGGTCATCCAGTTCTCATGAAGGTCAATATTGATGCAATTGTATCAGTGTTTGCAGAACCTCTCTTTAACAAGATTCACTCTGTACTCCAACCATTAGGTGTGTGCAAGGCCTCAGCCAGACTGACAATATGTACTAGGAAACCTTCACAGATTAAGGGTACAATTTTTGTTTTGGTCTCCTGTGAGAAACAGTTCGTACAATTACGACTGATTGTTATAAAAGGCTTGTGCCCAAGCTTGATGGGGTGGAATTGGTTGAGAAAATTCGCCTTGACTGGCTCAACATTTTTTGATTAGAAAATGGCTGCTGAGTGAAGTCCAAAATAAGATTAGACTCCCTACAGTATGGAAGCAGGCCCTTTGGCCCAACAAGTCCACACCGATCCTTCAAAGACCCATTTCCCTCTGACTAATGCACCTAACACTATACACAATTTAGCAAGGCCAGTTCACCTGACCTGCACATCTTTGGACTGTGGGAGAAAACCCACACAGAGAGAATGTGCAAACTCCACGCAGACAGTTGCCTGAGGCTGGAATCGAACCTGGGACCCTAGAGCTGTGAGGCAGTAGTGCTAACCACTGAGCCACCATTTGATTATCCAGCTGTTTTCAGGAAGGTCTAGAGACTATCAAAGGAGGCTAGGCTACCTTGCACTTTGACAAGAAAGCAATTCCATGATTCTGCAAGGCCCCTCCAGTGCCATTTGTCTTAGCTGCTAAAGTCGAGGCAAAAATCAGGAGGCTGGAAAGCGAAGGAATCATCAGACCAATTCTCAAGTCTGACAGCTCAGTTTGCCTTTGTGCAGATTTTAAATGAATGGTAAACTGCTTCTGACAGCCGAGTAAATACTCAGGCCCTCACATAGATGACTTGTATGCGAAACTGGCCATGGAGCTGTCCTTCACAAAGCTGGACATGAGCCATGCATACCTGTAATTGTGACTAATTGACGAGTCCCAGACATATGCTACAATTAATATCCATAAAGATGTATACCAGGATATAAGATTGTGATTTGGGGTATCATCAGCCTGCGCCCTTTTCCAGTGGACATTGGACATTTTCCAAGGTCTGCTCCAGGTTGCCATTTATCTGCATGATATGCTAATAACAGGTAAGACCAACAAAGAGCACTTGATTCCTCAGGAACCTGTGCCCAACAACCTTAGCCACCTCCAGAATTTATGTTATACGTCCTTCAGGGCGGAAAATGGTGGGCTGTCTGCAGACTGCTGCTACACATCATCCACCTCTTTTTCTTCAGGCACTGCCCAAACATGTCCAACATTGATTATTTGCTACTGGGTAGTGGGGTTCCCCACTGGAGAGCTCTCTATGCAGGTGTCCTTCCTTTCCATCAACAACCTAGTGTGGAGGCTGTTGCACTCAGCAGTCCCCTTCGACCACAGATTCATGGACTCCTTGCCCAATTGCTTATTTTGCGGTGCTGTGGAGTTCGTAGGCCATGTGTTTATTGGGTATGGCCACTCCCTTTTTAGTACCTGAAAAACGTTTTGTTATGTTTTTGGTTGCACTTCAGCTTCGCAGTCCTGACCTTTGGCCATCTGGTACAAAGGGGTGTGGCATATTGGAGGATTTCCTCATGGGTCTACTCCTGGCACTGGCCAGGCTGACTATAAATAGGTCTAGGCAGTGGGCCTGGAGGGGGTTGTCTCTGCTGGTTGCCTGCCCATATTCCATGGTTATGTTTGAGTCTGGGTGTCATTGGAGAGGGAGCATGTTGTGTCCACCAATTCTCTTAATGCCTTTAGGGAGAGATTGGCACCATGTGCTTTATTTGGTCCCTTCAATTTTTGATACAAACACTGCCCTTTTCCGGCTTTGGTTGGTAATGTTTCACTAGTAATTTGGGTGTTTTCCTGGTGATGGAAAGTACAGAATAAATTTCTTGCACAACAGTGTCTTTTTACTGAGTCACAGCACATTCGCACACAGCCATGGGTAGTGTGGGAAGAATATAAGGACGATTGCTGGGGCCCCTTAGGGTGTAAAAAAGAAGATGAAATGAAAAACAAAGAGTACTTGGAGAATTTGGACATAGCGCTTAAACATCTCAGAAGGGAAAAATGTGTTTTCCAGGTACCCCAAATGACCTACTTGGGCTATGAAGTCAACAAGACTAGATTACAATTATAGTAAACTAAAGTGAGGGCAATCAAATGTGTCCTGGCTCCCATATCTGTACCGATGCTCAGGTCTTTACTTGGGTTGGTGAATTATTACAGGAAATTCACACATAACATGGTCTCCATCTCAGCACCCTTACACCCACTATTGAAAAATAATCAGGCTTAGAACTGGTCATGTAGCCAAGAAGTAGCTTTTAGGGAAGTGAGAAAGCAGCTATCATCATTTAAGGTGTTGGCCCAGTACAATCCTAAGTGAAATGTGGTGCTGACATATAATGCCTCCTCATACAATATCCGGGTAGTGTTGGCTCACCGATGGCCCAATGGATAGGAGTTTATTTGCATAAAATAGGGAGGGGGGAGGGGTAAGGAGTAAACATTGGGTGGGAATAGAACCCAAAGAGAGAGAAAAGCAGTTGGACAGACAAAGGAGTGGATAACAATCTGGTTAGGAAGGTGAATAGTTATTGATGGGGACTGTTAATGGCTAATAATGGGAGATGTGATAACAATAGTTTATGGGGGGGGGCGTTGGAGTAAGGACATGGGAGAGCTTAGGCCCTTACATTATTGATCTCAAGTTTTCAGTGTGGCGCTACTCCTTCGTCAGGTGAAATTGATATGGAGACTTCATATGATGAAGGAGCAGCACTCGGAATGCTTGTGATTTAAAAAAAAAATCACTAAAACCCGTGACTTCTGACTTTGTCCACTCCAGTCCAACACCGGCGCCTTCACGTCATTATTGAACTCAATACTAAGTACAGAAAGCTTACAGGATCCCGAGTGGAAAATGAGGTGCTGTTCTTCCTGCTTCTTTGGAGCACTACAGCAAACCTGAGACAGAGGTGTTGGTCAGGCAACAGGGTGGTGTGTTGAAGTGGCAGGCAACTGGAAGTTCAGAGTCTTATATGTGAACAGAATGCAAGTGTTCTGTGAAGTGTCACCTGGTCTATGCTTCATTTCCCCAATGTAGAGGAGCCCATAATGTGAGCAGTGAATGCAGTAGACTGGATTGTGTGATGTGCAGGTAAAGCGCTGCTTCATCTGGAAAGTATGTTTGGGCCCTTGGATATGGAGGAGGGAGGAAGTAAACAGACAGGTGTTACACCTTCTGCAGTTGCAGCGCAGGATGCAGTAAGACTGTGGGGTTGTGTTTAGAGTGCAGGGTGTCTGAGAGGGAATGTTCCCTGCGGAAGGCTGACAAGGGAGGGGATGGCAAATGTGTCCAGTGGTGGCACCTTGCTGGATGTGGCAGAAATGGCAGCTAATGATCCCTTAGATATAATAGTTGTTGGGATCGTAGGTAAGGAGAAGGGGGACTCTATCATTGACGCAGAAGGGAAGAGAGGGGGTGAGGACTGAAGTGTGCAAGATGGGTCAAACCTGTCAACAACAGTACTGGGAAATCTGTTGAGGAAGAAGGTGGAAATTTCAGAGGCTCCCTTGTCGAAGTTGGCCTCACTGGAACATAATGCGATGGAGAGGGAGAAACTGGGAGAATGGAGTGGAGTCTTTACTGGAAACAGAATGCAAGGATGTATAATCCAGGTGGTTTTATAGTGGATATTAGTGGCCAGTCTATCCCCAGAAATGACAACAGAGATGTCAAGGAAGGGCAGAGAGGAATCAGAGATTGACCAGGTGAAAGTGAGAGTGGGTTGGAAATTGGAAGTGAAATCGATAAACTTTCACAATTCCGGACGCAAGAGAGAGGCAGCACCAATGATATAGTCGCTATATCGAAGAAAGAGTTGTGGGTGGGGGTCAGAATAGGACTGGAACAGGAATGTTCCACATACCCCACAAAGGGACAGGCATAACTGGGGCCCATGCACTTACCCATAGCCACCACTCTGACCTGAAGAAAATGAGAGGAGTTAAAATGAGAGGGTTGGATCTGAGTGCACAGAGTGCATCAGTTCCCAGAAGGATAGGTTGGAATGGGAAAGGGTAGCAGGAAGGTTGTGCTGACCAGTATCATGCCAACAGTTCTGGATGAACAGAACGAGTACAGATAAAATGCCAGAGGGAGGAGTCCAGGTGGAGGGAGAGTGTTGGAGCAGGTTGAGGGGATTTGTGAGACAGGGAGAGGACTCTTATCCAAAGAAGCAAAGGCAACGGAAGAAAAGTTCACTCATGGATGCCAGAAATTCATTAAGGTGGGTACGCAGTGAGATAAAGCTGTAACCTTTGCTGAATACTCAGCATCAGAGAGCAGAAGGTCAGGTGGGATTGTGAATATGCTACAGGAGGTAGGGTTGGGAGCGGGTATGGAGTCAGAGGGAAGCGATGGAGGGGGGAGGAAGATTCCGGAGCCCTATAGGTATCCAGATTGTGATCCAGTCCTGTACAACTGCTCTTCTGTCTCTTTGGGATAACACTGGAGCCTGAACTGTGAAATTAGACAAATGGATCACTATGGAGATAGGCTGGAATACATGAAGGTACATCAACATGTAGGAGTCCCTGAAACATATAAAATAAAATCTTGGATGATAGGACAATAGTTTCTACCAATTAGCGGAGGCTCTCCAGTGGCAGTATTGGATCTGTGGTGCAACAAAATTATCCTTGATTGGACCGTTAATTATCCAAATTGGCTGCAACATCTTTGTTTACCGGGCATCTATTCCAGACCACCCCCCGCCCCCCAATCTGCTACAGAGAAACTTCCCTAACGCCATGACTGAGTTAGGAATCATCCTGACACAATGCCCCAGCATTTTCCAATCCACTTCCTCCAAGGCTATTACGCTGGTGCCAGTAAAATCTTGACATGTGATTAGAAGAGGACAGGGAACAGTTAGGCAGAAAAAATTTGAAGAAAAAGATCAATTTAGAAGGAAAACACAGCTGAAACAGGTAAGGGGTACCATCTACTCTACCTTTTTCCTTTGTTGCCATGAAAAATTAATAAAATTATGAACAAATCAAACAAACATTCACCTGGCCCTTATTGTGCTTTTGCCAATGTACTTCTTAAGACCATGTCTTATGTTTTCACTGGCCACACCAAATTTGTTATTTTTCACTTGTTTCACATACAAAGGTTTAATTGATGCCCATTGTAATTCTAGCTGAACTGCATGAAAAAGCAACTTGAAAATAAGAACAAATCCAATGAAGAACTAAATCAAGAGGTACAATACATTGCTGAATTTATATTTGCTAGAAATGATGGATAACAAAGTGTTAACCTTGGTACTAGAAGTGCTCTAAAAATGGAGACTGATTTTACCATTTTTTAAAATAGAAATTCAGAATGTACATGTTCATGGAGTATTTTTCAGTCCTAAATTAGTAGCCAAGCGATTTGATTTTGTGATGGTTTTCGCTCCTGAGGCAGGTTGATTCTGCAATCTGACTGAGGTGAAAGTGTACAAAGTAGTCATGTTTTCATTTCTGCTGGGTGGGATTTGGTGACCCCAAAAACAGTGTGGAGGCACCATCAGAGAATTCTAAAGACTGTCTGAAAGCCAGCCTTGGCAGTCCAGGACTAGTTTTTACCTGTCACCACACCTTTCCCAAATGCTGCTCGTGCCCCATATGTGGACCTATTCCTGCCATGCCTCTTGACTCACCTCTGGTCCTTTATGGCCTCTGTGGCAATCTGTGTCCCTCTATCCATGATTCCAGCTCTTTATAACATGAATGCCAAACTATGCAATGTACCCACTATTCTTTGCATTAAGGGATTGCCCCAAAAATAACCAAACAATTGTTGTCACCAATTTTATTAGGTTAAAAGAGGGACAGCATTCTGTTTACAAAGAAATCTAGATCAGTTGCCGACATAATTCGTCACATACTGATTATCCAGCAAGTGTTGTCCAATTGCAGAATCACATGATGTTGCACACTGTGTTGCAAATGAGGGCTTATTGGGTGGAAGTGGTATGTTGCTTGTTGTGAATACCCAAAAGGATGTGCTGTTGATATAATCCACCAGACTTTGAGATATATAGCCAACAAAATAAACATCTCATTGACACTGAAATTCATATCGAATGTTACTCTTGTTTTTTTTTGGCTTGACTGCAGCATCCTATTACTGGTAAACACCACTTGTGTAACCACTGCATAGTAACATCGTGAGACAGCTAGCTACATCTGTTGCTCAAACTTTGAAAATACCTTGCCTTTCCAGGGTGGATCTGAGATAGTCTGGGCACTTTTCTGGGCCAAAAGTGATAAGTTTATTGCGGTTAATGAGTTTGCACAAAATATGGTGAGAAATAATCTGATGATTAGCCATTATCCCATGGGATCGATTTAAGTATCAAACTCAGCTGAAAACATGGGTTATTTGATTTAAATCATAGACATTTATTCATTTTATTAATTTTGCTCTTTTTAATAGTCTTTGAAGTTATTAACTCTACTCTGCTGTGAACATAGAGATAAGGACGCTGATTTTATTAGGTTACCATGGGAGTCTCAATGTATATACTGATCAGTGAAGATAGGTTTGCAGTAGAAATAGCAACAAAACCCAGCTGAAATGGGCACCTGATGAAGGAGTAGTGCTCCAGAAGCTTGTACTTTCAAATAAAACTGTTGGAATATAACCTGGTGTTATGTCATTTTTAACTTTGTCCGCCCCAGTCCAACACTAGTGCCCCACATCATCTCTACAATCATGAGTGACAGAGCACGTACTTTGTTGGAGATGTATGGAGTAACAGCAATAAAGTGAATGTGAGGAAGGAGAAAAAAGATGATGGGTGTTACCTGGGTGGACCTGAGAAAGTCATTATTTTTCATGTATTGCTAAATGGTTTTTAGCTCATAAAGTTACATTTTTTTCTTATTCCAATAACACATACCAAACTAAATCATACCAACTGAAATATTTTTTACTGTTGTGTATTACAAGCTTTCAGATCTAATTCCCAATTGAAGTTTCCAGCATTCAATTTAATATTTGGAAATTTAGACACTGTAAATGAACATATGAAGTGTGTTTCCTGCAGCAGCTTCACCTCACTGGCATTATGAGAATCAAAGCTAAGTTTGTGTTCAAATATAAGAGATGTTATATTATGTTCTTCAATTATAAATGTATTTTACTTTATCATTTCCCTTGATAGAATAAGAGCTTGAAAAAGAAACTTATAGAAGGAACTAAGCACTGCAATGTTTACAGAACTGAGGTATGTAAAAACAAAGTCCATGACAGATATCTGTAGCAGCTCAGATGGCTTCATTTGCTTTAAAATACAGAATGTGAAAGGGATACAAAAATTGCCTAAATGTGTGATACAGGAGGCAATTGGATCTTGACGTTTGACTTCTTACAGGTTTGAAGTCAGCCCTGACTAATGGGACACAAGTTACCTCTTTGGCTTCTGTTTTAATTTAAACTTAGGCATACTCCAGTTGCAATGGTTGATTGTCCTTCAGGACAAGATTTCACCAAAGTTGATATGGTCACTAAAATAACTAGCATGGTAACAATTTTTTTAAAAAAGCATATTAGTATTATATGCACTTCTGAAGTTAGGTATATTTTAGGGGCACACCAGCAGATGATTTGTAATTCACTATTGCAGCTGAAACTACACTGCTTGCTGAAATAAAAAGGAGAATTTGGCTTTGTTCATGTAAAAATTAGTGGTAGATGCTCAGGTATTTGTTTATATCCTGCACAAAAATTCTATCCATTGACATTGCTTCTTTTTGTGGAATGAAAACTAGGTAGGGTATGCTATGGACAGTCAATCCTGTAGTCCCTTTGTCAAGGATAATCAGCAGTTTTGTTAAGAGAATGTCATGTATTACTAACTTAATTTAACTTTTTGAGGAAATAACAAGTAAAATTGATGGAAGTAGTGCAGTAGATGTTGTAATATATATTTTAACAAGGCATTTGACAAGGTTCCACAAGGCAGACTAGACAGAAATATTAAAGGCCATGTTACAGGGGAATTGGTAAGTTGAAGTGACAGGAAATAAACATTAATGGCTGACTGATATTTTTGTGAATAGGGAGCAGTTTCCAGTGGTGTTTGACTTGTCTGATTGTTGGGTCCCCTGCTGTTTGTGGTAGATGTTAACGATTTAAACTTAAACATGAATGGTGTGATATGGAAGTTTGTAGAAGGCACAAAAATTGTCCATGTAGTTGATGGTGTAGAGGATGGCTTTCATCTGCAGGATAACAACAATTGTTTGATTAGGTGAGTGGATAAGTGACATATAGAATTCAGTTCAGAGAAGTGCAAGCTTGTGCATTTGGCTTGGGCAAACAAAATAGGAGAATGCACAATAGACAAGAGCTTAATGAGAACGGTAGAGGAAGTGGCCTCCTTGGAGGGCATGTGCACGTGTTCTTGAAAGTTGCAAGACAGCTGCATTATCTAGTACAGTGGTCTTACATGAAGCTTTCCTTTATTGGGTGAAATATTGAATACAAAAGCAGAGCTGCAATGCTGGAACTATATGAAACACTGGTTAGATCACAGCTTAGGTTCTGTATGCGGTTCTGGTCACCACATTACATAACGACACAATTGCTTGTCATGACTCACTGGGTAAGTGTAATGATATTCAAGTCCCGTCACTACCTGGGTTATCACGAAAGATAATGATTTAATCAAAGTTCCTAATTTACCTGTCTGATGTAGTCAAATTAAAAGCAATCACTGACCACATTCTGTACATAACTGTTTCCTACAAATAAATAAGTTCTAACCAAAAGTTTTTTAAAAAACTATAAAGGCAGCATAGTGGCTCGGTGCCTCATACTGTCTGGGACCTAGGTTCAGTTCTACATTCTGGCAACTACTTGCGGTAAGTTTGCATATTCTCCCCTTGTCCTGAGTTTCCTCCGTGTGCTTGAGTTTCCTCCCACAATCCAAAGATGTGCAGGTGAGGTGGATAGGCCATGGTAAATTGCCCCAAAATGTCCAGGGATTAGCTATGGTAAATGCAAGGATAGGGTAAAGGGGAGTGGCCCTAGGTGGGATGCTCTTCGAGGGCTGGCATGGACACGATGGGCCAAATGGCCTGCTTTCACACTGTTCTATCAATATATAAGTCTACTAGTTGGATGCAATCGAAACCTGCATCTCCATTCTGTCAACCAGATTTGTTCAATATATTTGCATAAGTTATGTGACCCTTTGATCTTTTACTTATAAAATCTGTTCAATGTATTCTCTCTCACTAGCTGCCTGAGAAAGGAGCAAGGCTCCGAAAGCTCGTAGCTTCAAATATACCTGTTGGACTTTAACCTGGCATCGTGTGAGTTTTGACCTGACCCCCCCAGTTCAACACTGACACTCCACATCACATTTTTAATGGTTCTGCTACCTCCTCGCTAAATTTCTCATTCCACTCCATGCTCCCCAACCAACCCGATATACTACAGGATATGAATGAATTTGTTTTCAGCTTCTTCCAAGATGATGTTAGTAAACTCACTCAATCTGTAGCTTATTTTTATATTAAACAGATGACTGAATCATGGTCAAGACTCCCCTGTCTTCAGATAGTTGGAGACTGATGTAATCTAACAGATTCATGTCAGGACTTCTCAGAACCCACGATGCACTGACTATCTGGTGACTGCCTGAAAATTGATATCTCTGATAGAAATCTGGAACATCTGTAAAAGTTTCCATCTCTAAGTTAACTTTTTTACCTGAATAGTTAGCCAAGAAAAGTTATAGAAATTAAAATCTCCTCCAATTTCTGGCTTCCTATTGGATTGACTCAACACAATCACTCAGTCACTCACAGAGACCCAAGCCAACACTAGGACATCCACTCCCAAACATTGGACTGGATACCCTCTCCTCATACCCCTGATACCTGACCCATTTCACCTCTCAGCCAGTTACCTGGCATCTGAAACCCCTACTCACCTGGTGTCCATCTCTTTACTCACCTACCACATTGTCCTTTTACCCAACTGGTATCTTACCCTTCACCAACCTACTACATTTATCCCCCACCATTTGGCTCACACCCCCTCTTCCACATGGCTTCTACACCTCTCTACTCACTTGTCACCTGAAAAACTCCCTCACCTGGCTCCTTACCCCACTCATGGATTGATACCTTTTTTCTTCACTTGCATACTTAACTTTCATCTTAAAATAACTGTCAAAAGTGGCTTTGGGTTTTTCAACCTACTAAATGCCACAGCCAATGTTGTTTAAAAAAGGACAACAGTTTTAGCATCAATCTATCACACCATTGTCAGGTGGTTTGCTGAACTACTTCATTTATGAAGACCCTGTCTCAGGTTCAGCTGCAAAAATGCTGTAAACTTATTTGGGCAACCATTTGTTTATCTGGGTGGAATTTGGGATTCCGAATCAGATTGGAAGATTTGGACTCATGTTATCTGAAGCAGATATTCACATTTTGTTACCCTGGGACAACTGGCAGGAAAGCCCCTTATTTCATTTAGTTTGTAGCTTTTCCCAAATCCAGGATGTCATTAACTGCACCGATGCCACCCTGCATTCCCACCGATAAGCCTGATGCTTTCAAATCTTTGAATCACAAGGACTTCTACTCAATTAATGTATACATGATCATCAGGATCTTATCATGCTGACCTGTATCTACTTTCTGAACAGATGTCACAATGTTATTTACATTGTGCCAGTTCTTCTGAAGACATATGGAGTTTGAAGACAGCTACAGATAGGTTGTGTGAGTGGACAAAAATCTGACATGCTATATAATGACAGAAAATGTGAAATTGTTCAACTTTGGCAGAAAAATATAAAAGCTTAATTAAAGTTACTTAAATGAATAACTGTTGCAGCATTCCAAGGAGCCAAGCTGTCTAGGTGTTCTAATGCATGAGGCACAAAACTGTAGTATATAGATGCAGTATGTAATTGAGAAGGTTAGCAGGAAACAAAATCTAGATAAGTGAATTGCATTTAGACTGGTTAAGAATAGAACCTTAGTTGTTTTTTTTTCAACACTTTCGTAAATATTGTTACAGCATCAAATTTTGGGGAAAATATAAAATGATGTACGATTAAGAAGTAAAAGTTTTTAAGAAATACTAATAAGGCAAAGACATAAGATTATCCTTTCCAAGTAAAAATAGTACTATGATTTTAGATTAGATTAGATTAGATTACTTACAGTGTGGAAACAGGCCCTTCGGCCCAACAAGTCCACACCGCCCCGCTGAAGCGCAACCCACCCATACCCATACATCTACCCCTTACCTAACACTACGGGCAATTTAGCATTGCCAATTCACCTGACCTGCACATCTTTTAGACTGTGGGAGGAAACCGGAGCACCCGGAGGAAACCCACGCAGACACGGGGAGAACGTGCAAACTCCACACAGTTCGTCACCTGAGGCGGGAATTGAACCCGGATCTCTGGCGCTGTGAGGCAGCAGTGCTAACCACAAAACTGAACCAAGTCCTCCATACAGTGCTACTTTGGCTAATTCCTTCCAAGTAGGCTCTTTGCCTCAAAGATATGTTCACCTTACAGCCATGTCATCAAAATGGGAGCTCTTTTGCACTGGCTGCAGCAACATTTCTTTCAACTTCTCCATGAAGCAAGGATCCTGATTTTTGCTCTAATATTCTCAGAAATGTCCTCAACTATATTCGACCAATGTTCAAAACTACAGGTGCTTTATAAGCTTTTGCATGGATTGGAGCACTCTTGCAACATTTACATGCCTTTGCATATTGAGTGAGCTCTCAGCCACAATTTCTCCCAGTGTTACCCCTGACCAATAACTCTTTTTGCCTCTTAAATTGCAAGAATCGTGTGATGTATTACAATGTAAAACAGTTTCAGTAATGAACGCAGAAACTTTTTTTTTGGATCCAAACACTGAAGGGTGTCTCTGGCTAGGTCAGCATTTTTTGCTCATCCTGAATTGCATAAAGGACAATTAAGAGTCAACCACGTTGCTTTGGTTCTGGCTTCACATGTAAGCCAGACCAGGTAAGGATGACAGATTTCCTTCCCTAAAGGACTTAAATGAACCAGACTGGTTTTCCTGACAATCAACAATGGTTTCATGGTCTACATTGAACTCTTAATTCCAGATTCTTTATTGAATTCAAATTCTACTATCTGCCATTGCAGAATTTGAACCCAGATTCCTTGAACCTCAGCTGAGTTTCTGAGTTAATAGTCTAGTGATGATACCAAAAGGCCATTGTCTCCCCTGTAACCTTTTCATGGTTGAAATAATGGAATTGAAAAGGCACAAAGTTTACATCTGAATTTCAATAAGGATGACTGAAGTAATTCAAACCTCTGTCATCAATGGTGAATTAAAGAAAGGGTGATGGAAAAAAGGTCAGAGTTATTTAAGTACTGTCCAGCTGTGTGAGGCAGGTTTCAAAGATAAGATGAATAAGATTTTTTAAATGCTAGTAATTACTGGAAATAGCTTAGGTGATAGTTAAAATAATTTAGTGTCAATTATTTGTATTTCTCTTCACTGCATAATATGTTTAACTCTAAACAATATTTTGATAAAAATAAAAGTTAATTTATCTAACAATGCTTCTGTTCAAAAAAAAGATAGAACAATTGAATTTACAATTAACGAGTCTCAACAAGCAATCTGAAGAAACTATTCAGAGCCTTGAGAAGGCAGTTGAAAAGGAGAAGCTTGACAATGAAAAATTAAATGGAGAGGTAATTCATGTTAACATTACATATTTTGTTGATGCGCCAAAATCTAACTAAGGTAATGTTGATTTTAATAGATAGTGAATGTGACAGCAAAATGTTTACTGTAAAGCTGAAACTTTTCAGTCCTTCCAATATAATTTGCCAATATGAAGCAGAGTTATTAGTGAGGCATGGGATGGCTAGTCTGAGTTCTCATCTATTTCAGAAATGAATCATTTATAGGGTCATCAGATATATTCCCGAGGTTATCTGTGTATCATGCTAACCATGAACAGAAGTGAAGGTCAGGGTTGCGGCCTGGACTTTTGTTGGGTTTCTGGTTTGTGGTCAATAATTTGCTGATTTTTTTAGGTGGTTCGAATCACCCCCCGATCCCTGGTTCTGACACTGGACTTGTTTAGGAATGTGAAATGAAGAAGGCAGTAGACAGGTGTTTAAGGCAAAATAATGTTTGTGTTTATTTAAATACAAAAAGGTAAGTATAATACAAGAAGTAAAAGACAATTGCAATAAAATAGTGATAATAACACAATTATACAGAGGACAGTAATTAAATACATTATTAAACAGAGGCTAAAACACTATTAGAAGCTAAATAGCAGTTTTAATCACAGGCACTTTAATCAGACTTCCTAACGTTGGGGTTCCTGCACTGTCACCACACCCCTTCACCCGCCACCAGCTACCTAGGTTGGAAACTTTGGGGCCTTGGGAATTAAGCTTACCACTGGCAAGAATTCATGATTTTGAAGTGCAAGGGGCTGTTCTTGCTTGCCATTCCTCTTGCCTCGAAGAAGATTTTGGATGGTTGTATGCCTTCGGTCTGGGTTGAGTCCACTGATGCAATAAGTTACAATTTGGATTTATCAGGTGAGGACTTGATTCTTCTTGCTTTCTTGTTTTTTGCGAGCCAGTTTTCAGCTCAGGATGTACCTGAGGCTTTGTGGTGTCGGTTGGGTTTGTAGTTTTCAGAGTTTGTCAGTTTTCAGGTCTTCTGGTCGTGGTCAGTTGCTGTTGGTTCCCCTGGTAAGGAGCAGGCCTGTGACAGCAGGTCTTGGAATGACTGTCAAGATCCCTTTTCTGGATGTAGCTATGCTGATAGTTCTTAGGGCAAATCACACTGGGATCCCTCTTCTAGAGATGGCTCTCGATGCAAAAGCTACCTGGGATTCTTCCCCTGGTGGTAACTGCAGAGATAGCTCTCAAGGCGATAGCTCTTTGGGATACCTCTCCCAGTGGTTGCTGTGTGGAAAAGCTCTTGGGCAGTAGACCTTTGGGATTGTCCTCCTGGTGGTAGCTGCGGAGTTAGCTCTCAAGGCGGTAGCTCTCTGGAATCCTTCTCCTGGTGGTACTTGTGGCGATAGGCCTCAGAGCGGTAGCCCTCTGGGATCCCTCTGCTGATGGTAGCTGAGGAGATAGCTGTCTCATGTCAGATCAGAGCCTACAATTACTCTAATTATGGGCTGTTACCTTCATGCCAAATCTGCGCTTGCCAATGTATTACAGGTATTTCCTTTTGAGGTCAGTTGGCTTCCTGGTAGTTAAGAGTAGGTGTGAATGTATTTTGATTAAGTGGAATGTCCAGTATCTCTCTGCATGAATACTGACAGAAGTTGAATGTCCTGGTATCTATATAGGTCCCATAATGTCTGGGTTGAGGTGGCCCAAAGGTAAAAGATAAGCTCTAGTCTAGATTGTTAGGTCTGGTTAAGTGTTCTTTTAGAGTAGAGGTGTGAATTGAATTTTTGGGCTAAACAATTGTTCCTGGCAGCTATCTCTGTGTTGTGTATTTTCCCAGAGCATGGCCCAGCTGCCTTGTCTTTTTTTTTACTTTTAAATTTATTTGAAAAGTACAGGATTTTGATCCAGTATGGGGATTTTTGCTCAATCCTACACTTCTGAGGAATGGAGATCACTTAGGACAACTTTTTTTTAATGTCCAGGGTTGCCCTTCAAGCTTATTGACTCCTTTCACAAAATTTGAAATGCATTATGTTAGAGTAGACTTGTTATGGCAATGGAGGAGGCCATTTGGCCAATCAAGCTAGATACTTTTACTGTGGTGAGATACAAGTGTGTCACTTATCTAAGTTTTAATACCATTTACTTTAGAGTTTGGATTCAAGCTAGTGGAATGTTTGTTTCGTCTAGGTATCTAGAGAGGTTTAATGATTAACTGGAAGTATTTCTTTAGCCATGGTGGTTTCTTTAAGAAAAATCAACCTCATAAAGAAAGTTTTTGATAGACAATGGTGTTTTGTTTTCATTGGGAGGATAAACAGTTGTGCATTAGGTTTTCTTTTGATTAAAGGAAACATCCATAACTTGAAAAACGCTTTTAGCTTCAGTTTTGTAAATTTTCAGGAACTTGAAGCTTGATGTTTGACACATTTGCTCCTGAGAAAACAGGATAGTTTAGGACTGTTAAGAAATAGATTAACTCAGTGTAAGAATTTTAGTTTAAAAGTTACAGACCAGAAGTGTTTGGCTCAACACTATGTAAGGCTTATGTGAAGCTGAGAAAATCTCAGCTCAGTTGGATGAAGAATCAAGGACGAGGTCATCAGATTCTCAAACTGAGGACAGAGGCCACAGTTAAATGCAAATCCTATTTGTGATAGAAAAAAAGAACTCTGTCTGATACTTGAATATAGGTTGTTCTGTTATAATATGCTGAAATGTAGTAGACGAATTGGGGATGCTGTTTCTACAGCGTAAACTTTTAAAATGTGTGTTGGTTGTAAGGCGATTACAGCCCAAACATGTTGAGCACAATTTCTAAAGTGCAATTTTTCTATAACATGGTTTGCACAAGAACACAGCCATTGAGTTGTAGAGGAACTGACTGTACTATAATGGTTTGCTGTTGTGATTAATGAGATTGTGTGTTACTGTGTGTTTTTAAAATATTTAAACACTTATTATAAGTAAATAGTTTGGCTTGATTTTAGTTTCTTTTGTGCAATAAACTTCTGTTTTATTGTTAAAACCAAATCTGCAGCATTGCAAGCTTATTTTCAATGAATCACCTCCTCATTAAATTCAACATTAAAAAATCTATCAATTCAGATTTTAATTTTTGGATCTGACTTGTGTTATGAAGTTGAAAGTGTGTACTGTACATTTAAGAGAGAGTGAAAGCTGGCAAACACTTGTCATGTCACAGTGTGCTGGAAAATTTAAAGACGTAACATTTTGGGCTGTAACCTAGATACCTGACTGGTTAAATTCGAACTGCTGTGAAAACAAATCAGTTTAAATTATGCTCCAAGATATTAAACCCAATCGAATTTGAATTTTACTGTTTTGACAGCATTGAACCAATGACATAGAACATACAACACTACAGCGCAGTATAGGCCCTTCGGCCCCCGATGTTTCGCTCACCTGTCATACCAATCTGAAGCCCATCTAACCTACACTATTCCATGTACGTCCATATGCTTGTCCAACAACGACTTAAATGTTCTTAAAGTTGACGAATCTACTACTGTTGCAGGCAAAGCATTCCATACCCTTACTACTCCCTGAGGAAAGAAACTATCTCTGACATCTGTCCTGTATCTATCACCCCTCAATTTAAAGCTATGCCCCCTCGTGCCCGCCATCACCATACTTGGAAAAAGGCTCTCCCTGTCCACCCTATTTAACCCTCTGATTATCTTATATGTCTCTATTAAGTCACCTCTCAACCTTCTCTCTAACGAAAACAGCTTCAAGTCCCTCAGCCTTTCCTTGTAAGACCTTCCCTCCATACCAGGCAACATCCTAGTAAATCTCCTCTGCACCCTTTCCAAAGCTTCCACATCCATCTTGTAATGAGGTGACCAGAACTGTACACAATACTCCAAGTGCAGCCGCACTAGAGTCTTGTACAGCTGCAGCATAACCCCACAGTTCTGGAACTCGATCCCTCTATTAAGAAAAGCTAAAACACTGTATGCCTTCTTAACAACCCTGTCAACCTGGGTGGCAACTTTCAAGGATCTGTATACCTGGACACCGAGATCTCTCTGCTCATCTACACTAACAAGAATCTTACCATTAGCCCAGTACTTTGCATTGCGGTTACTCCCACCAAAGCAAATCACCTCACACTTGTCTGCATTAAACTCCATTTGCCACCTCTCAGCCCAGCTCTGCAGCTTATCTATGTCTGTCTGTAACCTACAACATCCTTCGTCACAATCCACAACTCCACCGACCTTCGTGTCGTCTGCAAATTTACTAACCCACCCTTCTACGCCCTCATCCAGGTCGTTTACAAAAATGACGAACAACAGTGGACCCTTGCGGTGCACCACTGGTAACTGGAGTCCAGGATGAACATTTCCCATCAACCACCACCCTCTGCCTTCTTTCAGCAAGCCAATTACTGATCCAAACTGCTATATCTCCCACAATCCCATTCTTCCGCATTTTGTACAATAGCCTACTGTGGGGAACCTTATTGAATGCCTTGCTGAAATCCATATACATCACATCAACCAGTTTACTCACATCTACCTGTTTGGTCACCTTCTCAAAGAACTCAATAAGGTTTGTGAGGCACGACCTACCCTTCACAAAACTGTGCTGACTATCCCTAATCAACTTATTCTTTTCTCAATGATTATAAATCCTATCTCTTATAACCTTTTCCAATTCTTTACCAACAACTGAAGTAAGGCTCACTGGTCTATAATTACCTGGGTTGTCTCTACTCCCCTTCTTGAACAAAGGAACCACATTTGCTATCCTCCAGTCTTCTGGCACTATTCCTGTAGACAATGACGATTTAAAGATCAATGCCAAAGGCTCGGCAATCTCCTCCCTGGCTTCCCAGAGGATCCTAAAATAAATCTCATCTGGCCCAGGGGTCTTATCTACTTTCACACTCTGCAGGATTTCTAATACCTCTTCCTTATGAACCTCAATCACACCTAGTCTAGTAGCCTGTATCTCAGTATTCTCCTCAACAACATTGTCGTGATCTAGAGTGAATACTGTCGAAAAATATTCATTAAGTGCTTCCCCATCTCCTCTGACTCCACACACAACTTCCCTCTACTATCCTTGATTGGCCCTAATCTTACTCTCATCATTCTTTTATTCCTTAAATACCTATAGAAAGCCTTTGGATTTACCCTGATCCTATCCGCCAACAACTTTTTATGTCTCCTCCTGGCTCTTCTGAGCTTCCTCTTTAGGTCTTTCCTGGCTACCTTGTAACCCTCAAGCGCCCTAACTGAGCCTTCACATCTCATCCTAACATAAGCCTTCTTCCTCTTGACCAGAGATTCCACTTTCTTCGTAAACCTCGGCGTCCGCGCTCTACAGCTTCCTCCCTGCCTGACAGGTGCATACTTATCTAGGACACAGGAGCTTTTTCTTGAATAAGCTCCACATTTTTTTAATAGATATTTTTATTAGAAATTTAACATTTTTACAAGTTTACAAAAATAAACAAAACTCTCAAATACAAACATTGATATACAATTAAATAAAATATACAATAGCCGAAATTTAACAAAAGAAAAAATACCGAAAAAGAAAAAAAACAAAACTCAATTGTCTACTAATCTAACCTGCAACTAACCAGAGTGTATATTTAAGTCTCTTACATGCTCAGAATGTGTTAACATCAAATGTTATAAAACCTGTATTTGTGCAGGATTCCTCTCCTAAGGGGCCCCGGACCAGCCAGGTTTGTAATCTCAATTAAATAAAAGTCCTTGTTAGGATAGCCGAAATATCTGTATTTATGTAATTCAAGAAGGGCTGCCATATTTTATAAAATAATTCGGTCTTTCAGTGCACCATATTTGTAAGGAAGTCAAGGGGAATACATTCCATAATTAATCTGTGCCAATTTGAAAGTCCAGGGGGGGCCCTCAGCCACCCAGTTCACCAAAATATTTTTCCTTGCACAGAAAGAAAGAATAGAAAATAGTCCCTTCCCATGTATATCCAGGGAGGGTAAGTTCGAAAAGCCCAAAAGGAGAGATACAGGGTCCACTTTAATTTCCGTTCCTAAAATTTCTGTCAGGGTACTTGCTACTTTAGTCCAATATCTACGGATCTTATGACAGGTCCATAGGCAATGTACAAGAGTGCCCACCTCTATTTTACATTTGGGATACATTGGAGATGCTCCTGCCTTAAATTTTGCCAATTGAACCGGTGCTATATGGGCCCTATGAAGTATCTTCAGCTGGATAGCCTGGGTTCTGTTACAGATAGTAATTCTTCTAGCGTTTTCCATGTTTCTATAGAGATTTCCATCCCAAATCCTGATCCCATGTTTTAAGCAGATTATCCATATCTCCCGATATTTCATCATGTAGTAAATGATAAATAGTACTGATGGGAGATACCCCCACTGGTCGTAGGACACTACATTCTTTATCTGATTTATAAAGACTATCTAATAACGTAGTCTTCTTCTGTATATAGTCTCGAATTTGGAGGTATCGAAAGAGGTCTCCATTAGGTAATCCGAATTTCTGACGCAGCTGTTCAAAAGACATCAGGACCCCATCTTTAAATAGGTCCCCTAGACATGAGATACCTCTGGATCTCCAGAGTTTAAAAGTGGCATCTGTAAACCCCGGTTGGAATCCCCATGCTCCCACTATCGGTGCATAGGGGGGTGTTTTTTGTGAATTACCCTCATTTTGCCACATTATATTCCAAGCCTTAATTGTGTTTAGTATTATAGGGTTTTTACAGTGATCTGTAATGATTTTCCTCTTGTCTGAAAATAAAAGGTTAATAAGTGGGTATTTTACTTGAGAGGCCTCGATATCCAACCAGATTGATTGTGGATCAGATAAGACCCAATCAGCTATGTAACTTAATAGGGAACTTAACTGATATTTCCTAAAATCTGGGAAGTCCAATCCTCCCCTTGCCTGTGGAAGCTGTAGCTTCTTCAGCTTAATGAGCGGCCGTCTATGATTCAGATAAAGGAACCCAGCTAACCATATAATTTACGTAGAGCCATCCTCGGCAGCATCACTGGAAGCATTCTCATAGGATATAGGAGACAGGGCAGGACATTCATTTTAATTAGTGCTATTCTACCCAACCAGGAATTTGGAAGGTCTCCCCATCGCTGGAGGTCCTGCCTTATCCTTTCCAGTAAATGCACAAAATTAGCCTTCTACAACTGACCAAATACTGGGGTAATAAAAATGCCTAAATATAAGAAGCCCTCCAGGGACCAACGAAAGGGAAAAAGGGATCCATCCACTAAGTGGGGTATAGCCTCCGATTTTGAAAAAATAATTTTATAGCCTGAGAAAGCGCTAAATGTATTAATAACTTGGATTAGGCGAGGTACGGACATCAGAGGATTACTGAGAAATAGAAGAACATCATCTGCATAAAGGGTAATTTTATGTTTACCTGTACCAATCCTCGGGGCCGTTATATTAGGATCAGCTCGTATAGCTTCTGCTAGTGGTTCAATTATCAGCGTAAATAACAATGGCGAGAGAGGACATCCCTGACGGCAGCCCCTACCCACACTGAAGCTATCCGAACCTAATCCATTGGTAACCACAACTGCTTTGGGATCACTATACAATGTTGAGACCCATTTGGTGAACACCTGTCCAACGCCAAACCTTTCCAATGTATAAAACAAATATGACCATTCAACCCTATCAAATGCCTTTTCTGTGTCTAATGAAACCACTACTCCTGGTATCTTTCCCTGATGACAGGCTTGAATCATATTCAAAACCCTTCTAATATTATTGGATGATCTACGGCCCTTAATAAACCCAGTCTGATCCTCCTTTATAATATGTGGCAGTACCCTTTCTAGTCTCAATGCTAACGTTTTAGAAAGAATTTAAAAATCTACATTTAGCAAGGATATTGGTCTATATGACACACAATCTTCTGGGTCCTTTCCTTTTTTAAGGATAAGAGAGATATTTGCCTCTTTCAGCGAAGGCGGGAGACAGCCCTGACTATATGCATAGTTATACATGTCCATAAGTGGACCAGCCAATATTTCTGTAAATTCTTTATAAAATTCAGCTTGAAAACCATCTGGGCCCAGTGTCTTACCGCTCTGAAGTTGCCTAATTGCATCAAGTATTTCTTGGACTGTTAGAGGAGCATTTAGGACCGATATCTGTTCCGGAGTTAGGCCTGGAAAGATCAAATTTTTTTTAAATGACTGCATCCTCCTAGTCCTATCTTCATAATCCTGCGATTTATATAACTCAGAATAAAATTTTCTAAAGATCGCATTAATCTTTTTATGATCATGAGTCAAAATACCCGTACTTTCCTTGATAGACGTAATAGTCTGAGGGGCCTTTTTTTTCTTTGCAAGAAATGCTAAGTATCTACCCGATTTGTCGCCATATTCATATAACCTTTGTTTTGCAAATAATATTTCCCTCTTAGCCATTTGAGTAAGCGTAGTGTTTAGAGCTGTCCTAAGAGCCGTAATCCTTTGCAAGTTAATAATAGAAAGTCTATCAGTGTATGCTGTTTCAGCCGCTTTTAAGCGAGCTTCAAGCAGACGCTGATGTTCTCCCTTCAATTTTTTCTGGGTCGCTGAGTAGGAGATGATCAAACCTCGCATGTAAGCTTTGATGGTCTCCCACATCATTGATGGGTTGCTAGCCGTATCTGAATTAATTTCTAAAAAAGTTTTAAATTCTTGAGAGAAGTACTTTACAAATTTACTATCTTTCATTAGGAAGGGGTCCATACGCCAATGCCGAAGGGATGTCCCATTGTTCCTCGCCTTAGTTTCCATATATACAGCAGCGTGGTCGGAAATTGCTATACTGCCTATTTTACAGGATGATATGGAATTTTTAAAAATCGAGGGGGCAAAAAACATATCAATTCTGGTATGACATTTATGTGGATTGGAGTAGAAAGAAAAATCTCTGCCCTGTGGATGAAGACATCTCCATACATCTACTAATCCTAATTCTTTGTTCAGATCCACCAATTGTCTAGATCTGGGAGATACTCCTGCAGTACTCTTGGGAATCCTATCAATTTCCAGATCCATAATACAATTAAAGTCTCCTCCTATAATTGTATGACGGGCACCAAAAGCCATCAATTTTGAAAAGGCTTCCATTATAAATTTAAAGGGGTGTGCCGGGGGGCAGTACAAATTTAAAATCCAATACTCCTCTCCATTTATAAGGGCTTCAAAATATATCGTCCAGATTCGTCTTTTATCTGATTTAGGATTTTGAAAGGGAAATTCTTTTGAACAAGAATAACAACTCCCCTGCTTTTTGAGCTAAAAGAAGAAAAAAAGGCATGATCAAATCCACCCTGTCGTAGTTTCAAGTGTTCTTTGTGTTTCAAGTGTCCGGCAGGTGTGTCTCCTGTAGGAGAGCTATATCAACTCTTTCTTTCTTAAGATTTGATCATATTTTCTTCCTTTTGACTGGCGAATTACTCCCCTTGACATTCCAGGTGCACCACTTAACCGACTGATCAACCATAATCATCCGGGCAAATCCGAGACCCCTCGGGAGGGGAAACCCTTTCCAGAACATCCAGAGCATAAAGCATATAAAATTTACAAAAATAAAGGCTCTCCAATACACTCACAACAGTGTAATAAAAAACTATTTCTAAATAATAAAAAAAATAAAATGTATTTAAGTGGAGATTTTCCCCCTTGTTCCCAGGGGGTGTCACTTCCTTTCCAAAAGTCCATCATATCCTCTCCCAACCAATGCCCCACCCTTGACCCAGGCGCTCCTCAATAAAATGAGGAGAATTCAGATATAATACAAAGCTAGAGTTAACAGTGAGCACTCTACCCCCACCCATACCAACACCTGGATATATTTGGTAATGTTAATATCATATATAAACATATAACTATAAAATTACAACCTCAACAAATAATAATTAAATGTAATAATACAAAATAACAAGGGAGAAACAACCCCGCTCCCAAAGGCAGAGGTAAAATAGAATAAGGTAACCACCTCCCCCCACCAACATTAACCAAGCCCCCCCCGTCTTTTTTATATATATATATAACATGCACGTACATACATACATATATTTTTACACACATCTACATACATACCCACATAAATACATAAAATAATAAAAGAAAACAACCCCGGGGAGAGAAAATCAAATCCCTCTCCCCACCCCCCATGATAAAATTAAACAGTGAGTTAAGAGAAAAGAAAAAAAGGGGGGATATAAATCAAAGCAGGGGGAAAGGCAAACTAACATCCATTATCTCTTACAGTTCATCTAAGAGAGTCCAAGAATTCCTTAGCCTTTTCTGGTGATCCGAAGTTATACACGGATCCTTCATGGTTAAAGCGTAGCGTCGCTGGGTAGCGCAAGGAGTACTGAATATTTAAGTCCCTTAAATGCTTCTTCGCCTCATCGAATGCCTTCCTCTTTCGGACCAGAACTGGGGAAAAGTCCTGGAATAACATGATCTTGGATCCTTTATAGATCATTGCTTGGGAGTCTTTTCCAAGATTTCTAGAAGCTTCTAGGTGTATCTGCCTCTCCCTATAGCTCTGCAGCCAGAACAGGACCGGGCGAGGGCGTATTGCGACCCGGTAGGCCCATTCCACCCTTACCTGGCCTGATCCAGCTTCCAGATTTAAAAGCTGTGGCAGCCACTGCTCGAGGAACGCTGTAAGCTGGCCTTCCTCTTCCCGTTCGGGAAGGCCCAGCAAACAAATATTTTTTCGGCGACCTCGATTATCAAAGTCGTCAATGTATTTCTCTAAGGTCCGGACTCGTTGTTCGAGAGTCCGGACCTGATCCACGGCCGATTGAGCTGTAGTTTCGGAGGTCGCGGCCTTTAACTCCGCCCCTCCAACTCGGCGCTCGATTTCCTGGATGTCTCGGTCGTGCTTTTGCAGTGCGGCCGAGAGTGAGTCCCATCGATTTCGGGATTCTTCGATAAAAGCGTCGATCTTCGCATCCAGTTTGGAGATCATTTCCACAAGGCTTGTCACTGTAGGTAAGTCCCCCCGGGCGGCTGAGGACGGCTCAGCTGCAGCTGGAGCGGGTGAGGGAGGGGTTCCTGCTTGCTGAGAGCTGTGGGCTCCCTTCCCTTTCGTCATTTTTACTAAATATTAGATTGTTTAAATTTAATACTAAGCAACTAATTAAATTAAACAGCAATTATAAATCATTTGGTGAGTGTGGTGGGGGTGGGTGACCCACTTTACCCAAGTCTTGGGAGGAGCACTATAGACTCAGACTTGCTGGGTCGCGGCCATCTTGGATCCCCCCAAGCTCCACATTTCTAATGTGCCCATCCCCTGTAGTTTCCTTCCCCATCCTATGCTTCCTAAATCTTGCCTAATCGCATCGTAATTGCCTTTTCCCCAGCTGTGACTCTTGCCCAGTGGTATATACACCTATCCCTTTCTCTCACTAAAGTAAACATAACAGAATTGTGATCGCCATCACCAAAGTGCTCAACTACTTCCAAGTCTAACGCCTGGCCGAGCTCATTACCCAGTACCAAATCTAATGTGGCTTCGCCCTTTGTTGGCCTCCTGGCTCTACATACTGTGTCAGCAAGCCCTCCTGCACACACTGGACAAAAGCGGACCCATCCATAGTACTCGTACTATAGTGTTCCCAGTCAATATTTGGAAAGTTGAAGTTCCCCATGATAACTGCCCTGTCTCTCTCACTCCTATCGAGAATCATCTTTGCTATCCTTTCCTCTACATCTCTGGAACTATTCGGAGGCCTATAGAAAACTCATAATCCGATGTTTTGGGGTATAAAAAGCAGGTATTTTGGACAGTTAGCCAGACAAAGAGCACCTTCTGCCATCAACAGACTGCCCGCAAAACCTTTCTCTAAAGGTACCTTTTTCATATGAAAAATCTGCAGAAGACTGAAGACGACCCAGGGAGATTTACTAACAGAGGAGGATCAACACTGCTGTCTGATTTTGAAAATTGATTTTCTGTAAATTTAATAGGGGCTATCAGTATATTGTGATAGAGTGGGAGGTATATAACAAATGTTTAAGAGAATGGAGGTTTAGAGCTGTACATAGTTGTTTAATATTCATAGTAGATTTAAAGAATAAAATTGTTATTTTTTTCTTTAAATAGTGGAATTTAGGTAGTTCTCTGTCATTCATACTTTAACAGTTTGTGAGTCGAGGTGAGTTTCTCTGTGTTTGATTTAATTAGCAGAAGGGTTCACTGCCGTGTCGAACACTTGGCCAGTAATAACATCAGCTGAGATCATAACAGTAGACTAACTTAGATGGAATATTTCCCTTGGTCTATCCATGTCGTGCAGCAATTTTATATCCCTCAAATGTCCATCCAATTTCCATTTAAAATCATTGGCATCTCTGTTTTCATCGCCTTTGTAAGGAATATTTAGAGTATCTAAATATCTATTTTGAATTTGGTAAGCCAAAGAGATACAACTATACAACGTATTCAGAAACAAGGGTTACACAATTTAGCACAGTCTGCTAATTCCTGCACAATGGGCCAAATTAGGAAGACACAGCACACCCAGACATTCTCGTCACCCTACCATGCATCAAAAATGTTTCAGAGATGACCACCAAACTATTCCAGCCCTTAGGCATCATGGTAGCCCTCAAATCTACTTCCACTCTAAAACAACAACTGATGAGGATAAAGGACCCCATACCTACAGCCAGCAGAACAAACAATATACAAAATAACAAGCAAAGACTAGAACAAACAGCCCTACCAACCATCAAACCAAAAATCTGGGTCCGCTATGTAGATGACACCTTTGTCATCACAAAACGAAACAAGATAGAAGAGATATTTACCATCATCAACAACACCCTCACAGGCATAAAGTTCACCAAGGAGGAAGAAACCGACAACAAACTCGCATTCCTGGACGTCACAGTCGAAAGGAAGGACAACAGAGGACTACAAACCTGCATGTACAGAAAACCAACAAACACTGACCAAATACTTAACTGCACCAGCAATCATCCCAACACACACAAATGAAGCTGTATCAGAACACTATTCCAATGAGCCACCACACACTGCAACATAGACGAACTTCGGAAAACAGAGGAGAACATATTAAAGAAGAACGGACACTCAAAAAATACAGTCCGCAGATCCCTCAGGAACAAACCATGACAAGCAGACCTAACACAGCCAGAAACCCTAACCACCTTACCAAACATCAAAAATGACAGCCAGACTACTAAGACCCCTCGGAATCCTAGTGGCACACAAACCCACCAACACACTCAAACAAAAGCTAACAAACTTAAAAGACTCCGTACAACCCATGGACAAAACCAACATCATCTACAAAGTTCCATGCAAGGCCTGCCACAAACACTACGTAGGACAAACAGGAAGGAAGTTAGCCACCAGGATACACGAACACCAGCTAGCCACAAAAAGACACGACCCTGTCTCCCTCGTCGCCCTACACATGGATGAAAACACCATTTTGACTGGGACAACCCATCTAGCCTGGGACAGGCTAAGCAAAGACATGCCAGAAAATTCCTAGAGGCCTGGCACTCCAACCACAACGCCATAAACAAACACAAAGATCTAGATACCATCTATCAATCCCTCAGAAAACAGACAGGAAATGACATCAACACAAACCCCAGGAAACCCATCCAGGACAGACATATAAATAGAAAGCAGGAGACAACAACTTTGCTTCACTTGGAGGTCGCCACTGATGATGTTATCTAGCCAGGTAATGAAACGTCTGGATATCAAACCTACAGCTCAGCGAGCAAACCTACACCCTAAACAAAATAATATGTAAGGACTGCAACAGAAATTATATTGGGCAAACCAGCAGGAAACTAGACACCAGGATGCTTGAGCACAAACTAACCACCAAAAGACATGACCAACTATCACTGATCTTCACTAATAACACACAGACGAAGAAGGACACCAATTCAACTTGGATAATGCATCCATCCTGGAACAGGCCAAACAAAGACATACGTGGGAATTCCTAGAAGCCTGACATTCAAACTGGAGCTCCATTAACAAGCACATAGATCTGGAACCCATTTACTAACCCCTCATAAACAGAACTGGAAATGATAGCACCCACCAGACCAAACCAAGACACATAAATAACTAGCAGGACAGAACATCAATGCTTCACTGGAGGCTCACTAATTATGTTACCTAGCATAGTGATGAAACATCTGAGAACAAACCCATCAGCTCAGTGAGCAAACTGACAGCCTATTCTACAATGTGAGCTACAACCTTCTCCAAAATCTCAAATATGTGTGTATCTGAAGCATGAGCGTAACCTTTATGTTCAATTTCCCTCGAAATAAACAATAACATTCTATTGACTTTCCTAATTACCATGTCTTGTGATCCATGCACTGGCACAGATCCCTCTACATTTCAGACTTCTGCAATCTCTCACCATGTCAAAAGATCGCTACGTTTTTTATTTTTCCTGCTAAAGTGAATTATTATCTACTCTCCTCCATCAGTGTTTCACTTGAGGATTACAATTTGCTATAATTTCACTTATAGGTGGGAAAACTGCTTCAGTCAGCTGAAAATGAAGGTGGCATACTATATATTAAAATTGCTGAATTCCATAGCTGTCATTTCGAACAATATGAGAAATATGGCTGATCGTGATCCAACTCACACTTTAAACTGACATCAGGTTTGACTTTTTGAATGCCAGCCTTAATGTCAAATTTCCCTGAACGTGATACTTTTCAGTAAGAAAAGTTCATGAAGCCTGGTAATATCATGAATGCTGGAGCTCATGCAGGAAATGCTGTGGGTTTCAATCTGCCTTCATTGCTGAAGCTAGCCGATACAAAAGCAAACAAACCAGGAATGAACTTGCTGCACTTTGTTGTTCTGGTTTGTATTCGGGCATTACTTGTAGTGTCCGCAACAGTGATCTAGTTGGTTTGCATGAGGTAGATGAAGGGATTCCCATTTTCCTGGAATCCGCTCAGAACTGGGCAGCAACTTCCCATCATAAATTGTTGAAAATCTATCTCTGCAAAAGGGCCAGAGTTGAAGAATATGAGAGGCTCAATAGGCTGGGGCTGTCTTCCCTGGAGCGTCGAAGGCTGAGGGGTGACCTTATAGAGGTTTTTAAAATCATGAGGGGCATGTATAGGATAAATAGACAATGTCTTTACCCTGGTACGGGAGTCCATTACTATGGGGGCATAGGTTTAGGGTGAGAGGGGAAAGATATAAAAGAGACCTATAGGGCAACTTTTTCTTGCAGAGGGTGGTGCATGTGTGGACTGAGCTGCCAGGGGAAGTGGTGAGGCTGGTACAATTACAACATTTTAAAGGCACCTGGATGGGTATATCAACAGGAAGGGTTGAGAGGGATATGGGCCAAGTGCTGGCAAATGGGACTAGATTAGTTTGGGATACCTGATTGGCATGAACGAGTTGGACTGAAGGATCTGTTTCCTTGCTGTACATCTCTATGACTCTGTGTAAACATTTAAAATTGTCAGTTTTAGAATTGAGAATTTCTAGACGGGTAAGCTTTAAAAGATGTAACCAACTTCAAATGTCACATTTATTTGCTGCTGCTCTTAATTAAGTGATTGTTCATCAGGCTTTGTCCTTAAACAGCAAGTGATCATTCCGTTGACCAATATTTTGTAAGTGTTGGCCTGACTCATGATTTCCAAGACAACCATAAACATTCATTCTTTTGTCATTTCACAGGAGATTAACTAGCATGAGATATAAACAGTGTTCTAATTCATATTCTGTACCATTTTAGCAGTGGTAGAAGTCAACAAAGCACATTTTAATAAATTATTTTGTGGAATGTAGTTAGTAATTAATGTTATAAAGGTGAATGTGACAGCCATTCTAAGATAACAAAAACCTAGTAAAGGCAATGAAATGTTTAATAATGCCTGTTTGCATTATTTTTTTTTGAGGACAAAATACCAAGATACCGTTGTGCTATTTTTCAAGTAGATGTCACCGTGTTTTAATGCTTCAGGAAGAATAAATTGCCTCTGATGTGTAGCATTCCCTATGCACTGCTACCATTAAATACTCAAGGTGTGCCTAAGATCTGTGACCTGACACCTGTTCCCCCCCCCCCCATAAAGTAATGCATTATAAAGAATTCTAAAAAACATTTTGGTTTTCTATTTAATTTTAAGGTAAAAACATTGAAGTTGACAGCAGAAGCAGCAGTTCTGACTCAGAAAGAAGCTGAGATGATGTGCCAGAACAAGATTGCTGAAATGGTAACATTGATGGAAAAGCACAAGGTATATAATTGTGGCGACTGACTGTGTGGAGTTTGCACGTTCTCCCCGTGTCTGCGTGGGTTTCCTCCGGGTGCTCCGGTTTCCTCCCACAGTCCAAAGATGTGCAGGTCAGGTGAATTGGCCATGCTAAATTGCCCGTAGTGTTAGGTAAGGGGTAGATGTAGATGTAGGGGTATGGGTGGGTTACGCTTCGGCGGGGCGGTGTGGACTTGTTGGGCCGAAGGGCCTGTTTCCACACTGTAAGTAATCTAATCTAAAAAAAAATATGATGTTTGTTTTATGTTCCTAGGTCTTTATTAAAATTTTTACTGCACATTGTTTAGATTGTTGTCATTCTCATGTATAAATCTTATTTTTACATACCATTTGGAATGTCTGCAAGGTTATTTTGACTGTTATAAACTTGTTGGGAGATCAGTGGAGCTATTTGTTTGCTGTTGTTATTTAATGACTTTATTAGTGTTGTAATCATAGTGATGAATCATAGAATCATTCAGTACAGAAGAGGTCTTTCAGCTTTACATCTGTACAATCCAACATGTACCAGTACTTACACTAGTCCTATTTTCCCATACTAGACCCATAACCTTGAATGCTATGCACTTCAAGTGATCATCGAGGTACTTTTTAAAGGTTGTAATGTTTCTGGCCTCAACTTCATTCCCAGACAGTGCATTCCAGACCTCCACCACCTGAGTGAAAATATTTTTCGTCAAATCCTCTCTAAACCTCCTACCTTTTGCTTTAAAATAATACCCCATGTTATTGATTCTTCAACTAAGGGTATTCATTTTTTCAATGGCTCACAAGTGTTAAACTCACACAATTATATGCTTTTAACCTCATTAAGTGTGCAAGCAAGATGATGCACAAACTTTTGGCAAATCATGTGGGTAAGTGGGAAGGAGGTTCTCACCCCTTATGGGATCCTCCAATGCTGAAGATTCTGACATCACATTTAAAGGCCACCACTTCACTTGTTGAAAGCCAAGAGCATCACAGGAATCACTCCAAATTGCCTTGAAGAGTTCACAAAATAAGCAGAAGTTCACCTTGTTGTTCAACAAAATCTGCATTGAGGTTTTGTGGGATGCCATTTGCAAAAGAAAGGAGGTGTTCCCAGCAGGTTGAAACATGAAGCCCTCTCATCAAACATGCCCAGCCTGGGCCTAAGTATCAACGAAGATTAGTGCAAATTGACCTCATCTATGATCCGGCCACATTTGGAATACTGCATACAGTTCTGGTCACCACATTACCAAAAGGATGTGGATGCTTTGGAGAGGGTTGCAGAGGAGATTCACCAGGATGTTGCCTGGTATACAGGATGCTAGCTATGAAGAGACTTTGAGTAGATTAGGATCATTTTCATTAGAAAGACAGAGGTTGAGGGGGGATTGAGGTCTACAAAATTATGAGAGATATAGACAGAGTGTATAGCAAGAAGCTTTTTCCTAGAGTGGGGGACTCAATAACTAGGGGTCAGAAGTTCAAGGTGAGAGGGGAAATATTTAAGGGAAATATGCATGGAAAGTTATTTACGCAGAGGGTGGTGGGTACCTGGAATACGTTGCCAGCAGAAGTGGTAGAGATGGGCACGACAAAACGTCATTTAAGATGTATCTGGAGGGATATATGAATGGGCATGAAGCGGAGGGATGCAGATCCTTGGAAAATAGGCGACAGGTTCAGATAGAGGATCTGGATCAGTGCAGGCTTGGAGGGCTGAAGGGCCTGTTCCTGGTCTGTAGTTTACTTTGTATCCCAGATACAGTACAGTACAGTGGTTAGCACTGCTGCCTCACAGCGCCAGAGACCCGGGTTCAGTTCCCGCCTCAGGCGACTGACTGTGTGGAGTTTGCACATTCTGCCCGCGTCTGCATGGGTTTCCTCCGGGTGCTCCGGTTTCCTCCCACAGTCCAAAAAATGTGCGGGTTAGGTGAATTGGCCGTGCTAAATTGCCCGTAGTGTTAGTAGAAGAGGTAAATGTAGGGGAACGGGTCTGGGTGGGTTGCGCTTCAGCAGGTCGGTGTGGACTTGTTGGGCCGAAGGGCCTGTTTCCACACTGTAAGTAATCTAATCTAATCTAATCTAATCTAAATGATTTGCTGTGCTCTGTACTGGTGGGTGGCAACATCTTCTCTCTGCTAGCTCACAGTCATAGGGTTATCAATCTTTCCCTGTATCTTATTGCAGGAAAGGTTTGCCCACAAACATTCTGAGAGGGGCAACATGCTTGGAGAGGCACTATTCACTAGAATTCAAAAAGATGAATGCAGATCTCATAGAAATCTGTTAAATTCCATCAGAACGAGACAGTATTAACACAGGAAGTATGTTTCCAATGACTAAGGAGCCCAGAACTAGGGGTCATATTTCTAAGGATATGGAGTCAGCCCAAAGGTGATAAAGTACTTCAACCAAAGAGTGGTGAGTTTGTGTACTGAATGTAGGAATAGGATATTGAGTTGGATGACCGGCCACGATCATTATAAAATGAGTCAAAAATTGTGGTGCTGGAAAAGCACAGCCGGTCAGGCAGCATCTGAGGAGCAGGAGGGTTGATATTTCGAGCATAAGCTCTTCATCAGAAACGTCTTCTGCTCCTCAGATGCTGCCTGACCCAGCTGTGCTTTTCCAGCACCACACGTTTTGACTCTGATCTCAAGCATTTGCAGTCCTCACTTTCTCCTCAACATTGAATAGTACAGTAGGCTCAAATGGCCAATCGACCTACTTGTGCTCCAATTTTCTGTGCTTCTACGAAGGGTCGCTAGAGCAGGCAGTTGAGAATAACTAACTACTAATGTGGTGAAAGGGAGGCAGGAACATTCCAGAAATCCAGTATGGAACTTTGCAGTCTATGCTTTTCTGATGTGCCGGAAGGAAACATGTTAGCATATATGAGACATTGGGCATTTTCACAATCCCACCTGCCTGGATCTGTGCAGCCCCAACAACGCTCAAGAAGCTTGACACCATCCAGGAGAAAGCAACCTGCTTGATTGGCACTGCATCAACAAATATCCACTCCTTCCACCACTGACGCTCAGTAGTAGCAGTGTATAATATCTACAAGATGCACTAAACAAATTCATCAAAGGTCCTCAGACAGCATCTTCCAAACCCTTGACCACTTCCATCTTCAAGGACAAGGGCAGCAGATACATGGGAGCATCATCACCTTCAAGTTCCCCTCGAAGCTACACACTATCGTAACTTGGAAATATATCCAAGTTAATGTCACTGTCAGAAGTTTGGTATTCTGTCCCTAACGACATTGTGGAATACCCAAAGCTGGTGGACTGCAGCGGTTCAAGAAGGCAGCTCACCACCTTCTTCTCAAGGGCAACTGGGGTCGGGCAATAAATGCTGGCCAGCCAACGACGTCCACATCCCACAGAATGAATATTTAAAAAATCAGAAGCAGATGTCCTTATGACCATGAACTTTTGAGGTTAGATTAAAAGGAGAGATAAAACAAAACAATTTAGATAGTTTGAAGGAATTTTTAGTTTAATCTAAGTTACCAGATATGGGATACAGTTAACTTTCTCGCACAGATTTATTTGAACTAAAAGGAATTCCTTGTAGGAAGAAGTTACAAAGCTGAAGTGAGGCTAGTTGCTCAGGAGTTTGAAGAGTAACTGGATGTTACAGATGTTCCAGGTGACTTGTCACAACAGAAAATACTATATTTTTGATTTAAGATCTTTTTAAGTCATTGCCACATATTCATAAGCAAGTAGATCAATCTAAATTAAAGTCAAATTTCTGCATTTCAAAGTGTTTCCTGATACCAGCAAGAATGCAAACAACGTACAAGAGGGAATTCGTTTCCAAGGATGCCTCCATTGGGTTACATTTGTGACTTAAATGATGATTAAAATATATGCTATTTCTTTTGGTAAGATCTGTTTTGTTGGAACTGTTGAATGAAAAGCAATCTATGCAGTATTTACTGCTATCAAAATGTGAAAGATGTCAGGTATCTTTATGATGCTTGTTATTGATTTCTTATAGAATCATTATGGAATTTGATAACTTGTTTTCAATAAGATTAAAGATCAAATTAAGACCAGCTGTTAGCCTTCTGAGGCATTTATACATACTGCTTAAATATTAAGCAGGGAAGATCTTGGAATAGTTTAGAATCAGTAATCCAATGGTACAGAAATTGCTAGAGAGAATTTTACTTCTATATCAGTTCATCATACAGGTTGTCACAGAAAGATATATCTAAAGAAGAGACACAGCAGTTACAAAGCTTGATTGGTTAGTTTGTTTATTTATGCACTTTGACTGAATACTGGGTTTGATTTATAAGAATTAAGTACTATAATTGAACATCTTAAAGCCAAGGATGTTCTGGTGATAAATGAAACATTAAAACCATTGAGAAGTGTGTTTCTATCCTTGGGTGAGCCAAATATCATGACATTAATTATTTCAATGGTGCTTCATATACTAGTCTTACTGATTGATATTCAAGTAATTAGTTCCATAACATGATGTCAATGTGCTGGTGTTGGACTAGGGCAGACTAAGTTAAAAATCACAACAAACCTTAAGTTATCCGGGAATGAGACTTGAAAGAAGTTCTGGGATTTACGTATTAATAAATCGAAACCCATAACCCATTCTAATTGATTAAAGACTTAACAGCGATCTAGGTTTGTTCAATACATTGCATTGGTTGTTTGACACTTTGATCTTCTATTATAAATTCTGTGTCCTATTATAAATTCCATTATAAATTCTGCCCCACTAGCTACCTGATGAAGGAGCAGTGCTCCAAAAGCTTATACTTCCAAATAAACCTGTTAGACTATAACCTGGTGTTATGTGATTTTTAACTAGATCCATAATATCTTTAGTAGGTGAAATTGGAAAAATGTTAGTTAGCCAAGTGTTTTTGGAGAAATTCTATACAGGGCTGTACTGAAGGTATTTTTCACATTTAATGTTAAGTGGGTAATCACTCCTTGTGCACTCTTCAAAACATATGGGTACATCAATATTAAAGATTAATTTTTCTATTTTGAAATAAATGTTGAAATGAAAGAAAATCTTGACAATCACATGGGTTAATTTAAGTAATCAATTACCAGATTGTTTTGCAATTAAGGTGCTAGCAATGAGAAATTGTTGAGAGTTGTACAAACTTATCATCTTATAATGTATATGCATTGTTCAGAATGTAGAAAACATCTTTAAATGTTTATTCATATTAACTGCTGGTTTTATTAAAATGTAAAGAAAGGAATCTTTAATGTGTAAAGCGAGGTTAAGTTCACACAGGTGGAGGGCAGTGATTGGATGATTACATAAGCAGATATAAAGGTGCCCCTTTGAAGAGCTACCTATCATTAATTTAGATGATTTGTCTATTAGTTGTTTCTAGATTCTAAAAAGAATGTGAAGGGACACTTACCGTTACAGGGACTGGATTTAATGGTGTGGGCCTCACCTGTCAAGTGTCAGTGAGAGCCCTCTGTCACTTCTTTCATGATACACCCAGCACAGAATCCCTCTCGTCCCTCCCCTGTCTCCCTGATGCCAGGCTCCTCATGCATACTGAGAGCCTTTAAGTTCAAATTAATTCCTTCCTTCAGGGCTTCAATTGGCAATGATGTAGGCCTGATAACAAACCTTTTCTGCCATGGACTTGAAGGTGGAGATGATAAGACTGTGGAGTTTCCAACTGCCACCCTCCCATGTAATTAAATGCATCCCACCACCACCAAACTCAGTTTCATGAGAGCATTGTTCCACTCAAGGTACACCTCAAGCTGAAAGTTATAACCCCACAATGATTCACTTTGTGAATTAATTTATATCAAGGAAAATTTTGTTTCTTCCTTAACTGACTCCCTATCAAGAATATAAAACTTCACAGGAACCCATAAATGTCCTTCGCTTTTATAAAAAAAAGATTATTGGGGCTTAATTTCCACAGGTATTTTTTCTAGGAAAATGTCCAGTGAAATGGTTGGAAATAAACTGAATCTAAACATGTCTTAACCTGGTCTAATCAAGGATTTCTAGATAGATCAGTGATGTGGGCAGTGTGGCTTCCCAACTTGGCATGGGTGCCCACTAGTCCTGTGCAAATTAGGTGTTTGTCATGAGAGTTGTGTATTTCAAAGAAGTCAGCACTGAAATCCGTCAAATGGCACAATCTCAGCACAGCTACTCAGAATCACAACTTGCGTGTTTTTGAATCCAATTTCACTTAAATAACCCTGATAATATATTTTGTGTAACCCTGCACAAGGCATCATATATTTTTACTCATGGTGAGTAACAGTGTACACTGTTTTAACACTCATAATATGCATTCAGAAACCATGCCCTATGAAAGAAAAGCTCATTTAAGTTATTTTGGTATTCTTACTGTTTACACAGCACCAGTATGATAAAATGGTCGATGAAAAAGATGCTGAATTGAAATGCTGGAAGGAAAAAGAACTAAATGTCAACTTATGTAAAAAGCCTTTGGTAAGATGCTAAATTGTCTGACTTAATGGGTGTTAATGTCTTCTATGTAATAGAGTACAATTTTGCACTGTGAACTTCTGATCTGTGCATGCGATGTGGATGCCACTGGCTTTACCAATCTTTAGTTACTATCTTTAATTGCCCAGAGGACAGTACTTGGCCAACTGAATGCTGTGTGTCTGGAGTAACATATAGGTCAGGGAGAAAGTGAGGACTGCAGATGCTGGAGATCAGAGCTGAAAATGTGTTGCTGGAAAAGCGCAGCAGGTCAGGCAGCATTCAAGGAGCAGGAGAATCGACGTTTCGGGCATGAGCCCTTCTTCAGGAATGAGGAAAGTGTGTCCAGCAGGCTAAGATAAAAAGTAGGGAGGAGGGACTTGGGGTTGGAAATGCGATAGGTGGAAGGAGGTCAAGGTGAGGGTGATAGGAGTGGGGGTGGGGGCGGAGAGGTCAGGAAGAAGATTGCACTTTAGCAAGGTGGTGCTGAGTTCGAGGGTCGGGACTGAGACAAGGTGGGGGGGAGGGGAAATGAGGAAACTGGAGAAATCTGAGTTCATCCCTTGTGGTTGGAGGGTTCCTAGGCGGAAGATTAGCCATTCTTCCTCCAACCGTCGTGTTGCTATGGTCTGGCAATGGAGGAGTCCAAGGACATATGACGATGATAGATTTCTTTCCCTAATGGACATGAACGAAACAGATCAACTTGTTAGAGCAATTGACAGTGGTTGCATGGTCACCATTAGGCTAGCTTTTTATTCCAGCTGTTTTTATTGAATTCAAATTTCACCGCCAGCAATGATGGTATTTGAACCCTTGTCTCCAGAACATTATGCTGGGGTCTTCATAGATGCATAGAACTATTCAACACAGGAACAGGCACTTCAGCCCACTATGTCTGTGCCAACCATGATGCCATTCTAAACTAATCCCAATGGCCTGCTTATAGTCTATATTCCTCTATTCTGTGTGTCTGTCTAAATACCTCTTAAAATTTGCTATTGTTTCTGCTTCTACCACCTCCCCAATAGCATGTAAAAGCTTTCCGCGCACAAATCCTTTAAACATACCATCCTCACCTTAAAGCCTATGCCCCCCTAGTATTTGACAATTCAGTCCTGGGCAAGAGACTCAGTCTATCCATCCAATCCATGCCTCTCATAATTTTATATACTTCTATAAGGTCACTGCCTCAGCCTCTGACACTCTAGCAAAAACAATCCAAGCTTATCCAACCTCTCCTTACAACTAATATGTTCCAATCCAGGCAACATCCTAGTAAACCTCTTCTGCATCCTCTCTAAAACCTCCACATCCTTCCTATTGTGTGGTAACCTGAACTGTGCACAGTACTCCAAAGGTGGCCTGACCAAAGTTTTGTACATTGCAGTATGACTTGCCGACTTTTATATTCAATTCCCCATCTGATGAAGATAAGCATGCCATATGTCTTCTTTACCACCTTATCTACTTGTGGAGGCATTTTCAGGGAATTATAGACTTGGACTCCAAGATTCCTCTATCTATCAATGGTCCTAAAGGTCTAGATATTTACAGTACACTTTCCTATTGCATTTTACCTTCCAAAATACCTCACCTCACACTTGTCCAGATTAAATTCTATGGTCAATACCAATGTAAAATACTCATTAAAGTTCTCACCCACTTCCTCTGGCTCCACACAAAATCCCCCCTTTGTACTTACATGGACATATCCTTTCCCTAGTAGCACTCTTGTTCCTAATATACATATAAAATGCATTGGGATTCTCCTTAATCCAACTTGCCAAGGACATTTTGTGGCCCCTTCTAGCCCTCCTAATTTTTAAGTTCATTACTGCTTCCTTTAAACTTCTCTTGTTTTATTTCTGTTTCCTCAACCTAACATATGCTTTCTTTTTTTTTCTTTTTAACTAAACTTCGATCATCTCTCATCATCCAAGGTTCCTAAACCTTGCCATCCTTATCTTTCCTCCACACAGGAACATGCTGACTCTGGACTGTGTTATGATACGGGTTAACTCCTCTGCTTAATTTAAACCAGCAGCACAGTAAAGATTTATCCCATGCAGTAATCTGAAAATTCAAGAGGCCAAGAACTATCCCAAAACTCACTATCTAAAGTAAAACAACTGTATTTCTTAAAGTATAACAGAGAATAATTAGCTAACAACTATTTACAACTCCTTTCTCTAACCTATCTTTTACCTTCCCCTTCTACAACCTCCTATTAAAATTTGCCATAAAATTCAAATTTCAAAACCAGCCAGCTATCAAATTTTCTCTTTATATCTTCCTCTGTCTTCTTTTCTTCTTCCTTGGGATTTCTGTTTCACAGGTCACTGATCGATAAAGATACCTTTTAAGAGAGCTATTCTCCAGGTAGTCTGCATGTGTCGGTGGCTTGGCAGTTCTCCCTCAACTGTTCAATTTTTCCCAGTCTTATACCCCCAAAGCGTCGGATTGTATCATTGGCTTTTAATATTGTCAATATATTAAATTCACACTTGATTAGAGTTTGATATTTTTTGGGGGTATAATTTAAACTGATTGGCAGCATTCAAATTTGTTTTTTGTCTCCAGGCAACCAGCTACCCGAGCTGCTGGACCAAAAGGTTACATTATGTCTTGTTCAGAACATTTGGTGCTGTCAGATAGTTCTGCAAGCTTTTAACTCTCTTAAAGGTACAGTACGCCATACACCTTCATAACAACTGGCTTTTAAAAGACTCCATATGTCAGCTAACGATTTACATTCAAACAGCTGCCCCATTCATTTTTTTCCAGATATTGCCTAACCTGTTGTAATTAGACTTTCCTCAAGCTATCATTTTCACCAAAGGACTAATCTTATCCTTTTCCATAACTATCTTAAAACTTGCAGAATTATGGCCACTGTTCCCAAAAAACTTTGATCACCTGACGAGGGTTATTCCTCAATACAAGGTCGAAAAAAATCCCTTCCTTATTTGGACTATCTGCATGTTGTTTCATGAATCCTCCTTGAGACAAATTCTGCCCCATTTGCCCCAGATTCTTAAACTTTCGATGTAAATCAAAGAAAAAAAAGGGACGAAAACCTGGAAGTAGATCTACTTCTTTGTTTCTCTTGAGTGTTGAAAGTTATGGGGTTAAATACCTCCGCTTTAGTTTTAAAAGGATGAGGTAATGGAATCATCAAAATAAATTGTGAGTAAGTTAGGAAAAGATAGATGCTAGTTTTAGCTAGAAACAGACTGAAGAGCTAACAGTGTTTTGGCACTCAGACCATAAAATGTAAACAGAAGAAGAGAATTGGAATTCCTACTAAGTGCTGGGGAAATGTGCTCTACATGTACTGTTAGCAACACAGACAATTTAAGTCCTTTGATTTAGACCCATTTTCACGTATCTTCTGCAGGGGTTCGGAAGTGCTGAATGTGAGGTATTTGAAAGACAATATCCACATTTCCCACCCAGCAGGAAATTTTCTAAGGCAAGAGACTCCTCCACAGCAAGCATTGTGACTGAGGCTGTGACCTCTTTATCCCTGTATATCAATCATTATTCCAGTGAGAGGGATATGGTTGGTGCTCTGTTTTACCATCTCCAGGATGTTGGGGTAGCACTTCAATGCCAGTGAGGTAATATTGGCAACTAAATATGTAAGTGAAGACTTAATTAGCCTAATTGGTTGTGGCTGTTGCTGGAGGTATTGCAACTGAGTATATTTAAAGAATCAAAGAATCCCTTCAGTGCAGAAAGAAACCATCTGGCCCATTATGAATGTCCTCCCCAGCCCCCTCAACCCTATCCCCATAACCCTGGATTTACCATGACAAATCCATCTAGCTTGCACATCCCTGGACACTGTAGGGCAATTTAGCATGGCCAATTCACCGAACCTGGACATCTTTGGGATTGTGGAAGGAAAGAAGAGCACCCGGAGGAAACCCACACAGACTCTGAGAGAATGTGCTCCCAAGGCTGGAATTGAACCTAGACCTCAGTGCTAACCACTGAGTCACCATTCCACTTATCGCAGGAAAAAGCTCATAGCAGTAGGAATGCCTCAAGTTATCTACTCAACTGCATAGCTTTTGAATTCAACTCATTCCCCAGCTCCAAAGATTTGTCCCAGGAATACAAGAATTGACCTCATCTATCTCCAGTGCAACAACATACCAATATTGTTGTACCTGATAGTTGCTCAACTTCGAAGGAACCATTTATGACATCCAAGGAGATGTACATGGACATGACTGAAGAAAATGATGGCAATAGCATTGTGGACTTCCCTGGATCCAGTGCAGAAAACACCTTAATGACCAAAGTAAGTCAGGAAAGTTGACTAAAATTGCAAATTCACTTACATCCTGCAATGCACACCACCCATCTCACTCTTCCTTGTCAAGTATAATTGTTTACATCATTCTCATGCCTACCTAAGTTTCAAGAGCACGCATTGTTCACTTTCTTCCTCATGTACCCATTTATCCATCCTTCAATCATGGTGGAATATGATTCATCTGCTACCCATCTTTACAAATACTCTGACGTTTAGTCAGAATCCTGATATCATGCCATTCTCTACCAGGCTTCACCCATTCAGGATTGAAAACAAGTAGGGAAACCTCTGCTTAGCTGCTTAGTTAAAATATTTAGATGGCTCATTAGTACTGGTTTAACCCTCAGTTCAGCATTTAACAGCTAGGCACCTACTCTTTGATCTTTCAACAACTCACCATGGTATCAGGTTACTGCACAACGTCTACGGATGGTAAAGTTTAAACCAACAAATTGAGAAGACTGAACAGTAGAACTGAAAAACCCCATAAACAAGAACCATAATTCAACCCATTGTGTACGTATGCAATTTTTAGAACTTCCCCTCTATTCTGGATTATTCTATTGGGGACTGCAAGATTACTTCCCTGTTGAGTAGGTTACCTTGAAGGAACCTTGATACCTATAAAGTGACACTGACAAGAAAAGCTTGTTGAAGTATCTAAAAAGATCAAATTATTTTCCATGCCATGAGAGACACTACACTAATCCCTTTCCCTAAACATTCCTCAAAGCCCGGTACCACCAATCTTGCCTGGACTTTCTATTGTGTTGTTAACTCTGGGATTTATATGTATGATTTTTAACCATAATTCTGTATATTTAGAAAAAATATACAAAGAGTCCAAATAGTGAAAGGTCCATACTAGATCTGATATTGGGGAATGAGCCCAGCCAGATCATAGAGTCAAACAGCATGGAAACAGATCCTTCCATCCAACCAATCCATGCCAAACATTATCCCAAACTAAACTATTCCCACCTGCCTACTCCTGGGGAGGTTCGGGGATACATTAGATCAGGTCTGGAGATTTATCCACCTTTATATTCACTAAGAACTTTCTCTTCTGAAATGTGAACTGTTTTTAAAACTTCAATGTTTGTTTCTCTGAATTGTCTGGTGATTGAACTTGCAATATGGGAGCATTTCGGGAACAGTGACCATAATTCTGTAAGTTTTAAGTTACTCATGGACAAGGATAAGAGTAGTCCTTGGGCAAAAGTATTAAACTGGGGGAAGGCTAACTATGACAATATTAAGCAGGAATTGAAGAGTGTAGATTAAGGGCAGCTGTTTGAAGATAAATCCTCATCTGGCATGTGGGAATCTTTTAAAGGCCAGTTAATTATAATTCAGGACGAGCATGTTCCTTTGAAAATGAAGGATAAGGATGGCAAGATTTTGGGATCTTGGATAACCAGAGAAATTGCGAGCATAGACAAAAAGAAAAGGGAGACATCCAAAGGTTTAAGAAACTAAAGACAGATAGAGCTCTTGAATAATACAAATATAGCAGGAAATAACCCAAACAAAGAATTAGAAGGGCTAAAAGCAAAATGTCTTTGGCAAACAGGATTAAAGAAATCCCAAGGTGTTTTATACATACAAAAGAAGCAAGAGGGTAGCTCGGGATAGGGACATCCACTCCAGGACAAAGGAGATTTATGTGTTGAGCCTGAGGAAGTTGATAAGATCTTTCACAAATACTTTGTATTAGTATTCACAAAGGAGAGGGACATGGTAGTTGGTGAGCCATGGGAGGGGTATGTTGAAATTCAAGGACATGTCAATGTAAAAAAGGAGGAAGTGTTATGTGTTTTGAAAAGTGTTTAGACACATTCCCAAGACCTGATAGGATCTATCTCAGAATGGTGAGGGAGGTAGGTGAGGAAATTCCTGGGGCATTCTACAAAATCTTTGTATTCTCTTTAGTCACAGGAGAGGTTCCAGAGGACTGGAGAATAGCCAACATTGTTCCTTTGTTTAAGAAAGCCAACAGGGACAATCCAGGAAATTACAGGCCAGTAAGCCTTTACATTAGTGCTAGGGAAATTATTGGAGAAGATTTGTAGGGATAGGATTTACTTACATATGGAAAAATATGGACTTATTAACGCTAGGTAGCATGGCTTTCTGCAGAAAAGATAGTGTCTCACAAACTTGATTGAGTTTTTTGAGGAAGTGACAAAAGTGATTTATGAAGCCAGGATGGTAGATGTTGCCTATATGGTCTTTAACAAGGCCTTTGACAAAATCCCTCGCAGGCTGATATAAAAGGTTAAGTCACATCTGCGGTGAATGGTAAAATGATACATAACTGACTTAGTCATAGATGACAGAGTAGTGGTGGAAAGGTGCTTTTCAGATTGGAGATCTGGGACCAGTCGTGTTCCATATGAATCCATACTGGTACCCCAGTTGTTTGTGTGTGTATATTGTATATATATATATATATATGATTTTGCGGAGAAAGCCATGTTGCACTATATAGAACTTCCATGGAATCTGGTGTACAGTTCTGGCCACCACATTACCAGAAGGATGTGGAGGCTTTGGAGAGGGTACAGAAACTACTGTGTGATGAGATTAGACAAACTTGGTTTGTTTTCATTTGAATATCAAAAGATGAGGGTGACTTTACAAAGGTTTACAAAATTACAAGAGGCATGGATAGAATGGATAGACAGAGTCTTTTTCCCAGGGTATAAATGTCAATTAGTGGGGGGCATAGGTTTAAGATAAAAGAGGGTAAATTTAAAGGAGATATGAGAGACAATTCTTTGCACAAAAGGGTGGTAAGTGCCTGGAATACTGTCATAGAAGGAGGTGGAGGCAGTCAGAATAGGTATCCATATAAATCTGTATATGCCTAGGTCTTTCTATATGTTAGTGCAATTGAGGTTTCTGCCATTTACTGTATATTTCTGACCTGCATGAGACCTCCCAAAATGTATCAGTATCTCTCACAATAGGTAGATGTTAGGACCACTAAATCTGAAAGGAAGAACAGGCAAAGAAATTTCGGTCAATGAATACAATGGGACTAATGGGCTGAAGTGTATTTATTTCAATGCAAGGAGTATTATGGGTAAGGCAGGTAAGCTTAAACCCTGGTTTAGTACATGGGATGTTGTGGTCATTATAGAGATTTGGTTGAGAGAGGGACAGGAGTGGCTGTTCAATGTTCCAGGGTTGTTTTAGATGAAATAGAAAGGAAGGTAAAAGAGGTAGAGTAGTTGCCTTACTAATCAGGGAGAATGTCGCATCTACAATCAGAGAGGACATATTGGAGGGCTCATCCCCTGAGCAATACGTGTAGAGAGTAAAAATAAGAAGGGGGCAATCACTCTGGTAGGATTGTGCTATAGGCACCCCAAAAACCACAAAGACATTAAGGAACAAATATGTAAGCAGATCATGGAAAGATAAAATAACATCAGAGTTGTCATAGGGAGTGGCTTTAACTTCCCCAATGTTGACTGGAACTTTCTTAGAGCAAGTGGCTTAGATGGGGCAGAATTTGTTAGGTGCATCCAAGAGGGTTTCTTATGTAGGTATTCCAACTAGAGGAGAAGCCATACTGGACCTTGTGTTGGCTCATGAGCCTGGCCAGGTGATTGACTTTTCAGTGGGGTAGCATTTTGGATACAGCAATCACAACTCCTTAAATTTTAAGATCGTTATGAATACAGATAAGTCAGGACATTGCAGGAAGGTACTAAATTGCGACAGGGCAAATTATGCTAGTTTTAGACAGGAGCTAGGGAGAGTTAATTGGGGGTAGCAGTTATAGGACATGTGGGAGTTGTTTAAAGACTTACTGATTGGAGTTCAGGATCGGCATGTTCCAGTAAGGAGGAAGGATAAGGATGGCAGGTTAATAGACCTTTGGATGAGGAGGGAGGTTGTGAATTTAGTCAAGAAGAAAAAAAGCCTATAGCAAGCTAAAATTGGACAGGGCTGTGAAGAATATAAAGAAAGCACTGAAGCAGGAAGTTAGGAGAACAAGGAGGCACTTTGAAATGACCTTGGCAAGTAGGGTGAAAGAAAATACCAAGACATTCTATATATACATAAAAAAAAAGGATAAACTAGGGAGAGGGTAAGATCACTCAAGGATAAAGGATGGAACTTGTGCTTGGAAGCAGAGGGTGTGGGTGTGATCCTAATTGAGATTTTGGAACAGTATTCACCCAGAAGGACATCAAGGACAGTGAGATTTGTGTGGAGCACGATAATATGCTAGGACATTTTGAGATGAAGAAAGAAGTGGTGTTGGGTCTCTTGAAGAGCTTTAAGATGGATAAGACCCTAGGGCCTAATGGTATTTACCCCAGGCAAGAGAAGAGATTGCTGGGGCTTTGACCAAGAACTTTGTATTCTCACTAGCTACTGAAAAGATCCTGGAGGACTGCCAAGTCACTAATGTTGTTCTTCTGTTTAGGAAGGGAAATAGAGATATTCCAGGAATTTAGACTGGTGGGAAGCTACTAGAAAGAATTTTTAGAGATAGGATTTACACACATTTGGAAAAGCATTACCTAATTAGGTACATTTAGCATGGCTTTGAACAGGGCAGGTCATGTCTTACTAACTTGACTGAATTTTTGGAGGAAGTGACGAGGGTGATCGATGAAGGTGGGGCAGTGGATGTTATCTACATGGTTTATAGTAAGGCTTTTGACAAGGTCAGTCATAGTAAACTCATCTAGAAAATTAAGATGCATGGGATCCACAGTGACTTAGCTGTGTGGGTTCAGAACTGGCTTGCTCATAGGAAGCAGAGTCGTGGTGGAAAGGTGATTTTCTGGCTGGAGGTCTATGACTAGTGGTATTCCATAGGGATCCATCCTGGTACATCTACTGTTTGTGATTTACATAAATGACTTTGGATGAAAACGTAGATGGATGGATTAGTATGTTTGCAGGTGACACAAAGGTTAGTGGAGTTGTGGATAGTGTAGAAGATTATCAAAAGATACAGGGAGATATAGATCAATTGCAGATATGGGCAGAGAAATGGCAAATAGAATAATCTGGGCAAATGTGAGGCGCTGCACATTGGGAAATCAAATGTTAAGGAAAAGCATACAGGCAGAATCCTGAACAGAGTCGAAGATTGTGGTGCTGGAAAAGCACTGCAGGTCAGACTGCATCCAAGGAGCAGGAGAGTCGACATTTCGGACATAAATACCCAAAATGTCGTTTCTCCTGCTCCTCAGTTGCTGTCTGACTGGCTGTACTTTTCCAGCACCACATTCTTCGACTCTGATCTCCAGCATCTGCAATCCTCACCTTCTCCTAGAATCCTGAACAGCACTGATAAACATGGGAATCTTGTGGTTCAAGTCCATAGTTCCCAGAAAGTGGCCACAGAATTCAATAAGGTGGTAAAGAAGATGTATGGCTTGCTTGCCTTTATTAGTCAGAGCATTGAGTACAGGAGTCAGGATATCATGTTGCAGCTTGATGAGACTTTGATTAGGTTGCATTGGTATTGCATTCAGTTCTGGTAGCTATGTTACAGGAAGGATATGGAGGCTTTGGGGAGGGTGGAGAAGAGGCTTACCAGAATGCTGCCTGGGTTGGAGGGTATGAGCTTTAAGAAGAAGCTAGAAAATCTAGAGTTTTCTCTGGAGCAATGGAGGCTGAGGAGAGACTTGATAGAATTCTATAGAATTATGAGATGCATAGACAGGATTGACAGATCTTTTGCCAGAGATGACATGTCTATAATTAGGGGGCATCAAGGTGAGAAAGAAGAAGTTTAAGGGAGATGTGAGGGGCAAGTTTTTTTACAGAGAGTGGTAGATGTCTGGTGGTGGTGGAAGCAGATAGATAGAGGATTTCCACAAGCATATTAATATGCGAAGAATGAAGGGATATGGACCAAGGGCAGACAGAAGGGATTAGTTTAACTTGGTGTCATGTTCAATGGGTCAAAGGGCCCTTTCCTGTGCTGTACAGTTCCTTGTTCTGTATTCTAAAAGCAACGTTTAAGATGCATCTTGATTGATGTATGAATAGGCAGGGAGTAGAGGGATATGGACAGTGTACAGGAAAAGGTTTTTAGTTTAGAAATGTGTGGCGGCGCAGTCTTAAAAGGACAGTATGCTTTCCTTTATTGGTCAGAGTATTGAGTACAGGAGTTGGGAGGTCATGTTGCGGCTGTACAGGACATTGGTTAGGCCATTGTTGGAATATTGCATGCAATTCTGGTCTCCTTCCTATCAGAAAGATGTTGTGAAACTTGAAAGGATTCAGAAAAGATTTACAAGGATGTTGCCAGGGTTGGAGGATTTGAGCTAAAGGGAGAGGCTGAACAGGCTAGGGCTGTTTTCCCTGGAGCGTCAGAGGCTGAGGGGTGACCTAATAGAGGTTTACAAGATTATGAGGGGCATGAATAGGATAAATAGACAAAGTCTTTTCCCCAGGATCGGGGAGTCCAGAACTAGAGGGCATAGGTTTAGGGTGAGAGGGGAAAGATATAAAAGAGACCTAAGGGGCAATGTTTTCATGCAGAGGGTGGTATATGTATGGAATGAGCTGCCAGAGGATGTGGTGGAGGCTGGTACAACTGCAACATTTAAGAGCATTTGGATGGGTATATGAATAGAAGGGTTTGGTGGGATATGGGCCGGGTGTTGGCAGGTGGGACTAGATTGGGTTGGGATATCTGGTCGGCATGGACAGGTTGGACTGAAGTTTCTGTTTCCATGCTGTACATCTCTGTGACTATTATAAGCTTGAATTTCTGGTTATGAGTTATTTGTGTTTCCATGTGTCAAAAGTTAATAATTAACTTGTAAACATTTCTGTAGCCACAGTGATTTCTTTTAAAAACAGTCTTAAGACTTCGCCATGTTGCTATTACACTTATTATTTTTAATAATATATTATAGTTCATAATGTGGCACAAGGTTTGTTAGAGAGTTCTGAAACTTGTGCTTTTTAAAGTTAAACAGAAGTGCTCATAAGAGTGAGAGAGAGAGAGGTATAGATGGAATTGGGAGTAAGCTGCATGTCAGAGTGAGGTAGACTTTGCCGAAATGGGACTGAGACAGAATGAGTAACCGGGAATTTCTGTCAATGAACAGCAACTGGAATCACTGTTGTGCATCCATGACGCCAGGCCTACATAGATAACACTTCTAGGGAGATGGTTACACTGAAGATTAGAAGAGTGTGGGCAAAGAAAGAAGGGTGACTACCAGACAATCTATGAAGGAAATTGAGGTAGATTTGCGCTCATACTAAGGAATAAGGTCAGCACATTAGTCAGGGAGGATTTCAGATTTGAAGAACAATGTTTGGAACTAAGAAACTAACTGATTAACTGAGCATATTTAGCAAAGATTTGGGAATGGAAATAATGTTGACTAAGTTGCTGAAGTTTTTTGAAGGTATTCTTAACAAAATTGATAGAGAGCTATTGGACATACTATTCTTAGATTTTCAGAAGATGTTTGATAATGTTCCCCACAAGAGGCTGGTTAGAAAAATTAAAGTCCAGAAGATTGGAGGTAATTTATTGGAACAAACAAAAACCGAAGTTTCTGGGAAAACTCACCAGGTCCGGCAGTATCTTTGGAGAGAGAAACCGAGTTAACATTTCAAGTCCAGTGACCCTTGTTCAGAACTATTCTCGAAATGTTAACTCAGTTTTCTCTCCACGGATGCTGCCAGGCCTGCTGAGTTTCTCCGATGATTACTATTTTTGTTTCAGATCTCTGGCATTTGTAGTTCTATGTTTTATTTTAACCAAGTTTATTGGTATGCATTAATGACTTGCTAAAAAAAAAACATACTTGCATTGATGTGCTGTTACTCATGGGCTATTTCAAGGATTAATTCTTGAGCCCCAGCCATTTACTAATATATCAATGATTTAGAGTTGGAAACTAAATGTAATATTTCTAATTTTGCAGTTGATATGAAGTGGCAAAGTGTTTTATGAGGGAGATATAAAGCAGCTTTAGGATGATGTAGACAGGCTTAGTGAATGGGCAAGAATATGAAAGATGGAATATAATATTTGTAAATGTAAGGTTATTCACTTTGTTAGGGTGAAAATATATGCAATGCATTTCTTAAATGGTAAGAGTTTGGAAGTGCAGATGTACAGCAAGTCTGAGGTGTTCTAGTCAGTAAGTCACTGAAGGCTAAGATGTAGATACAGCAAACTATTAGGAAGGTTAATGGAATATTAACCTTTATTGCAAGAGGAATTTAGTATAGGAGTAATGAGGTCTTGCTTCAAATATGTAAGGGCTTGGCTAGACCACATCTGGTATATAGGCTACAATTAGTTGATCAAACAGCTCATCACCACTTTCTAGAGAACGTTGGGGATTAATAATACTCTCACATCCCATAACAAAGGAAACCAAAATTGACAGAACAGCTGGTAAAATAAAGAATGACTTTATGAGTATAGGTTTAAGGTAAACTATTTAAGGAGAAGGGAAAATTAAGAACTATCTTCAGGCTTGAGATGCTTTCTAAAATTGTTTATTACATATTCGGAACAATTTCTACAATATATTCAGGGATCATAGAATCCCTACAGTCTAGAAACAGGCTGTACTGCCCACCAAATCCACACTGCGCCTCCTAAGAGCATCCCGCTACCCTATCCCTGTAACCTTGAATTTCCCATGGCTAATCTATCGAGCCTGCATATCCCTGGACACGATGGGCAATTCAGCATGTTTCAGACTTTAATCTTACTGTTACATTATTGAGTTACTACTCCATGAACTCTACCACCAAATACTAATCAGTTTTCCTCACATATGTCTGCATATGTTTCTGGCATTCACATGGCAAGGCATCATGAAGCTCCATAGCTTTCTGTGTTTCGGTTTTTCCCTTTAATTTTCTCACACTGTACTATGTAGGCCTAGTGAAGAATCGTATCTTCATGACATCATCACAAGCATTTTGCAGGTTCCTAACGCCTTACACAAATGACAACCCAGATTGTTTGACACTTGTTACTGTCACTCCTGTTGTAGTTTAGAAAAAGTATTTTTATCCTATCAGGCCCTCTGTCCTTTGTCCCAAGATTACTATTCCTCTTGTTTACCTGTTATTGCTGCATTCACAGAATCCATGTTGGAAGCTTTAAATTCATGTTATGGTCATTTAAAAATAAACTCTTGCTTTCAGATGTAATAATGATGAACTCACCTTTCAAGATCATGTTATTCCACTACACCAAATCCACTAGTATTAAAATCATGACTGGGTGCTTTGGAGGAAGCTTCCCATTTTTGATTTTTACATTGTACACAGACCAGTAAGTTGTCCATCATTACAGGTTAACAGTCCTCCATCTATCCACGAGCATATGTTTCCAGAATCAAGTTGGCAACAGGGACGTTCAATTTAGGACAGGTGCATCACTCCTGTATTACTTTGGTACATGTACAAATTCTTGATGAAATGGGGGTTGTGGGAGATGGAGAAAAATGAGAACTAAAAAATTATGTTTAATATTTATTTTGAAATATCTTGTAGCTTTATAGCTTAGCTTTTAAAACCTAATCATTTTCTGCCTGTTTAGAATAATTGGCTCCCTGTTTTTCAAGCTAAGATTTTATATTAACGAGTTTGTCTTTTTTACCTAGGAGATTGAATTATTATCTGTCAAAGATGAGCTCTCGGGTATAAAAAAGGAACTTAAAAATGTAATTGAGGAAAAGGTTTGTCTTTTTATACTGTAAATTTATTAAGTGTCGTCTGTCAAAATATAGCCTTTTGCTGGTTGCTTTTGTCCCTTTACATGTATCTCTTGTTCTCTTTCTCTGAGCAACAGGACTGATAATTTTCACTTATGTACTTTGCACAATGTTAAATTATTTTTTAGACTTAACTGTCTTGAATAGTATATTTTTATTTTTAAATCGAAGGTTTGCATCGTGGGCACTTGTGATGCAATTTGTCTAAATTGACCAAACAAGTCCAAAGACTTGCAGAATTTCAAATACAAATTGCACTCAGTGCAAATCAGCTTTCAACAATTGTTTGATCTGCTTTAAAGAAGAAGTATCTGAAGCTAGAACTGCCTATAAAACAAGCAATGCTCCAGATCAAAGTAATCAATCTGGCACATTTCTACTAAATTATTGCAATTACAAATTTACTCCAGTCTTACAATCCATTAGCCAATTATTCCTCCAACTGAAGCATCTTCAGCATTGTTAATTTAATTGTTCCACCATTGCAGCTGTGCTTTTGATTGCGAAGGCCCTGGGGTTTGGAATTCTCTTTGTAAACCTATCATCTTCAATAATTCCTTTCCTTTGTTAAGGCCTTTCTTGAAACCTTTCTTTTATCCATGCTTTTGGCCCATTTTCCCTAAAATTAAATAATGTAGGTGCCAAGTTTTGTCTGGTAACACTACCATGTAACAGCTTGGAAAGTTTTACTATGTTAACGTCATGACGTAATTACAAGCCTTTGCTGTTGCATGAGTCAAACTTTATCAGGTTACCACTGCCAAATAAACATAGCAAGGAATGGTTTCTAACACAAGAAAAAAATCCTGAAATGATGCAGTCCCAGAATAAGAGGGAGTTCATTTAGAACTGAGATGAGGAATTTCTTGACTCAGAGTTGTAAATCTTTATATTTCTCAACCCGAGAGATTGTGGCAGTTTATTCATTGAAACCTACTCTTACTTCTATTTCCAACTTCTGAACATTCCATAGATTTTGAAAGGTCTCAAGGAATTGTAAAACCAAAAATGTAACACCTATTCAAGGAAGGAAGGAGACTGAAAGCAGTCAGCTGTAGACCTGTTGGCCGAACATTAGTCACTGGCACATTCCTAGAATCCATTATTAAGGAGGTAGTAGCAAAGCATTTAAAAAATCATAGTACAATCAGTTAGAGCCAATGTGATTTTGTGAAAGAGAAATAATGTTTCCCAAATTTATTAGAATTTCTTTAAGGATTTAACAGGTATGGTGGATTAAGACTGCAGTAGATGTAACGTAGAGGTAAGCATTTTATAAAGTGCAAAAGAAAAGGTAACTGCACAAGATTATTTCTTATGGTTTTGAGGGTGCTTTATTGGCACAGAGAAAAGATTGGTTAATTAATAGGAAATAGAGGGTCAGAATAAATAGATAATTTTCGGGCTGGCAAACCATAACTACTGAAGTGCCCCAACAATAAGTGGTGAGACCTCAATTATTTACAATCTACTTTGTTGAAGAGACTTGTTGTATTGTAGCCACATTTATTGATTATATAAGTATAGATGGATAAGCAAGTTGTAAAGCAGATATAAGGATCTTGCAAAGGCACATAAATACAGTGAGTGGGCATAAGTTTGGCTGATGAAGTATATATGAGAAATTTTAAGATTCTCCACTTTCACAGGAAGAATAAAGGAGCAAAATATGATTTAAATTAACAGAGACTGGGAAATAGTGCAGAAATATCTGGATATCCTTGTACATGAATCACAAAAGGTAGTGTAGAGGTACAGCAAGTAATTGGAAGGTTGTCTTTATTGTAAGGGGGATGGAATATAATGACTTGCTACAACTACAGTACATTGGTGAGATTACATCTACAGTACTGTGTATAGTTTAATCTCCTTACTTAAAAGCATGGTGGAAGTCCTAACAGACTGCTCTCTGATTAGAGTCATCCTTGCCTCAGGTGAGGGGAGAGATTGAGAAGGCTGGACACTCACAGTGAGACCCTCAACTAGTGCAGAAACTGAACACATGTTGTCGATGTTACTCTGCATTGTATACCATTGCATTCAAGCCAACTGAGCTAACAAACCCCACATAAATAAGTACATTTATATTAGAAGAAATTTGGAGAAAGTTCACAAGGACATAAGAACTAGGAGCAGGACTAGGCCGTCCGGCCCTTCAAGCCTGCTCCACCATTCAATAAGATCATGGCTGATCTTTTCGTAGACTCAGATCCACTTACCCACGCTCTCACCGTATCCCTTAATTCCTTTATTTCTCAAAAATAAATCTACCTTAACTTTAAAAATGTTTACAGAAGTAGTGTTAGCTAGTTCACTGGGAAGGAATTCCATAGAGTAACAACCCTCTGGGTGAAGAAGTTCCTTCTCAATTTAGTCCTAAGTCTGCTCCCTCTAGTCTTGAGGCTATACACTCTTGTCCTAGCTTCACCTGCCAGTGGAAACATTCTCTCTACTTCTAATTTATCTATTCTGTTCATAATTTTTTATGTCTCTGTAAGATCCCCCCATAATCTTCTGACTTCCAAAGAATTTAATCCCAATCTACACAGTCTGTCTTCCAACAAATTGATTCCTGGGATGACAAGTTTGCCTTGTAAGGAAAGGTTTAGTAGATCGGGTTTAAACTCATTAGAATTTAGAAGAATAAGAGGTAATCTTATTGGAATATGTAAGATGTTACAAGCCTGGTTAGGATTAGATGCTAAAAGGATGTTTCCCCCACCCAAAGTTGAGTCCAGAACTCCGAGACAAACTGAAAACATTTAAAATAATGATGAGAGAGAATTTCTACTATCAGAGGGTTTTTGGAAGTGTAAGTGAGTGACAGAGACCGCCCAAATTCCACAGAGATAAGATTAAACTGGCTGTTGAATATATTTAAAGCTAAGAGAAACTGATTTTTGATCTATAAGAGAGTCAAGGAGTATGGGAATCAGGCAAGAAAGTGGTGTTAAGGTCTCAATCAGATCAGCTCCAATCTTATTTAATGGTGAAGCAGGCACATTTGGCTAAATAGTGCTTAAGTTTCTTATGATCTCAGAATACCCAAGACCTATTCAGGTTATAAACAAGTATCCTCAGTGGAAATTGGGCAGCCTCCTTCATTCCAGATTGTGGCCACTGGAGAATATTTCATAGGAGCACTAAAGTTAGTAAGATATGGATAAATGTTCACTCATTCAGGTAGAGATATATACTTATACTTTGGGAGAAATAGAAATGAGTTTTACTTCTTGATTTAGCATGTATCTTTATATTTGTAGCATAGTGAAGGATAAACCCATAGAACAGAAAGGTATTTTGATGGTAGAAAGAATAGGGAGGTTGCAGAGGACTTGAAAATGGCTAATGTAACATTCCTTTTTAAGAAGAAACATTTGTTACATGTTAGTCCCTCATAATGTCGATATTATGAATTATGCAACCCACTACCAAATATCTATCAGTCAGACAGCAGAAGACTGTATTTGCAAGCTAGTTGTTCATTTGACCATGTTTCAGATAGCAGCATGGCCTTTTTTGGCTGCATCTACCACTGTGCCTCAATCCCCACTATAGTCACGAGTCAAGTCTAGAGGGAAAAGCTCTGATTTTAAAAGCTAGTCTATAGTATGATAGTCTGGCTGACAGCTGTGACCAGAGGTCTAGTGCAGGATGAATGAATTATGCTGAAAAGAAATCTGGCAGTTTATGCATGAAGCACTGCTTGTGGATACTTTGAACATTCAGGAAGGGGCATCTCTTCCAATTGTTATGATGTGGAGGTTGAACCCCTCTGTTAATTAAAACCAAACACCCAGGAAAGCCCACCTCGCCTCATAATCTGTTAAAATGTAAGTGAGTGACAGAGACTGCCTAAATTCCACTATCTAAAGAAAAATAACAATTTATTTTTTTCAAACTCTAATAGTGAACATTAAACAAAAAGTTTTCACAAATCTAAGCTCTCCTTTTCTTTACTTACTATCTGACCCCAATTCAATAAAATACTATGCTATTCCAATAATACATTTATTAAACATTACATTAATATAATCTCAAGATCCCACAGTCTCTGTCTCTTCCGTGTTTTCACTCTATGTCTACTGATTTCCCTGGGTCGTCGTCTTTTTTTTACTGCGAGATACCTTTCACATGAAAAGACACCTTTTGATAGAGAGTTTTCTAATTTATTTGAGAGCAAGATATAAGATGGGCAGTTAGCTCTCTGACAGTTTGTCTCTCTACGATTGTTGCTGTCTGACCAATTTTCAGGATATCCACATTCTTCTAATCCCCAACATCAGATTATCTCATTGGTTCATTGTTGGCAAAATAATAAATTCAAACTCGATTGAGTTTTAATTTCCTGGGGCATAATTTAAATTGATTGTTTAAATTTGAATTATTGTCAAAACAGCAACGAAATTCAAGTATTCATTTTAAAGCCAAATGTTAGATATTTTCACTTTTTCAGTACACTGTGGTACTGCCATCTAGTTGTATGCACATGTGCTTGTAATGTCTCAGTTCAGAAAAGCATTCTGTCTTTCTTAAAGGTACAGTATCTGCCTTTAACTTCATAACATCTCCCCCTTCTTAAGAAAAAAATGTACCATCATAATGAAAAGATGGTTTTTCTTTCCCTAATTCTTAATCCCACTACTATGAAATACATATGTCATTAATCAAAGTTATACTTTTCATATTAATTTCTGCGCACTTATAAAATTGGAAATGATGCTGTTCGATTTTATCTACACCTTTTACTTCCACAATAACGCATCTGCTATCACATTTCTATGACTTGCAACATTTATGAATTGTAAATTAAAAGTCTGTACCGTAAGACTGCAACAAAATAGTCTCATATATTTGTCTTTAAATCTTTCCAAATACGTGAGAGGATTATGGTCTGTGTACACAACCGTCTCCGATACATTGTTCATCACAAATATTAAAATGATGCAAAGTCAGTACCGAACTCAATAATTCTTTCTTGATGGGAGAGTATTTTTTCTGGTGGGTGTTGTATTTCTTTGAAAAATAGCCAAATGCCGTTCAATTCCATTATCATCATCCTGTAGCAGTACAGGTCCAACTCCTATATCGTTAGCATCAATTGCAACTTTGAAGGATTTCAAAACTTTTTGTGTAGCTAAACTTGGTGCAGTGGTTAATATGGCTTTTAAATTCTCAAATGCCATCGAAATTTTGTTCTTCTTTGGTAAATCCGTCAGTGTTGCTACCATACTGCTAAAGTTTGGAACAAACTTCTGGTAGAATCTGCTTAGTTACAAAAATCGAAGTATTTCTTTCTTTGTAGGTAATCATTGAAATTCCTTGATGGCCTTCGTCTTCACGTTCTTTGGAATCAACCTTCCACGTCTGATGTTACGTCCCAAGAACGTCACCTCTGCCTTCGCTAATTCTGTTTTCTTTAAGCTTATTACCAGTTTTGTTTCTTGTAATTATTCAAAGAGGTCTGCCAACTGTGCCATGTCATCTTTCCATGACTCATTAAAGATCACTGCATCTTCAAGATATATGCCACAATTTGTTAATCTGGCCACAACTCTGTTCGTGAGTCATTGGAATGTGGCCAGTGCATTTTTCATTACACAAAGGGCAACACTTTGAATTGTTTAAGCCCATTTATGCAGAAACTTATTTCACTTTCTTTGATAAAGGTACCTGTAGTAAGTTCAACTTCCTGATGTAAGTAGCTTGTCCAACATTCTCTATGCAGTCCTCCAACCTTGATATTGGGTAGGAGTTTGATTTAGTTACAACAGTACCTTCAGATAGTCTACACAAAATTGCTGATTCCCATCAGGTTTGAGAATGAACACGATCAGTGAATTCCACTCACTCTGACTCAGTTCGATGATATCTTCATTGACCATCACATCCACTTCCTTCTGGATCTGTGTGGCTTTGAGAGGATTAAGCCTCTAGGAGTGTTGTTTCATCGGAATAGCATTCCTACTTCCACCTCATGCACAATACTATTAGTCCTCCCCCTAATATTCCTGCATAAGTCCTCATAAAGCTGCAACAAACCTTTCAACTTGGTTCTTTGCTCCTGAGACAGATAACTCACTTTCCTATCCAACCCTTAAAGGAATTCCTCATTATTCAACATATTTTGAGGTACATCAAAATCCACACCATCTGGATTTGATTCATCATTCTGCGGAGCAGTAACTAGCACCTGTTTCTCCAATTCCTTGTCTCTATTATAGTAAGGTTTCAACATATTCACATGACATACTTGATACAGTTTTTTTCCATCCAGCATCTTTACCAGATAGTTTACCTGACTCAACTTTGCCTCGATTTAATAGGGACCAATAAACCTGGCTTTGAAGGGATCTCCTACCACTGGTAGCAATACTAATATGTCATCCCCAGTAAAAATGTCTGAATTTTAGAGTTTTTGTCTGCCACCTGCTTTATTCTATGCTGTGCCCTCTTCAGGTGTTGTTTAGCTAACTCATCTACCTGGTTAATCTCTCCCATACCTCAGATACATAATCCAAGTGTGAGATCTCTGTTTCTGGTCCTATCAATTTTTCTTTCATTAGTTTCAACAACCCTCTCACTTCATGTCCGATTATTAACTCAAATGGAGTAAACTGAGTAGATTCATTTGGGGCATCTCTAATGACAAACTATATGAATGGGATGCCTTAACCCAATCATTTGGGTAATCCTGACAGTACGCTCTGAATATGGTCTTCAGGGTCTGATGCCACCTTTCAAGGCTCCCTGGGAATCAGGATGGGGTGCACTTGATTTAAAGTGCTGTATGTCTAAGCTATCCATAACTTCCTTAAACAGCCTAACAGTAAAATTTGACCTTGGGGTCGGACTGAACCTCCCTGAGTAGCCTATACCGGGTAAAGAAAGCTACCAACTCCTCCACCATCCTTTTTGCCTTAACACTCTACAATGGAATTACCTCCAGAAATCTGGTAGACACATCCATTATGGTTAGCAAGTACTGATTCCCACTTTTAGTTTTCAGGAGGGGACCTACACAATCAATCATAATCTACGTAAAGAGTTCTTTGAATGTGGAAATTGACAACAAAGTGCTGGTTTTATTACTGCCTGTGGCTTACCCACCATTTGGCATATATGACATGTACGCCACATCCTTATTGCAGTCCAAGCTAATGGAAGTGGTTTTGTGCTTTAGCCTGAGTCTTCCTCACCCCTAGGTGACCTCCTCCTGGTAATTAGAGCAACCTGCCTGATGCCACTGGCAACACAATCTGGTGTACTTTGCCCATTTCTCCTCTGCGCTAACCTGCAGTGGTCTCCATTTCGTCTTAGGATTCTGATTCCTGTTCTGCGTATATATCTTCTATTGTCTCATCTTTCTGTTGTAAATCCATTAGCATTTCAGGACCTGACCCATTACTTGTTCAGGTTTTTTCTGTACCGCTACATCAAACAGGGTGTCAGTTAACTAAACCTCAACTCCTTCATCTTTCTCTTTAGTTTTTCCTTCTTTCTGTAACCTGTGACAGTGGGATCTTGTTACTACACAATCTGGAAAAATTCCATAATATTTTTCATTTAACTTCTTAGTTCCCTGGTTTTCGTTTGGCTTCTCCACCACAAGGGATGTCACTCCCACCTTGGATCCTACCAGATCGTTCCCAGGAACAAACTGTATTCTTGGAACTGACATGCTGACAATCACTCCCATTATTACTTCCCCCGGTCTTGATTTGGCTCTCCAACCTGATCTTACACAGAGGAATGCTAAATTTCTGTCCGTCATTTCCACAAGTTACCACTCTCTTGGGTAACATATCAGAAAGAGTACAAATTCTTTCATCTCTTACTATTAGAGACTGATTAGCTCCCATATCTCAAAATTGTAACTTCTTTCCCTTCTTCCCCCACTTCCTCCTCAGTAAACTTCATCCACAGAGGTGAAATCTTTATAGAAATCAGGCACTAACTCAATACCCAGCCCCTAACTATCTATGCAGTCTCTTGCTGCTCCTTGACTTTTCCTGGGGTTTCCTTTACGACTTCCACTAATCCCACTGGCTTAGCCTCTTCTACTACATCTTTTCCCATAGTGCCTTTCTTCAATGACCAGCATTGTAATCTTATGTGTCCCACCTTACCACAGTGGAAACACCGGAGGCCATTCACCTCCTTTCCACCTACTTGGGCTTTTTTTTTCACCTGTGATAAACTATTCCCAGTGTGATCAACTTTTTGTTTTGTAATGAATGATCTCCTCCTCTCCCAATTTCTATCCCTCACAGGATGAAATTCCTGAAGGAAGCTAAATTTCATCCTATGCACCAATGCATGTTCATCTGCATCTCTGCTGCTCTTCTCATTTTTTGAACTTTCTGTTCACTACATACATTTTTTTTCATCTTTGGAAGTGAGTTTTTAATCTCCTCTTAGAGAATAATCCCTCTTAGAGTCTCATATGTCTTGTGTATTTTTAAAGCTTGCACCCATCTATCAAAATTGCTACGTTCAGTTCTTTCAGAGGATTAGGTTAACAGGAGGGTTTAAGTACAAGGCAGACTGTGAAAGAAAGAAAATGGAAGGATAACTCACGAGATATTGTTAGAGATGTTGGCAATCATGAGAGCATAGTAACAAGCACAAGGGCACTTTATCTGAATGCTCGTAGCATTCATAACAAGTTTGATGAGTTAGCGGCACAAATCATCGTGAACGAATCTGATTTAGTAGCCATTACGAGATACAGTGACACGATGGTCTCAAATGAGAATTAAATATCCAGGGGTATCAGACTATATGGCAGGACAGACAAGAAGGTAACGGTGGTGGTATCATTCTGATATTCAACGACGACATCAGGACAGTTCAGAGAGATGATATAGGGTCTATGGAGAATAAGGTTGAATCCATTTGGATGGAAATTAGAAATTCTAAGAGGAAAAAGTCACTGATCGGTATAGTCTATAGACTACCAAATAATAACATCACATTGGGGCAGGCAATAAACAAAGAAATAACTATTGCCTGTAAAAGTGGTATGGCAATTATTATGAGGGATTTTACTCTTCATGTTGATTGATCGAACCAGCTCAGTCAGGGTAGCCTTGAATGGGTGTTTGTTGAGTGTTTCCTGGATAGGTTTCTTGCTCAGTATGTATAACAGGTATACCGTTTTGGGTACTATTGGGGGAGATGGCTCACCAGGGGAGGGCAGCAGTTGCCAGGATCATGGCACTGTGGCTGGCAGTGCTGTTCAGAAGGGCAGGAAAAAGACTCGTAGGGCCATAGTCATAGGGAATTCTATTGTGAGGGGCGTAGATAGACGGTTCTCTGGCCAAAAATGGGACTTCCGGATGATCTGTTGCCTCCCAGATGCTTGGATCAAGGATGTCACCGATCGGCTGCAGAGCATTCTAAAAGGGAAGGGAAACGAGATGAGGTCCTGAAAGAAGAATTCAGGGAGCTAGGAGAGAAGTGAAAGAGAAGAACCTCAAAGGTAGTATTACTGGGATTACTACCAGTACCATGTGCTAGCCAGCATGGAAATGAAAAAATAGGCAGGATGAACACGTGGCTTAAGTGATGGTGTAGGAGGGAGGGGTTCAGATTTGTTGGACATTGGGACTAGTTCTGGGGAAGGTGGGACTATTACAAAATTGATGGTCTACATCTGAACCAGACCAGGACCAAAGTCCTTGGGGGAGTTTTTTCTACTACTGTTGGGGAGGTTTTAAACTAATGTGGCAGGGGGCTGGGAACCAGAAGAGAAAACAAGTAGGCAGTGAGGTGGAGACCGGAGACTAAGAATTATGAAGATAGCATTAACAAAGGGAAGAGTAGGCAGAGAGCAGATGAGCGCAAAAGAACTGGTGGCACGAAATGCATCTACTTTTATGCAAGTATAGTGTGTAAGGCAGATGAACTTTGGGCTTGGATTGATGACTGGGAATATGACGTTATTGCAATCACAGAGACATGGTTGAAGGAAGGGCATGATGGTTGGCAATTAAATGTTCCAAGATATAGACGCTTCAGACAGGACGGGGAGGGAAGTAAAAGGGGAGGTCAAGGACAATATCACGGCTGTGCTAAAGGAGCACACTATGGAGGTCTTGGGAGTGAGGCATTATGGGTGGAGCTGAGAAATAAGAAGGGTGCAGCCACACTATTGAGGCTGTATTACAGGCCTCCCAACAGTGAGCATGAGGTAGAAGAACAAATAAGTAAACACATTATGGAAAGATGTAGAGGCAATAGGGTAGTGGTGATGGAAGATTTTAATTTTCCCAACATTGACTGGGATACACTTAGCGTCAGAGGTCTGGATGGGGTAGAATTTGTAAGAAGCGTCCAGGAGAGTTTTCTAGAGCAGTATGTCAGTAGTCCGACGAGGGAAAGTACCATGTTGGACCTGGTACTGGGGAAGAAGCCAGGACAGGTGGTAGAAGTTGCGGTGGGGGATTCCTTTGGGAACAGTGACCACAATTCTGTAAGTTTTAGAAAACTCATAGATAAAGAAGAGAGTGGTCCTAAGGGAAGAGTACTAAACTGGGACAAGGCCAATTATATCAAAATTAGACAGGAGCTTGGAAATGTGGATTGGACGCAGCTATTTGAAGGGAAGTCCACATTTGAGATGTGGGAGGCTTTCAAAGATAGGTTAAAGACAGTGCAGGATAGGTATGTCCCATTGAAGGCAAAAGATAGGAAGGGCAAGATGTGTGAACCATGGATGACAGGAGAAATTGTACGACTAGCCAAGAGGAAAAGGAAAGCATACATAAGGTCTTGGCAGCTAACAACAGAATGGGCCCTGGAAGAATATCGGAAAAATAGGACAAGTCTTAAACGAGGAATCAAGCAGGCAAAAAGGGGTCATGAAATGGCTTTAGCAAGCAGAATTAAGGAAAATCCCAAAGCATCTTATTCTTATATAAGAAGCAAGCGGGTAACTGGAGAAAGGATTGGTCCAGTAAAGGATAACGAAGGAAGGCTGTGTGTCAAACCTGAGAGAATGGGTGAGATTCTGAATGATTACTTTGCATCAGTTCTCACTGAGGAGAGGAACATGATGAATGTTGAGGTTAAAGATAGAAGATTGATTAGTCTGGAACACGTTGGCATTAGTAGGGAAGATGTATTGGGTAGGCTCGAGGTTATTAAGGTGGACAAATCCCCAGGACCGGATGGGATCTATCCCAGGTTGCTGAGGGAGGCGAGAGAGGAAATAGCTGGGACCCTGACAGATATCTTTGTGGCATCCTTAACTACAGGCAAGCTGTCCGAGTACTGGAGGGTTGCTCATGTTGTTCCCCTGTACAAGAAGGGTAGTAGTGATATTCCGGGTAACTACCGACCAGTGAGTCCGACATCGGTGATGGGAAAGTTGCTGGAGAAGGTACTGAGGGATAGGATCTATTTATATTTAGAAAACAATGGGCTCATCAGTGATAGGCAACATGGTTTTGTGCAGGAGAGATCGTGCCTTACCAACTTAATAGAGTTCTTCGAGGAAGTAACCAAGTTGATAGTTGAAGGAAGGGCTGTTGATGTCATATACATGGACTTTAGTAAGGCGTTTGATAAGGTTCCCCATGGTAGACTAATGGAGATAGTAAAGTCATATGGTGTGCAGGGTGTTCTAGCTAGTTGGATAAAGAACTGGTTGAGCAACAGGAGACAGAGAGTAGTAGTTGAAGGGAGTTTCTCGAAATGGAGAAAGGTGACCACAGTGGTGTTCCGCAGGGGTCAGTATTGGGGGCCACTGTTGTTTGTAATATACATAAATGATCTGGAAGAGGGCACTCTTCCAGCAAGTTTACAGATGACACGAAGATTGGTGGAGTAGCAGAAAGCATAAGGGACTGTCAGAGAATACAGGAAGATATAGATAGACTGGAGAATTAGCTGGAAAAATAGCAGATGGATTTCAATCCAGACAAATGTGAGGTGATGCATTTAGGCAAGACTAATTCTGGACAGAATTATACAATGAATGGAAGAGCCTTGGGAAAAGTTGATGGGCAGAGAGATCTGGGAGTGCAGGTCCATTGTATCCTGAAGGTTGCTGCACAGGTGGATAGAGTGGTCAAGAAGGCATATAGTATGCTTGCTTTCATTGGAAGGGGTATTGAGTATAAGAGCTGGGAAGTCAAGTTAACATTATACAAGGCATTGGTTTGGCCACGTGCAGAATACTGAGTACAGTTCTAGTTGCCACATTGCCAAAAGGATATGGAGGATTTGGAGAGGGTGCAGAGGTTTACGAGGATGTTGCTTGTATGGAAGGTGCTAACTATGAAAAAGGTTGAGTAGGTTAGATTTATTTTCATTAGAAAAAAGAAGATTGAGAGGGGACCTGATTGAGGTTTATAAAATCATGAAAGATATAGAGAGGGTGGATGGAGACAAGCTTTTTCCCAGAGTGAAGGATTCAATAACGAGAGGTCATACTTTCAAGGTGAGAGGTGGAAAGTTTAAGGGGCATGCATGCAGCATGTACTTCACACAGAGGGTGGTGGGTGTTTGGAATGCGTTACCAGCAGAGGTGGTAGAGGCAGGCATGGTTGATTCATTTAAGGTATGTCTGGATAAATGCATGAGTAGGTGGGGAGTAGAGGGGTACAGATGCTTAGGAATTGACCGACAGGTTTAGAAAGTACATTTGGATCGGCTCAGGCTTGGACGGTTGAAGGGCCTGTTGCTAAGCTGTAAATTTTCTTTGTTCTTTGTATGTAATGAAACCGACAAGGGAGGAAGCTATCGTAGTTCTGGTGGTATGTAATGAGACAGGTATAATTAATGATCTCAGGGATCCTCTTGGAAGGAGTGATCATAGTATGGTTGAATTTAGAAAACAGGTGGAGAGTGTGAAGATAAAGTCCAATGCTTAACCAAGGGAGACTACAATAGAATGAGGGAAGACTTGGCTAAAGTAGACTGGAAACAAAGATTTTATGGTGGGACAGTTGACGGGCAGTGGAGGACTTTCAAAGCAATTTTTCAAAGTGCTCAGCAAAAGTATATTCGAGTGAAAAGGAAGTACTGTTTAAAAAAAAGGCAATCTGCCACGGGTGTCTAAGGAAATAAGGGAGGCTATCAAATTGAAAAAGAAGGCATACAAAATGGTCAAGATCAGCAGGAAACTAGAAGATTGGGAAAACTTCAAAGGTCAACAGAAAGCCATAAAAAGAGCTATAAAGAAAAGATAGAACATAAGAGAAAATTAGCTCCAAATAGAAAGACCAATAACAAAAGTTTCTATAAGTATATAATGCAAAAAAAAGTGGCTAAAGTAAATATTGGTCCTTTAGAGGATGAGAAGGGGCATTTAGTTTTTGGGTATGATGAAATGGCTGAGGCATTGAATAGGTATTTTGTGTGGGTCTTCATAGTGGAGGCACTAATAACATGCCAGTAATTGACCAAGAGATGAAGGCAGGTGAGGACCTGGAAACAGTCATTATTGTGGAAGACTTAGTGTTGGGCAATCTAATGGAGCTAAGGATAGACAAATCTCCTGGCCCTGATGGCATGCGTCCCAGGATACCAGAAGAGATGGCGGGAGAAATAGGAAGTGCACTTGTGGTAATTTTCCAAAATTCACTTGTCTCTGGGACAGTTTCAGTAGAATGGAAAACAGCAAATATGATGCTACTGTTTAAAAAGGAAGGTAGACAAAAAAGAAGAATTATAGACCAGTTAGCTTAACCTCTGTAGTTAAGTCCATTATCAAGGAAGAAATAGCACGGCATCCGAGATAGAAATTGCCCCGTTGGGCAGATGCAGCATGAGTTCATGTAGGACTGGGCATGCTTAACAAATCTTTTGGAATTCTATGAAGACATTACGAGCAAGGTGGACAACGGGGTCCTGGTAGATGTGGTATACCGAGAATTCCAATTGGCCTTTGACAAGGTGCTGCATAAGATAAAGATGTATGCCGTTACAGGTAAAGTTTAACATGGATAGAGGATTGACTAACTAACAAGAAACTTGGTGGCTCAGTGATTAGTTCTGCTGCCTTATAGCGTAAGGGACCCAGGTTCGATTCCAGCCTCAGGTGACTGTGTGGAGTTTGCACATTCTCCCCATGTCTGCATGTGTTTCCTCCGGCTGCTCCAGTTTCCTCCCACAATCCAAGGATGTGTAATTTAGGTGAATTGGCTGTGCTAAATTGCCCGTTGTGTTTAGGGATGAGTGGTTTAGGTGCATTAGCCAGGGGCAAATTTGGAGTAGTAGGGGAATTGGTCTGGCTGGGTTACTCTTCAGAGGGTCAGTGTGGACTTGTTGGACCAAATGGCCTGTTTCCACACTATTGGGATTGTATGGTTCTATGAAGCAAACAGTGGGGATGATTGAGTATTGTTCTGGTTGGCAATCAGTAACTAGTGGTGTGCCTCAGGGATCAGTGTTGGGATCACAAATATTCAGTTTATATTGATGATTTGGAACTGGGGCCCATGTGTAGTGTGTCAAACTTTGCAAATGACACTAAGATGAGTGGCAGAGCAAAATGTGCAGAGGACTGTGAAACTTTGCAGAGGAACATAGATATTTAAGTGAGTGGGCAAAGGTCTGGCAAATGGAATACAGTGTTAATAAATGTGTAGTCATCCATTTTGGTAAGTGTAACAGGGAAAAGGGCTATTACTTGAATAGTTAAAAAGTTGTTGCATGCTGCTATGCAGAGGGACCTGGTGTCCTTGTGAGTGAATCATAGAAGGTTGATCTGCGGGTACAACAAATAATTAGGAAGGCAAATCGAATTTTGTTCTACACTGCTAAAGGGTTTGAGTTTAAAAGCAGGGAGGTTATGTTGCAGCTGTACAGGGTGCAGTAAGGCTACACCTGGAGTACTGCGTGCAATTTTGGTCTCCTTACTTGAGAAAGGATGCACTAGCACTAGATGGGGTGCAAAGAAGGTTCACCAGGTTCATTCCGGAGTTGAAGGGGTTAGTTTACGAGGAGCGACTGAGTAGACTGGGATTATATTCATTGAAATTTAGAAGAATGAGGAGCGATTTTATAGAAACATATAAAATTATTCATGTGTTATGGACCAGGCCTGACCCCTCAAAATATTTTTTAAGCAGGTAGCCCAGACTGTAATTGTGGGAAAAGATTTGCTAACCCACGATAGGCCTACAAAAGCAAATTGGCCAAATTGTACCAGGACACCCAGAATTCCCGAGCAGCTCACGAACTTGGTCAGGCGGACGCAGACAATGGAATACGCTTTAAGCTCCCATGGACATGACAGAGGTCTCAAAGCCCGGAGGGCAGTTTCACAACCCAGCAACACCAAAGCCACACAAAGATCAGGACAGACAGACAGGCACCACAGGACAATGGAAGCGCATCACCACTTCAGAAAAGACTTGAACACCTACCTGTGAAGATGAATGGAACCAAGATACTGTCAGGATGTTGCATTATTTGAAGGAACAGGACATTCGTCCGATAAACTGTTTTCTTATTAGCATCCTTGCAACTAAATTACTCCATTTCCAGAAACATTGTAGTTTCCCATTTCTTAATCAGCATCATTTTGCAGCATTACTTTCAAACTGGTCTCATCCTCAGCTCTGGGAGGAGAAATCAAATTCTCTGTGCAGACTGTCAGTTCTGTGTTAGCTGGTCTGTTTTCTCCTCCAGCGATATCGCTTGCAATAAACTGTGAATTTCACTTCGAGCTGTATTTTGTGATCTTTAAGCAATTGGGCAAATTTCTCTGACAGTAACTTTGCTGTTTTTTCAGGTAAGTGTATAGCGGATATTCCCAGAATGAATTAGCTGGTCAGACTGCCAAGTTTTAAACAAACAGAATTTGTTTAGAAAATTATGAAATGAAACACAACAAACCAAAAGTAGAATACCAAAATGACTTACCCTATCCGAACCTTACAGACTATCTCAACTTAATGATGCTGTTCCAAAATACTTGCAACAGTCGCATTAAGCAAACCCCTTAAGCACAAAGAGTAAAAATTACAGAAAATGTTTACAGGTTACATAGTCAGATGGGCAGAAGGAGGAAGAGTACCAGGCTGGACTTGCTCCAGCAGCCTTTCTTCACATGCATGGATGCTGAGCTGAATCAAAAAAATTCAGCTGCTTGGACTGGCCACTGCCTTTTCATTATACAAGTTAGTTTAAAGCATGCAAGTTTTCTGCCTGAGGCAATATCTGTTAACTGTAAACAAATGGGCCCTAAAATTTATGGAAACTCTCAGATGTTTCGGAGTCTGGGCAGTTTGCAACCTCTGAAAAGAAACCAAGGACAATCTAACCTTGTCAAAGGAACAGGTTTGTCACAAAGGGAATAGATAAGATTGACACAGGGAGAATATTTCTACTAGCAGGTGAAACTAGGACAAGAGGGCACAGCCACAAAATTAGGGGAACAGATTTAGGACAGAACTGAGAAGGAACCTCTTCACCCAGAGAGGTGTAAATCTATGGAATTCTCTGCCCAGTGAAGTAGTTGATGCTACTTCAGTAAACATTTTTCAAGCTAAGACATTTTTTTTTTGAACAAAAAAGGAATTAAGGATTACAAGTGAGAGGGTGGGTAAGTGGAGTTGAGTCCACGAAAAGATCAGCCATAACCTTATTGAATGGTGGATCAGCCCCAAAGAGCCAGATGGCCTAATCCTGCTCATAGTTTTTACGTTATGTTATGATCCCAACATAAGTCAGACCTGGTTGTTTATGTTTATGTATACTGTCTATATTCTTCTGGTACCAATTCATAGGCACTCAAAATAATCTTTTTGACATCTGTATAATCTCTTGACTGCTCATCTGGCAGCGCTGCAAATACTTCACTAACTCTGCCTACTAGCTTAGTCTAAACTAGCACTACCCACAAGTTCTCTGGCCACTCCATCTGCGTAGCCAATTTTTCAAATGAAATAAAACAGGCTTCGCCATCTTTCTCATCGAAATGTGGCAATGTTTTAACATGTTTGTATATATACCTACTTTCTGCCTTCATCTCCATCTTGTTAATTTGACTTTCCTGACTAATTCACAACTTTTGAAGTTCAAATTCTCTCTCCCTTTCTCTTTACTCAGCCAAGAACCTTCCCTACCTCTTTTTTATCTTCTAACTCCATTTGCCTCAATTGCAGTTTAAGTTTTTCTAACTCTACTGCACTTGTCTGTTTCACTGATACAGTTCAGTACTTGACCAACTCCATTACAATTTCAACTTTTCTATTATCCCTGGTTAAACCCATTTCTAACCTATTTGCTAATTCTAAAAGTATATCCTTTCTCTGGCTTTCTAAACTTTTTTAGCAAATTTGGGAAGCATCTTCAAACCCCAGAACCTGTTTAGCAATGCTAAGAGCCATTTCCCTCACTTTTAATTTAACCAACAGTAAGTAACCGAAATTAAACTAGTTTTCTCACCTCAGTTTTATTTAAAGATCCGGGATACTAATCACCAAGTGTTTAAATCTGCTGTGACCTTTCATACTCCAAATCTGTTCAAATCCCTGACTGGATTTGTCTAAACCTGTTCAAATCTATCCAAATCTCAGACGACGAGCCCCCAAACTCTTACGATGTGATGGTTAAGCCCCTCTGTTAATTAAAACCAAACACCCAGGGAAACTCACCTCACCTCATAATCTGTTAAAATGTGAGTGACGGAGAACACCTAAATTTCATTATTTCAAGAAAAAAACAATTTATTTTTTCTAACTCTAATAATGAATGTTAAACAAAAACTATTCACAAATCCAAATTCTCCTTTTCTTAATTACTTACTATCTGACCCCAACTCAATAAAATAATATGCTGTTCCAATAACACACTTATTAAACATTGTATTAACTTAATCTCAACATCACACAGTCTCTAGGAGAAAGTGAGGACTGCAGATGCTGGAAATCAGAGCTTAAAAATGTGTTGCTGGAAAAGTACAGCAGGTCAGGCAGCATCCAAGGAGAAGGAGAATCGACGTTTCGGGCATTAACCCTTCTTCACACGGTCTCTGTCTTCTTTGATGTTTTCACTCTTCCAGCTGTTGATCTCACTGGGTCATCTTCTTTCTTTTTTACTATGAGTATGTTTCACATGAAAAGGTACCTTTGAAAGAGAGTGTTTTCGAACTGCTTCGAGAGCAAGATATTAGATGGGCAGTTAGATGTATGGCAGTTGCTCTCTGACCGACTTTCAAGATGTCTGCAATCTTATAACCCCCAACATCAGGCCATTTCATTGGTTGGATGTTGGCAAAACAATAAATTCAAACTCTATAGTGTCATGGGGCATAATTTAATTGATTGGTTGAATTTGAATTGTTGTCAAAACAGCAACCAAAACTCAGGTATCCCTTTCACAGCCAAATGTTACATATTTTCAATTTTCCAGTACACTCTGGGACTGCCATCTAGTTGTATACTTGTAAGCTCTCAGTTTAGAAAAGCATTCTCTCTGTCTTAAAGGTGCAGTACACACCTTCAACTTCATAACACAGTTGATATAGGTAAGTAGGTGAAAGTGAGTGCTGCAGATGCTGGAGATCAGAGTCAAGATTAGAGTGGTGCTGGAAAAGCACAGCAGGCAGCATCCGAGGAGCAGGAGAATTGACGTTTCAGGCATAAGCAACTTCATCAGAAATCCTGTTGAAGGGCTTATGCCCTAAACGTCGATTCTCTTGCACCTCGAATGCTGCCTGACCTGCTGTGCTTTTTCAGCACCACACTTGATTCTGATCTCTAGCATCTGCAGTTCTCACTTTCTCCTCATATCCAGTGCTTCCATCCGTTTCTTGATGTTCTGCGGAATGAATCAAATTGGCTGAAGACTGGAATCTGTAATGCTGGGGATCATGGGAGGAGGCTGAGGTGAATCATCCACTCGACACTTCTGGCTGAAGATTGCTACAAAAGCGTCAGCTTTATCTTTTGCATTGATGTGTGTGCTGGATTCTTCCATCGGGAGATAGGGATATTTGTGGAACCTCCTCCTCCAGTGAGTTATTTAATCATCCACCACCACTCATGACTGGGTATGGCAGGACTGCAGAATTTAGATCTAACCTGTTGGTTGTGGGATCACCTTGTTCTGTCTATCACTTGCTTATGCTGTTTGGCATGCAAGTAGTTCCATTTGGTAGCTTGGCTAGGTTGACATGCCAGGTTCTAATGTTATGAAGGTGTGGGTGTGTACTGTTCCTTTAAGCGAGAGAGGAAGCCAGCAAGGATTGACTGAAATGACAGTGTCCTGAACAAGGTAAAAATGCAACATTTGGATGACACATAGCTGGTGCTGTGTTCCATAGAACAAAATGAAATTCAAATTCGGCCAATCAGTTTAAATTATGCTCCAGATACTAAAATCCAATTGAATTTGAATTTTACTTGTTGGGATGACATCAAACCAATGAAATGATCTGATATTTTGAATAGTTAGGGGGAGAACTGCCAAGAAAACCGACAAGTATAGACTGCTCGCCTAATAGCTGTCTGAAAGGTACCTGTTCATATGAAAGACCTTTGAAGTAGAATACTGAAGAAAGGATGACAGAGGGAAATCTGCAGAGGAAGATACAAAGAGAAGATTTGATAGCTGGCTGGTCTTGAAATTTTAATTTTTTTTTGTAAATCTTAATCAGGGTTTTTATCAGACCAGTATTGTAGAGTAGGAGGTTAAAAAAAAGGTTGAAGAGAAAGGAGTTATAAATAGTTGTTTAATGTTCTCTTTTGGACTTAAAGAATAAAATTGTTAATTTTTATTTTAAATTGTCACTTCTAGGATAGGTCTTTGCCTCTCAAAATTTAACAGATTACGGTGCAAGGTGAGCTTCTCTGTGTGTCGGGTTTAAATTAACAGAGGGGTTTACCCCGTGTAGTAACACTAGTACTTTTCCTAGTTCTCTCCTACATTAGGAAATTATAATAATCTTAATCTTTTCATTCTATTTGTAACTTATTCATCTTTAACCATCCAGAGACTGCGAGCTTTCAATCCTCTTCAACTTGCCCTCATAAGAATGTTCTAGGAGAAAGTGAGGACTGCAGATGTTGGAGATCAGAGCTGAAAATGTGTTGCAGGAAAAGCGCAGCAGGTCAGGCAGCATCCAAGGAGCAGGAGAATCGACGTTTCGGGCATGAGCCCTTCTTCAGGGATGAGGAAAGTGTGCCAAGCAGGCTAAGATGAAAGGTAGGGAGGAGGGACTTGGGGGAGGGGCGTTGGAAATGCGATAGGTGGAAGGAGGTAAAGGTGAGGATGATAGGCCAGAGTGGGGGTGGGGGCGGAGTGGTCAGGAAGAAGATTACAGGTTAGGAAGGTGGTGCTGAGTTCGAGGGTCGGGACTGAGACAAGGTGGGGGAGGAGAAATGAGGAAACTGGAGAAATCTGAACTCAGATTTCTCCAGTTTCCTCATTTCCCCTCCCCCCTCCTTGTCTCAGTCCCGACCCTCGAACTCAGCACCACCTTCCTAACCTGTAATCTTCTTCCTGACCTCTCCGCGCCCACCCCCACTCCGGCCTATCACCCTCACCTTTACCTCCTTCCACCTATCGCATTTCCAACGCCCCTCCCCCAAGTCCCTCCTCCCTACCTTTCATCTTAGCCTGCTTGGCACACTTTCCTCATCCCTGAAGAAGGGCTCATGCCCGAAACATCGATTCTCCTGCTCCTTGGATGCTGCCTGACCTGCTGCGCTTTTCCAGCAACACATTTTCAGCTCATAAGAATGTGCCTACTCGTATGTAGATCAACTCAAAGTTGTCCTGTTGCTCAGCTCCTCATGAATAATCTTGAGAGTTCAATGTTTAACTTGGAACTTTCCAACTAAAAAGCTTTAGATATATTGGATCAAAAACTATAGTTACCTACAATGAATTCAGTTTGATCATGAACATTTTATGGTTCGTATTTAATCTAACATTATATTTTGTTTCTGTGCTTCATTACAATCTAAACGGGTTGCTCATTGAAGCTTTTTAATTTTATTTGCTAGAAATTATGTTTCCAGCTTAAACTGAAAACCATTTACATTTACAACAGAGTATGATGTGATTTTGTCTGATATGTAATAATTTTCATTTTCTAGGGAACTTTGGCAAAGCAAGCTAAAGCATTGAAGGACACAGTCAAATCTTTGAATGATGAACTAAAAAAGGTGACTTAATGAAAACCCAAGTAATGGTTTTGATCGTAGGCAGCTGTCATTTTAAAGTAGATGCAATTAGTGATATTACAAAACACAATCATAGCTTAGGGATGATGAATTACCCGTGAAAAAAAAAAGCTAAAAGCTTTAGTTGTACACAGTGTTGGGCTGTGGTCTTTCTGTTTCTTTTTCCTGCCTCATGCCCTTCTACTGCTCAGAGTTTATTCTTTCCACCAGAGAGTGTTAGTGCTTATCTCCAATGAGCCCAACATTTGACATTCATGTCCCAATTGCTTTTGGACAGGTGGCCATCCAGTTCTCCTTATCAACCTTGCCCGCTGTCTTCTGATTGTAAATACCAGAGGAGCGATGATCTCGTTCAGTACCTGCATTGTTGTCGCACCTTCCCTACGCCCTGAGTAACATTGCCAGCTCCAGGAGTGCATCTCAAAATAGGAACATTGGTTGGCATCAGTATTCCAGGACTCATGACATTGCACCTCCCTCTGTCATCATCCTCAAAGGAGAACCTAAAAGTTCCAGCTTTCACTATTTACCCACAGTAATGTTCTGAAGTTTACGACCTCTTCATGTCAGTACAATTTCCATTCACTCAATTTCTACTACTGCTCTCAACACTGGAGGAAATGTTGGAACCCAAACTGCTCAATCCCTATCCTTCTCCCAAGAACTTACTGATTCCTGATTGTTTATGAAATAATAGTCTGATAGATCTTTTTGCTGTAGTGTGGTGTGGAACCATTGAAAAGGAAATTTCAAGCATTTTAATCTGCTCATCTATGAGTAGCAGTATCTGACAGATCCATGCCCTATTCTGAGAAATTCTGATGCAATCTGTGATGATTAACAACTGTAGTGATGCACATGAAAGGCCGCAGATCGCATTATTTATTTCATAGTTTAAAAGTATGTCAGCATTAAGGCAAGGTAAATCACAGTCGGCATTCAAATCTCAAGTTCTCCAATTTTTAGACACTTCTGTCATGCACTGTTCTTTTAGTGATGTTGATTTGACTCAAAAACATTAATTTTAACCAGACTACCTATCTATTCTTTAGAATGACAATTCCCACCTTGCCATCAGTTTGACTCTTGCACCAATGCAAGATAATGGTCTTCATAATTTAGACAGTTTACTTAAGTTTTATTAGCTCAGTTTTTGGTGTAGATTTTACAACCTCAATCTTTTAAGAAATTTATAAGTGAAAATCCATGGTATAAAATAATTCCAACTTTAAACAGAAGCCCCAAGGCCTCTTATGCTGTTTACTTTGTTTCCTATGGAGCAGACGATTTGGCACCTCTGTCTCAAGCCTTCTACGTAGAAAAAAAGGACAAATATACCTTTTAGAGCGGAGTATCAATATAGTATTGGGCAGCATGGTGGCTCAGTGGTTAGCACTGCTGCCTCACAGCACCAGGGACCTGAATTTGATTCCACCTCGGGCAACTGTCTGTGTGGAGTTTGCGCATTCTCCCTGAGTCTACGTGGGTTCCCTGAGGGTGCTTCGGTTTCCTCCCACAATCCAAAGATGTGCAGGTTAGGTGAAATTTTGTCCATGCTAAATTGCCCATGATGTTCAGGGATGTGTAGGTTAGGTACATTAGTCAGGGGTAAATGTAGAGTAATAGGGTAGAGGAATGGATCTGGGTTGTTTATTCTTCAGAGGGTCAATGTGGATTTGTTGGGCCAAATTGCCTGTTTCCACACTATAGGGACTCTATGAATTCTATGATGAATTATCAGATGCCACTTTTATCATTATCAGATTCTCATTTAATGTCCAGATAAAAAATTAAGAGGCTAAATTAACAGATTTGCATATATTTTTGTGGCTTCAGCGATTTAACCATCACTATAACAATAGAACAGACGTGTTTGCATAATGTGCCAAAGCTAATTGTTATAGTATTTTAATAAACAATGACAGTGGGTTGAGTTTTACAATTTTCTGCTAAGTGTTTATTTTCAGTGAGATTCAAAGCAGCTGACTTGTCACGTCCGTTTTCTCAAACAACTTATCACTTGTTAATTTATTAGCTGTGCAATAGATTTGATTTGATTTATTTATTGTCATGTGTATTTTGATATAAGATATGGTGAAAAGTGTTCTGTACCATCTGTAGTGATTGGAATGATGTCAGCCAGGTGGAAATCATAGAATATGAGTTCCCTAATTGGGGCTTTTAATCTGGTCCGAGTAGGGAGTCCTGACTGACAGATATGAACAGGAGTTTCAGGGGTTCTGTTCACCCTAGGAGCCGGCTCTATGCTGCGTGCATCAGTATAATGTATTATGTATGTATAAATAAAGAGTGACTTGGTGATGGAATAACGACCTTCATGGAATTATTTAAGTGGCAACGAGAGAGAAATACACCCCTGAAGAGATTCACTCACAACATTCGTCTTTGAATTGCAGTAACCATTTCTGGCATCATACCACAATTTGGGAAGCTTGATTCGTTCTAACGATGGGCCCAGTTTGTAGAAAGAATGCATTATTTTTTTGTTGGTAAATGACATTGGAATAGGTGAAAAGCAACAAGCAATTCGCATGACAGCTTGAGGAGTTGCAGCTTTTTCGATTATGCGGAGCCTAACTGTCCCAGAAGGACCAGATACTTCAAGTGTTGACGGATTTAGCGAAGGAATATTTTGACCCCAGCCTCCTCTAATTCTGACATGCTCCCAGTTTTACTCAACAGTTTGAGAAGCGGGGAATTCATATTGGGATTTTTGACAAGGTTAAGATGACTGGCAGATATTTATGATTTTGGTTTAATGCTAAGTGAGATGCTGAGAGAATTGAAGTGAATTTATTGTAACGTGTACTGAGGCACAGTGAAAAGCTTTGTCTTACAAGCAATACAGGCAGGTCACATAGTTAAATAGCATAGATAAGTAAATAATAGGTAAACAGCGGCAAAACAAACCACAGGTACAGGCGAATGCTAAGAGTTTGTGAGTCCATTCAGTATTCTAACAACAGTAAGGCAGAAACTGTTTCGAAACCGGCTGGAGCATGTGTTCAGGCTTCTGTACCTTCTCCTAGATGGTAGAGGTTGTAGAAAAACATTGCCAGGGTGGGATGGATCTTTGAGAATGCTGGCAGCCTTTCCTTGACAGCGGGCCTGGTAGATGGATTCTATGGATGGAAGGTTGGCCTTCGTGATTGTCCGGGCTGAGTTCACTAATCTCTGTAACCATCTCCAATCTTAAATTGTACAGTTGCCATTACGGGCAATGATACATTCGGACAGAATGCTCTCGGTGGCGCACCTATAAAAGTTGGCTAGGGCATTCACCATCATGCCAAAATGTCTTAGCTGCCTGAGGAAGAGGAGACGTTGTTGGACCTTTGTAACCAGTGCATCCATACAAAGAGTGCAAGAAAGCTTGTTGTTGATGACCACTCCCAGGAGCTTGACACTCTCCACTCGTTCCACCTCTGTGCTGTTAATGTGTAGGGGGGCATGAGTAACATCCTGCCTAAAGTCAGTAATGAGTTCCTTGGTTTTGCCGGCATTGAGAGCTAGGTTGTTCTCAGTGCACCATTTTTCCAGGTCTTCCACCTCCCATCTGTAGTCCGTTTCATCACCATCTGAGATTCAACTAACATGGTGGTGTCATCAGCAAACTTCTAAATGGCATTAGTCTGGTATTTGGTGACGTAGTCATGGGTATACAGTAAGCACAGTAGGGGGCTGATTACACACCCCGGGGTGCTCCAGTGTTGAGTGTTAGTGAGAATGAAATATTGTCCCCAGTCCTCACTGATTGTGGCCTATGGGTAAGGAAACTGAAGATCCAGTTGTAGAAAGTGGGGCTCAGTCCAAGATCACTAAGTTTAGTAGTCAGTCTCAAGGGGATAATAGTGTTCACTACAGTTCAGCCTTCAATTAGTAGGATTCTTACGTAGCTGTTATTGGTGTCACGATGTTCGAGGGCAGAGTGAAGGGCAAGTGATATGGCATCAAACGAGGATCTGTTGGTCCAATAGGTAAATTGGAGTGGGTCATGAGTAGTGGGGAGGCTGGAGTTGATTAATGCCATGACCAGCCTTTCAAAGCATTTCATGACCACCCAAGTTAGGGCCCCTGGGCAGTAGTCATTGAGACATGCTGCATGAGCCTTCTTAGGTACAGGGATGATGTTGGCCTCCTTGAAACAGGCCAACTGCAGGGGGAGGTTGAAGATGTTCGAGGAGACCTCTGCCAGTTGATCTGTGCATGTTCTGAGTGCATGGCCTTGTGCTCTGTCTGGTCCCATCACTTTCTTTGGATTCATACAAAGGAAAACTGATCTGGCCTCTGATGCGGTGACTTTGGGATAGGTTCGTCAGGACTTGTCAGAATAGGTGTTACCTCTCTGCTGAAATTCTGCTCAAAGCGAGCATAGAAGGTGTTGAGACAATCTGGGAGGGATGTGTCATCATCTGATATTTTGCACTGTCTCTTTTTAGAACTTGTGATGTCATCCAGTCCTTGCCATAATCGCAGGATGTCTGGGTCTCTAGTTTGGGTCAGTATTAGTCCTTGGCTGTCTTAATGGCTCTGTTAAGGTCATACATGCATTCCTTATATTTGAGTGGGTGTCCTGATCTGAAGGCCTCACACCTGGTTTTTAGCAGCTTCTGTATGTCCTGATTTATCCAGGGTTTCCTGTTGGGGAACACCTGGATTGATTTCCTCGATATGCAATCCTCTACACACTTGCTGATAAAGTCTGTGACGGTGGTGGCATACTCGTGTAAGGTGCCTGCGGACTGTTTGAATATGGCCCAATCAGCCAATTCCAGACAGCAGTGGAGTTGATTTCTGTCTCCTCCGACCAGTACTGGACCTTTGTCCGCGAGGGATCTCCTGAGCTTTTGCCTGTAAGCCGGAAGAAGAAACAGGACATTGTGGTCAGAGTTCCCAAAATGAGGGTAGGGGATAGAGCAATAGGCATCATTCACAGTGGTGTAGTAGTAATCTAAAATGCTTGGGCTCCTAGTTGGGCATGTAATGTTCTGGTGGTACTTGGGCAACACCTTCCTTAGATTGGCTTGATTGAAGTTGCTAGTTACAATAAACAGGGCCTAGGGGTGTTCCGTCTCCAGTTAGTTGTGGAGTGCAGCACATCCTCAACCTTTGCTTGGGGCAGTATGTACACAGCAGTTAGTGTAGCAGCGATAAATTCCTGTGGTAGATAGAAGGGGTGGCATTTGATGTTGAGGAATTCAAGGTTTGGGGAACAGTGGCTGCCTAGGGTTGCAATGTCCATCCACTACAAGTTGTTGATTAAAAAGCAAACCCCTCCACCCTTTGTCTTACCCGAGGACGCTGTATGGTCCATACGATGGATAGAAAAACCATCAGCCTGAAGTGCGCAGTCAGGAATGGATGGGTTGAGCCAGGTTTCTGTGAAGCAGAGTGCGTAGCAGTCCTGCAATTCACGCTGGAAGCTGAGCTGTAATCTGAGCCCGTCCCTCTTGTTCTCCAGAGATTGTGCATTTGCTAGGAGTAAGCTAGGAAATTGTGTGTGGTGGGGTGGGGGGGGAGGTATCTTAAAACCATGTCGTTTCACACACTGTTTGGTATGGGGGAATAATGATATGACCATACAAAGCACCTACTAGCTGAAGCCCAACTAGACTTCACACAAGAACTACAACTGGTTTTGTCATTAGAAAATGTAGCAAGTGGAGCTTATGAGCGACAAGGTATGCCGATGGAAGTGGACACCCTTGCCAGGTCGACTGAGCTTGGGAAACACCACTTGAATGAAAACGATTATCTAGCCTCACTCAAACATATCTTAAACATCGGACCATCGGTCGGCTCACAGCAAAGTCCCAAAATTATGTCAATCCTTGGCTAAATGGTTAAAGTTTTTTCAAGGATCTGGGCCGACAGGCCATTGTACTTGCTACCAGTATGCGACTCAAAACAAGAGTCCCACTAGGCCTAACATATGTAAAAAAACTCATAGGCCAGTATTCAGGAAAGTGCACACCCTGTAAAGTCTACCTACAGCTGGTTTAGAACAGTTAACTTGCATAGTCATTCAAATCAGAGCCAAACAAAGTAAGTGTTTGGTAAATGGGCCCAAGCTTGATGGGGCTAAATTGGTTGAGAAAGATTCAGCTTGATTGGCTCAACATTTTTCAATGCAAAAATGCCTGGCTGAGTGAAGTCCTAATTAAATGCCCAGAGATTTTTCAGTCAGGTCTCAGAACTATCAAAGGGACCAGTGCCACCTTACATGTTGACCAGGAAGAAATTTCACAATTCTTCAAGGCTTGCCCACTGCCAAAAGTAAAGGCAGAAATCAGAAGAACAGAAAGCGAAGGATCCATCAAGCTAGTACAGTTTGCAAAATGGGCAGCACTGGTCATTTGTGAGGCCCATTGGGTCAGTTGGTCTTTGCAGGTATTCAAACAAATTGTGAAATGCTTTTTGCAGTTGGATAAATATCCAATCTTGCACTGAGAGGATTTAAATGCAAAAGTGGGGAGTCTGTCCTTCATGAAGCTGGACATGAGCCAATTGTCCCTGCAGTTGTAGTTAGATTACATTCCCAGAAATATGCTACAATTAATACCCATAATGATTTGTACCAATGTACGAAACTGTCATTTGAAGCATCGTCAGCTATTCCAATGGACGATGGAGAATGTTTTACAAGTCTACCCTAGGTCTCCATCTATCTGGATGATGCACTAAGAACCAGGAAGACCAATAAAGAGCATTTAGAGAACTTGGACACTGCTTAAATGTTTCCCCACGGCGAAGGACATTTTATGAGGGGCGAATCTGTGTGTTTTAATACTCCAGATGATCTACCTGAGCAACAGAGTCGGCAAGATCACATTACATCCCTCATACGTCATGTAGCCTCCCTCCTGATGTCCTTACACTTTCAATGGAAAAAGGGTCAGCCTTGGAAATGGTCTCGTATCCAAGAAGCAGCTATTATGTCTAAGGTGCAATGTAGTGCTGATATGTGATGACTCCCCATACGGGACCTAATCTAAATGGGGAGACCTGGCTGACAGATATAAATAGGAATGTCACGGCTTCTCTGGGACCCGGCTCTGTAATAGCTGGGTCAGTGACATATACTATATACGTGACGAGATAATGGCTTTTGTGGAATTATTTCAGTGTTGCCTGTCTCCAGCACCAGCTTAAAACATAGAAAAATTAACCAAAACATTGAAACAGAGACAGAAAGATAAAGAGAAAGTGTTCAACTTTACAATCCTTCTCGATAAGTGCTCCATCATGGGTCTGCAGGCCACACACAAGTCCCCTTCGCCATGCTGCCACCACTAGAACAAAAATCACCACTCTTCAGTGCCATCTCATCTCCACCTCGCCACTATGAGTCCTCACTGGACCTCGTTAATGCAGTCTCCACCAATACCACCATGTACTGCATTAGCCCATACTCAACTCCACCACAACTATGAGTCTGCTTTGGGCCCATCTCACTGATGCAGCTGCTGCCGATCCCCCCAGTGTCTCACATTGGGCCCAAACCCGCCTCTGCCGCCACTTCCATGAATCTGCGCTAGATACAGATGCCGCTGGGAACCCAGACTTACTTCCACTGCAGCATCCATGAATTGGCATGAGGATGCAGAAGCCACCAGGAACCCAAATCTGCCTTTAACACCATTGCCACAAGTTTGAGCTGGGTTCGCTCTTTTCGGTACTGGGCTCACTCTACGACTGCCAACAGTCTATACTGGGCCTGTTCACCTCTGCCGATACTGTCACCTCAACAGGTGGTAAGTAAAAAGATGAGGAAAGAGAGAGAGAAAAAGAACAGTAATGAAAAGAAAAGTAGACAGAGCAGCAGAAGCCCCATGCTCAGATACCCTACCCCACTGCCATCTTGCCTGCAGACTAATAGGATGCCCAACTCATGAAACTGTGTGGCAAGAGACGTGGAAGTGATCACTGCTGATGGAACTTCATGATGTTCACACTGTTGTCACCTCTATAACATTTCAGGGGTGGCCTAGTGGCTCATTGGTTAGCACTGCTGCCTCACAGTGCCAGGGACCCAGGTTTGAATCCCACCTTGGGGTACTGTCTATGTGGCAATTACATGTTCTCCCCGTGTCTGTGTGGGTTTCCTCCGGGTGTAGATAAGGTGAATTAGCCATGTAAATTGCCCATAGTGTTAAGTGCATTAGTCAGGAGTAAATGTAGGGCATGGGTCTGGGTGGGTTACTCTTGGAGGGTTGGTGTGGACTTGTTGGGCCAAATGGCCTGTTTCCATACTGTAGGGAATCTAATGTAAAGGTGTTACAAGTCAGGAACTGCCCTTCATTTTATGACTCTGAAACTTAATCCCAATGGAAAGAAGCTAGCCCTTCTTTTTGCTGAAAATGACTTGGGGGTACTCACAACAGTGCTTCTTCCTGTTGCCCAGCAAAGGAGGCATGCCATCAGACAGTCACCTCGATGGAGAGAGCAGCTTGGGTTGTTGCAATGTCCCAAGTAAAAAGAAATGCCTAGCAGTGGAGGAAAAGGTGAATAATCTCCTACGATCTGCAAGGGGTGTGCCATCATTTTCTTTCTGCTACTTTGCATTTACAGGACCAGCATTACTCACTCTAGCTTTGCTACTATACACATTTCTCAAAGCTCATGGACTGCAGTTCTCAGTATTCCATAAAGCATGTCCACTCAACAGTTTTCATCCTCCCAAACTGCTAACGCTTCCTTCAGTGTTACTTGCTTACTCAGTGGGGATACTTAAGCATACTTCCAGCTCTTACCTCATCGCTAATAGCTTTCCCATTGATTTCTTCATAATTAATCACTCCCTTTGTCTCACTGCAGGAAAATGTGTCATAGCTGGGTCAAGAGGGCAAAGACTGATGGTGGACCTTTAGGCTTCTTGCCTCATATGAAGAAAGGATTGTTGCAGTTAACAGGCGTAGCAGCCGACCAATCATCTGGGACACAGAGACATTCATGGGCAGACAATCAAGTGAGCTTTATTGTGCTGTCCCATTAACACAAATGCTAACTCATTCTTCTCCAGAGTTTTATTTTGTTATTTTATGCAATTAGTTCTCTCTGTTCTCTTATACAGGCGCTCATGGGACCCAGCAAACTACTGCAAGAAAGAGGCCACACTGGCATTTCTCAGTACACCTCTGAAGAGGAAGCCTTTCAGCCCTTCGAGGATGTAGTAGCAAGACTTTCACATGTACAGTCCTCCAGCTCAGAGACTTTCACTTTGATGGATTCTTTTTCTAGATTAGATTTAGGAGCTCAATCTGGTGAGAGTATCATTGACATGTCTTCACAGCTGGCCAAGGAAGCATTGCCCCAGATCTCTGGCACTCACAGGACACTCTGACACCAGGCATCAGCTCAGTCAGGCAGAAGATCATTGTTCTCAGCCATTACTGACTTCATAAAAATATATAGAGAGTCTCAGAAACATCAGGCAGATTTGTTAGAGGCTGTTGTTAAACTGAATCGAATAAAGATGGGGTCCTCCAATGTTACCTGTACCATGCTGGCAGTCTTGTTCTGTCGGGCTATGACAGTTTGGCTGTCCCAACAAAGACCCATTGCCAGCATGTACTCTGTCTGTTAGCCGCCCAGACTCACACTTAATCGCTGCAGCACTGCATCACATGCTCAGAATCACTGGCGACACGGGGGACAAAGGGACCTTGACCTTATGTCCAAGGACCCCTTTCTCTTAGAATGATGCCAACAAGTACCCACAGGGAGGAGGAGCCATATGCACGTTCCCCAGAAGCTTCCTCTCAGGATGGTGCAGTTAACAGGCGTAGCAGCCGACCAATCATCAGTTTCTTTTACCTTCCCTTTTCCTGTGATGCCAAAGCCTACAGGAGTACAATCCGAAGAATGTGTGACTGTATTTGGACAGGATACTCCCAGCAGGCCTGGATCATGTAGACCCAAATACCCCTGGAGTTGATTGCACAGGTCATCCAGGCTTGCTCCAGTACTGCTGTTTGATTAAATGGGAGGAAATGAAAGAAGAAACATTTTGACGGCACATAAGTGGCATGGGGGATACTTCATATTAAATTATTTTGCATTTTAGTAAATATATATTCACTTAGTCTTTTAAGATGCCTGCTGTAGTCTTTTCTTAGCTGTTTGACATCATTTGAGATGTGAGCAGTCTCTTCAAAAGTCTCAAGCATGAAAGAAGTTGTCATGCTCAAGCATTGCTCACCTATCATAAACTCATGAATCTCGAGTGCAGATGGCCTCAGATGTTATAGACTCTTGAACTATCACACAGCGAAGGCATTTCATTTTCATGTAGACAACATTGATGCTGCAAGCATTATGCTCAAACTGTGGTAGGACCTACCTGCGGAAATTATTCACACTTAGACCCACACTCCTTGTGACAACATGGAATCAATGATGATTCCGCACATCCCTCCAGGTAACCTTTTATTCTATCTTTCAACTTTTTAAGAGAACAAATTGACTTTCAAATTTGGGATGTAATACAAAGTCCACATTCCTACTCACATTGTTTAGTGGCCCAATGGAAGAGACTGCACAAAGAATTCCTTCCCTGAGATTAATGCTGCTGTGCAGGATGTTCAAGCATTTCTCTGCAATTTAGCAATCTATACAAACTCTGAAACTGAAGGCAATTCAGTGTTGGGAGTGTAAAAGAGAATTGCTCCCAACCTGTGATACTACACTGAATAACTTTGGATATCATATTGCAGACTGAAGCCTTAAAAGCCACCTTAACTCAGCATGCAGAGTAATTGCCCTGTCTCACTGCCAACTCCTAAATTGTGAGCTAGACTTGTAAAGTGCAGCTTCAAATGGTAGGATCAGCTGTTGTGCAGTCCAACATGCATTCAGTTGCTATTGATCTGCCATTTCTGATGTATCCATATTTGTTGGTTCCAGTTGTGAAGAACACAGCATGCCACAATGGTGTGGAACATACTCCCTCCATGTTTAGGCTAGAATGATTGTGACATGTGAGATCTACGTGCCCAATTAAAAATACTGTTGTTTGATTTCCCTTCCAAAATTAATAATTTCACATTTTCCCACATTGCACATCATTTGTCAACTTTTTGCCCACTTACTTATCAATATCTTTCTGTAAACTTTGTATTCTTCTTACAACCTGCTTTTCCACTTATTTTTATGTGGTCTGCAAATTTGGCTTGTGCATTCACTTCCTTCCTTCTTCCAAGTCATTAATATAAATTGAAAACAATTGCTTTCCCAGTACTAATTCCTGTGGAACCTCACTGGTCGTAGATCATCAAAAATAACCCTTATCCCCTTTTTCAGATTGGATTGTTCCAGTGGAGCTTATTGATGAATCATTCAATGTGCAAAAGATGTGCATTATTTTTATGACATCACTTGACATTGATATATCTCATATGGTGTAACAAAGGTTGATATCTCCTTAGCTTTTGATATTAATAATACTTACTGGTACCCCTTCAATAAATCAATCTTATTAATTGGACCTCTGGCAAATATCAGTGTAATCTTCTAATTGAGGAATTGGATTTCAATGTTTTCATTTTGCATTTAATTTTCCGTAATTAATGCAAAATCTCATTGTCTTGTCCAGTTGGGAAACAAACCTACCAGTAAACGCCAAGTTCTATGGCTTAGTTCTGTCAGGTGTATTGAATCTCCTTTTCGACCTGAGCTTGTATATCCAGGTTTAATTGCTAAGCATGTTGTTTTATTGGTACTGATTCTCCTATATCCATATCAAGTCTGGCAAATATAGTGCATGCTTGTGCATGCCTATAGGGATTTCCTTCAATTCCTTAAGTTATCTTATTAGATTTTGCCATCATCATACCTACCAGTGTGAAAATCCTTTATCTAACTATTCCAATATTTCCGTATTCTCTAGTCACATTGTACGATGTGAATTGTCTACCTTTCCTTCTATTTTACTCTTATTACTCTTGTTGTCCTTCTCTACTCATTCCACCAGATATACTTCCTTCCTCCCTACAATGGTATTGCTTTTACATGTTAATGAAACATACCCGATTTGTTTTTTGCAATCAGGATTATCTACCAATACATTAACACCCAAATGCTTCTAATTAACCTATATCGTCCCTGGAATCTTGCTTTCAGAGGTTTACTTTGTAAATGTAATAGTACTCATACTTTGTCTCCTGTTTGGAACATTCTAGTTGCAGCATGTTTGTCTACCTATTTCATCTCTGCCTGTAAAGTTTCTAAATACTCCTGTGTGACTTTACATGCTCCTTTTAGTCTCCAAATAGCCTCGCAATCCAAATTTGAAGATTGATCTGTTTGCCTAAAAAACTTTTCCTTGATCAATATTAATGAACCTCTTATCTCATGACCACAGATCAATTTGACTGGAGTAAGCCAAGTGCGTTCATTTGGAGAGTCTTTTGTTGTAAATACTAAGAAATTAATAATTTCTCCCAATCCTGTGGATATTTATGACAACAGGACTTAATCGTTTATTGAGAATGTGACAATATCTTTTCAAAGCTCCATATGTTTGTGGAGATAAGACTATAGATTTTAACTATTTGATGCCCAGATTGCTTTATGTACTGTGAAAACTTCTAATTATAAAATTAGAACTTTCATCTGATTGTATTTCAATTGATAATCTATAAAGATTTAAAATATTGAGTTAATTTTCCCATTACCACCTTAACTGTAATTGTCCTGAACCCGCTTTTCAAAAGCTATTGCTTTATCATATCTATAATTGTAAGGATATACTGGTGCTGTGTTTTTGTTGAAATTATGGTCTTACATGATCTACTAGCACTAGCTAGAATTGGTATGGGTATTAAAGATGGCAGTTTGCTTATATATTGAAGCTCTACCGTTACCTGAAACATACAGTGTGTTGGACAGAAGTATACTATGTTCTTATGAAGGAGAAAGTGAGGACTGCAGATGCTGAAGATCATCTCCCCCTCCCATTTATCTCTCAGCCCATCTATCCACTCCACCCTCCTCTCTGAGCTATCACCTTCATCTACTTATTGCATTCCCAGCTACCTTCCCCCGAGCCCCACATCCCCTCCCATTTATCTTTCAGCCCTCCGGCCCACAAGCCTCATTTCTGATGAAGGGCTTATGCCTGAAACGATTATTCTTCTGCTCTTCAGATGCTATCTGACCAGCTGTACTTTTCCAGCGCCCCTCTCTCGACTATGCTCTTACAAAGTCTTGGCTAGATGAAATACTGGTATATTGTTGCTCAAGTTTTCTGTATTACTACATGTTCTGTCATAGGAAATTATGTGCTTCTCACAACGTATTTGAACAGTACCACTATCTTAAGAACAACTGTCCATTCTTCATCCACTAGTCTAAGGGGTTGTCTCCACTTGCTTGTCAGAGCTTTTTTTTAAAATAAACTAACACTTCAAAACTCCAACCTGAGCTTTAGGATAAACTACCTGTGTTAAACTGCTTAGCTCTGGGTCTGCTGTCTGATCCTCAGTTAATGAAGTCACTCACTGTGAATTATCCTCATCCTCAAAAAAAGTTTCAAAAACTGTAATATTTTTCTGACTTCCATCAAGGAATTTTTTTTAGCTATTGCTCTGGTCACCACGGACATTGGAGAAGTTATGTCATTTTTTAACTTGTAACTGTTTCATCTCTAAGCTTTCTAAGATTATGAGTGAAGGTACAACCTTCACTCCAGCCAATTGATTCTCCAGAACAAAAGCAGAAATTGCTGTAAAATCTCAGCAGGTCTGGCATCATCTGTGGAGAGAAATCAGAGTTAATGTTTCAGATCCAATGACCCTTCTTCAGAACTGCAAGTTAAGAACTGCAACACCATTTCTGAAGAAGTCACTGCATCTGAAATATTAAATCTGATTTTACTCCACAGATGCTGTCAGACCCACAGAGCTTTTCCAGCAATTTCTGTTTTTGTTTCAGATTTCCAACATTCACAGTTCTTTTGGGGTTTTTTTTGTCATTCTCCAGGAGTAGGTCAATTCCTTTCCATGGGTAATTCTGTAAGAACTGCCACTACAGTTTTACAACCAGTCATATTTGTACAATGAAACTGCAATATACTCTCCACTTGTCTAGTTAATAAACATTTGGCTTTCATTGCACTCTGTGGAGGGAAAACTATGCCCTTCTGCAGCAAAATCTTAGTGTCTTACTACATTAAATAATGAGAAACATTTTTCAATGTAGAAGGTTCAATAGCAAAATAATGCAGATGTAAGGAATTGGCATACGAAACAGAGGCAACATAAGGATGGAAAAGGTAGGCAGCAAGCTGTAGTCTGGAATTACCTAACTGTAAAGTGATGGAAGTAGATTCAGTAATAAATTTTAAAATGAAATTAGATGAACATTTGAAAAGGCAATGCTGTGAGCTTATAGGAAAAGAGTAGGCCAGGTGTTTGAAGTTTCAGTGGGGGATTACTTTGGGAATAGTGATCTCAATTCCATAAGTTTTAGGATACTCATGGACAAAAATGAGAGTCGTCCTAAGGGAAGAGTACTAATTTGGAAGAAGGCCAACTATACCAAAATTCGGCAGGAGCTGGGGAATATAGATTGGGAGCAGCTGTTTAAAGGGAAATCCACATTCAATATGTGGGAGGTTTTTAAAGAGAGGTTCATTAGAGTTCAGGAGAGATATGTTCCTGTGAAACTGAGGGAAAGAAAGGGCGAGATTAGGTGGATGACAGGTGAAATGGTGAGACTAGTTAAGACGAAAAAGGATGCGTACATAAGGTCTAAGCGACTGAAGTCAGATGAAGCTTTGAAAGAATATCGGGAATGTAGGGCCAATATGAAATGAGGAATTAAGAGGGCAAAGGATATCCTTAATGAGCAGGGTTAAGGAAAACCCCAAAGGCTTTTATTCACATCTAAGTAGCAAGAGGGTAATGAGGGAAAGGTTTGGCTCACTCACAAGGACAAAGGAGGAAAGATATGCATGGAATCAGAGAGAATGAGTGCGATATTAATGAGTATCTTACATCGGTATTCACCGAGGAGAGGGACATGGCGGTTGCTGAGGTTAGGGATAGATCTTTGATTTCTCTTGGTCAAGTTGGCATAAGGAGGGAGGAAGTGTTGTGTATTCTAAAAGGCGTTAAAGTGGAGAAGTCCCCAGCACCGGTGGGATCTATCCCAGATTACTGAGGGAAGCAAGAGCAGAAATAGCTGGGGCTTTAACAAATATATTTGCAGCATCTTTGAAAATGTGGGGATGTCTCAGAGGACTTGCTAATGTTGTCTCCTTGTTTAAGAAGGGTAGCAAGGATAATGCAGGTAATTACAGACCGGTGAGCCTGATGTCAGTGGTAGGGAAGTTACTGGTGAAGATACTAAGGGATAGGATATATACCTATGTGGAAGAAAAAGGGCGTATCAGTTCTAGGCAGATCATGTCTTACAAACCTAATAGAATTCTTTGAAGAGGTGACAAAGTTGATTGATGAGGGAAAGGATGTAGATGTCATATACATGGACCTTAGTAAGGCGTTTGATAAGGTTCCCCATGGTAGGCTGATGAGGAAGGTGAAGTTGCATGGATTGGTGCAGGCTTGGAGGGCTGAAGGGCCTGTACCTGCTCTGTAATGTTTTTTGTTCTCTTTGTTTGTTCTGTGGAAACAAAAGTAGTAAATGCTAGAGACAATCAGCAGGTTGGGTAGCATCTGTGAAGAGAAAGACCGAAGGCTGATCTTGCTCAAATCAAGTCTCACTGCCTAGGCTAAGAGCAGGAGCTGAACAATTGCCAGATCTGGTGGGATCTGGTGTAGCATTTTATTGGTAGCAGCAACCCGAGAAATGTTCTAGGTGCCTCCCAGAGCTGTCAGCCTAATTGGAAAGCCATCATCTTACCAGCTTATAGGTGCCTCTGCCAGTCCCAATGCCAAGGCCTTCTCAAAGAGGGCAAAGATTGTTACAGTTGGTCACTCCAGGGGTTAAAGAATGACAATTAAGTAGTGGCACTTCTTTCCCTGCCTGGACCTACAAAGGATTTGTGGTAGGAGCCATAGTTGATCTATTGCCTTCTTGTGGCTGGCCTCCAAACAGAAAGAATGTCAGGAGAGTGGGAAATGGGGTTATATGTCACTCAGTGACTACCCTGTGCATAGCTAAAGAGCTGAGATTCCTGCTGATGATATACCATGGGAAACTATTTCCCTACAACATTACCAGCCCTCCTGGCTCCCACCCAATTGCTATAAAGCCAGGAAAAATTAGTTATTTTAATTCTTTTTCTGTCTCCATAAATTGTACCAGACCTGCTGAATTTTTGCAGAACCTTCCATTTATTTCAGATTTCCAGCATCAGCAGTATTTTGTTTTTGTTATGGACACAAGACCAACTAGGTCATTCTTTCAAATTGCCAACAGAGGCACAATAAGTTAGATTTTCATGCTCCATAATTTTATAATTGTTAAATCAATCCATATTCTTTATATAAAAATAATTGTGGACCAAATAATAGTAACAACTTTTTGTATATGTTCCATTTTAGAAAGTAGAATCAAATTCCATATTGAAGATGTTCGACAATACTGCATCAAATTGTGAAGTACCCTCAACTCCTGTTAAAAAGAACAATTTATCCACAGCCTCCAAATCAGCAGAATTATCAAAGCAGTCGGGTTCTATTATTCAACGTACTCATACATGGGCCTCTGCAGAAAAATCTAGAATTGTCCCAAATCATCAGGTTTGCCTGTATTATAAGTATATAATCTGATGTTTATGATTTCACTTAGATAATTACTTTAGATGTTCATAAGTCTTTGTTACTGTGTTCCCGGAAGCATCTTGAAATATTTAAATTAGTCACAACTTTAAAAGCCATTTTAATGTTCAAGTTTTACTCAGCTTTAACAAGTACTTTATTAGAATCAAACACTGATTATGTCATTCAGATTTAAATACCCTCAATACGTACTGACAGTTATTAGGTTAGTTGTTTTAGATAAACACAACATAAGGCAGAAGAATTTCCAAAGGGATGGTGATGCCTCATGGTATTATTGTTGAATTAATAGTTTAGAGACCCAGGAAATATTCTGGGATCCTGGATTCAATTTTCACCACAGAACAAGGTAAATTTTGAATTCAATACAATATCAGGAGTGTGGTCACAGAAGTATGCTGGCAGACCGCAAGCTGGTTGAAGTGTGTCTATTTCAACACCAGAAGTATCCAGAATAAGGTAGGTAAGCTTGCAGCATGGATAGGTACCTGGGACTTCAATGTTGTGGCCATTTCGGAGACATGGATAGAGCAGGTTCAGGAATGGATGATACAGGTTCCAGGGTTTAGATCTTTCATTAAGATCAGGGAAGGTGGTAAAAGAGGGGGAGGTATGGCTCTCTTAGTCAAGGACAGTACAACGGCGGCTAAAATAACTTTTGACAAGGACTTGTCTACTGAGGTGGTATGGGCTGAGGTTAGAAACAGGAGAGAAGATGTCACACTGCTGGGAGTTTTTTTATAGGCCTCCATAAAGTTCCAGGGATGTGGAGGAGAGGATTGGCAAAATGATTCTGGGTAGGAGTGAAAGGAGCAGGGTAGTCATTATGGGGGACTTTAACTTCCCCAACATTGACTGGAAATGCTATAATTCTAGTAAGTCAGATGGGTCAGTTTTTGTCCAATGTGTGCAGGAGGGTTTACTGACACAGTATGTCAAAGGTCCGACAAGACAGGAGGCCACACTGGATCTGGTACTTGGTGATGAACCAGGCCAGGTGTTTGATTTAGTGATAGGTGAGCACTTTGGAGAGAGTGACCATAATTTGGTTATGTTTAGTTTAGCGACGGAAAGGGATAGGTACGTACCACAGGGAGCTAATTTAAGGAACAGATGTTGCGTTTCCTTAATAGGTATGCCCCTATCAGGAAGGAAGGAACTTATCAGGTAAGGGGACCATGGTTTACTAAAGAAATTGTATCTCTTGTTAAGCGAAAGAGGAAGGTTAATGTTACATTGAGATGCGATGGTTCAGATGAGGCAATGGAGAGTTACAGATGAGCTAGAAAGGATTTAAAGAGAGAGTTAAGAAGAGCAAGAAGGGGACATGAGCAGTCTTTAGCAGGTAGAATAAAGGATGAGTCTCAAGCTAGGTATATGAGGAATAAGGATGATTAGGATAAGAATAAGGCCAGTCAAAGACAGAATCATCAGGAAGTTGTGTGTGGATCATGTGGAGATCAGAGAGATGCTAAACGAATATTTCTCATCTTTCACTCAGAAAAAGGAGAATATTGTAATTGTGGTTCTGTTCGCCGAGCTGGGAATTTGGGAAACTTCACAGGAGGCTCCCAAGCACTGATGATGTCACCTAGACAGGGGACGAAACGTTTGCAAGACAAATTCCCAGCTCGGCGAACAGAACCACAACAATGAGCACCCAAGCTACAAATCTTCTACCAAACTTTGAGAATATTGTAAAGAAGAAGACTGAGGTACGGGCTATTGGACTAGAAAGGATTGAGGTTAGTAAGGAGGAGGTGTTATCAATTCTAAAAAGTGTGAAAGTAGATAAGTCCTCTGGGCCGGCTGTGATTTATCCAAGGATTTTCTGGGAAGCTAGAGAGGAGATGGCGGAGCATTTGGCCTTGATCTTTGAGTCATCAGGTTGTCTACAGGTTTAGTACCAGAGGGTTGGTGGATTGCAAATGTGGCTTTGAACAAGAAGGGAGTAGAGATGATCTAGGTAATTATAGACCAGTGAGCCTTACATCTGTTGTGGGAAAAGTTTAGGATTGATAATCATTTAGCAAAGAACAATTTGATTGGAGATAGTCAACATGGTTTTTCTCAAGGGCAGGTCGTGTCTCACAAACCTCATTGAGTTTTTTGAGAAGGTGACCAAGCATGTGGATGAGGGTAGGGCAGTTGATGTGGTGTACATAGACTTCAGTAAAACTTTTGATAAGGTTCCACATGGTAGGCTTTTGGAGAAAATGCAGAGACATGGGATTGGGGATGATTTAGCAGTTTGGTTTAGAAACTGGCATCTGTAAGAAGGCAGCGATTGGTGGTTGATGGAAAATATGGAGTCTGGTTATTAGTGGTGTGCCACAAGGATGTTTAGGGACTACTGCTGTTTGTCATTTTTATAAATGACTTGGACACAGGTATAGGTGGATGGGTTAGTAAGTTTGCAGTTGACACTAAAGTCAGTGGAATGGTGGACAGTGCGGAAGAATGTTGCAGGGGGACTTGGATAAACTGCAGAATTGGGCTGAAAGGTGGCAAATTGAGTTCAATGCAGATAAATGTGAGGTGATTCACTTTGGGAAAAATAACATGCAGGCAGAATACTGGGTCAATGGAAAGATTCTTGATAGTGTGGATGTACAGAGGGATCTTGGTGTCCATGTACATAGATCCCTGAAAGTTGCCACCCAGGTTGATAGTGGTGTTAAGAAGGCATGCAGTGTGTTAGGTTTTATTGGTAGAGGGATTGAGTTCTGGAGCCATGATATCATGCTGCAACTGTACCAAACACTAGTGCGGCCTCAATTGGAATATTGTGTACAGTTCTGGTCGCCCTATTACATGAAGGATGTGGAAGCATCGGAAAAGGTGCAGAGGAGATTTACCAGGATGTTGCCTGGTCTGGAGGGAAGGTCTTATGAGGAAAGGCTGAGGGATTTGGGCCTGTTCTCATTGGAGAGAAGAAGGCTAAGAGGGGATTTAATAGAGACATACAAGATGATCAGAGGTTTAGATAGGGTGGACAGGGAGACTCTTTTTCCGAGGATGATGACGTCAACGTGCACGAGGGGGCATAGCTGCAAATTGAGGGGTGATAGATTTAAGACAGATGTCAGAGGTAGGTTCTTTACAGAGGGTGGTACAAGAACGGAATTCCCTGCCTGCCAATGTAGTTAACTCAGCCACATTAGGGGCATTTAAACAGTCCTTGGATAAGCATTTGGATGAAGATGGGATAATGTGGGGGGGGGTGGGCTTAGATTAGTTCATAGGTCGGCACAACATCGAGGGCCGAGGGGCCTGTTCTGCGCCATACTGTTCTATGTTCTATCTGTATTTAAAGGAAATTTAATGTTGCCTGTAAAACCATTGGCAATTGTTTAAAAGATCTCTGGTTTACTAATGCCCTTGGAAAAGGAAAGCCATGGGCCTTAATTTGACTCCAGAACCACAACAATGGTTCTTAAATCTGCCCTCTGAAGTGGCCTAGCAATTATATCAAAATCTGCTAAATAATCTCAAAAAGGAATGAAACTGGGCTGACCATGTGGCATCAACATGGCCACTGGAAACAACAACAACAATCTCAACTCTGCAAATATATGCCTACTGACATCTGGGAGCTAGTACCAAAATTAAAAGGCCTGTCTCATAGTTAATGTTAAATTTCATTGGAAACTCGATGTGTAAACCAGAACAAATTCTCAGTAGCTTCAACTCACTGCTTGCTCTAGGAGATCCAGGATGGCCATGAACAAACTGGAGAGCAGTGCACAGCACTCCAGCACCAACTGCACATACCCTTATACCATGGACTTTATAATTCCACTTTTAGTGGCACTGGCACCATGCCCTACAGAAGAAGACTCGTCTAGGGGATACACTGGCAACCAGCAATGTGTAGCTGCATTGAGTACAGATACCACACAGAAGATACTCATGACAGAGGCTACCTACCAGTGGTGCTCCCTTGGTCTTCCAGCGTACATTCACCTGGTGCCTACTGGCATGCCCTAGCATGTATGCCTTTTCCTGTCCTGCATGATTTGCCTTGCATTGGCAATTGGCATTGTCAAGACAAGACGTGGCCATGCAGTGCAGCAATCTCTAGTCAAAGGCTTGTACATCGGTATGCCTCATCACTTTAGCACCTGCAGTATGTGGCTTCTGTTTACACCAAAACACACAGCATCTGTAGCTAGCAATGCAACATATAAAATAGAAAATTCTGGAGCAATGTTTCCTTTAAGCTGCCAGCATGCAAAGTCCCTCTGATGTTCCACGCATGGCATTTAACATGCCAATGCAAATCATAACATTGACTTCTATTCTGGAGGTTGCTGCTATGCATGGACTGACATGTGAGGGTGTCCACTTCCATTGGGATACCCTGTAGCTCATATGCTCTACTTGCCGCATTTTCTAATGACAAAGCTAGTTCCTAATTGATTATAGGACTACACCTGACACAACTACAGGAATAACTCCACCAGAGTTGCTGATGGGAAGAAGACTCCATACCAGGTCAAACCTGATTTTCTGTGACCTGAGGGGATAGGGCAAAATGACAGCAAGAACGCCAATGCCGACCTCATGCCTCCTTGAAGCGAGAGAGACAGTTTACTTCAGACACAAAGTTGTTGAAACCACAGAAATGTCCCTTCATTGGTACGAGGTGGGGTCATCATGACATACCAAATCTGGGTAGATGAGGAGTCCTGAACATATAGATTACATGAAACTGCTACCTCACAAATGGGGCATGAGCAAAACATACCTGGCCCCTCAGAACAGTTAGAAAGGCTGTCAGAAAGCATGGGTTCTCTCCCTTTGTCTGGCATTGAAAAAGCCTCAGAATCCAAGATGAATGCAACCTCCATACCATTGCCACCTGAAGAAGAGGAGGAACCTGTCCCAGGACACTGCAGACACAAGAGATGGGCTATGGTATGGTACACATTACCGGTATCCGAATCAGAGTTGGTGGAACTGGACCTGGAGCAAAAATATCCCCAGACGAAGCTACGACAAAAGAAAAAAAACACCGCGCTCCTGGACCTAGGTAGAGAGAGATGTAGTAATTGGAACAAGGGCTAGGTGGACCTTGTTGAGTATGAGATTCCTGACTAGGGTTGTTAACCTGGTCCAGTCAGGGAGTCATATAGATGTACAGCACAGAAATAGAACCTTCGGTCCAACTCATCCGTGCTGACCAGATATCCCAACTCTAGTCCCACCTGCTAGCACCCAGCCCATATCCCTCCAAACCCTTCCTATTCATATACCCATCCAGATGCCTTTAAATGTTGCAATTATACTAGCCTCCAGCACTTCCTCTGACAGCTCATTCCATACATGTACCACCCTCTGTGTGAAAAAGTTGCCTCTTAGGTATCTTATATCTTTTCCCTCTCACTCTAAATCTATGCCGTCTAGTTCTGGACTCCCCCATCCCAGGGAAAAGACTTTATCTATTTATCCTACCCCTGCCCCTCATGATTTTATAAATCTCTAGAAGGTTACCCCTCAGCCTCCAACTCTCCAAGGAAAGCAGCCCCAGCCTATTCAATCTCTCCCTGTAGCTCAAATCCTCCAACATCCTTGTAATTCTTTACTGAACCCTTTCAGGTTTCACAACATTTTTCTGATAGGGAGGAGACCAGAATTGCACACAATATTCCAAAAGTGGCCTAACCAATGTCTGTGCAGCTGCAACGTGACCTCCCAACTCCTGTACTCAATACTCTGACCAATAAAGGAAAGCATACCAAGTGCCTTCTTCACTATCCTATCTACCTGCAACTCCACCTTCAAGGAGCTATGAACCTGCACTCCAAGGTCTCTTTGTTCAGCAGCACTCCCGAGGACCTTACCATTAAGTGTATAAGTCCTGCTAAGATTTGCTTTCCCAAAATGCAGCACCTCACATTTATCTCAATTAAACTCTATCTGCCCATTGGCCCATCTGATCAAGATTCTGTTGTATTGTGAGATAACCTTCTTCGCTGATCACTACACCTCTAATTTTGATGTCATCTGCAAACTTACTAACTATACCTTTTTCTGCTCACATCCAAATCATTTGTATAAATGATGAAAAGTAGTGGACCCAGCAACAATCCTTGTGGCACTCCACTGGTCATAGGCATCCAGTCTGAAAAATAACGCTCTACCATCACCCTCTTTCTTCTACCTTTGAGCCAGCTATGTATCCAAATGGCTAGTTCTCCCAGTATTCCATGAGATCTAACCTTGCTAACCAGTCTCCCATTGGGAACCTTGTCAAATGCCTTACTGAAGTCCATCTAGATCACAGCCACCACTCTGCCCTTATCAATCCTCTTTGTTACTTCTTCAAAAAACACTATCAAGTTGGTGAGACATGATTCTCCATATTCAAAGCCATGTTGACTATCCCTATTGAGCCCTTTCCTTTCCAAATACATATACATCCTGTCCCTCAGAATTCCCTCCAACAACTTGCCAACCACCGACGTCAGGCTCACTGGTCTATAGTTCGCTGGCTTGTCCTTTTCAGCTTTCTTAAATAGTGGCACCACATTAGCCAACCTCCAGTTCTTCCGGCACCTCACCTGTGACTATTAGTGATACAATTATCTCAGCAAGGGACCCAGCAATCACTTCACTAGCTTCCCACAGAGTTCGGGGGTACACCTGATCAGGTCCTGCGTACTTTTATGCGTTTTAAGACATCCAGCACTTCCTCTTGTGTTATATGGACACTTTTCAAGATGTCACCATCTATTTCCCAAATTCTATATCTTCCATATCCTTTTCCATAGTAAACACTGATGCAAACTATTTGTTTAGTATCTCCCCAACTCCTGCATCTCCACACAAAAGCCACCTTGCTGATCCTTGAGGGCCCTATTCTCTCCCTGGTTATCCTTTTGTCCTTAATGTATTTGTAAAAAGCCTTTGGATTCTCCTTAACTCTATTTGCCAAGGTTATTTAATGTCCTCTTTTTGTCTACCTGATTTCCCTCTTAAATATACTCCTACTGCCTTTATACTCTTCTAAGGATTCACTCGATCTATTCCATCAATACCTCACATATGCTTCCTTCTTTTTCTTAACCAAACCCTAAACTTCTTTAGTCATTCAGCATTCCCTACACCTACCAGCGTTTCCTTTCACCCTAACAGGGAAAAAACTGTCGCTGGACTCTTGTTATCTCATTTCTGAAGGCTTCCCATTTTCCAGCTGTTTCTCTGCCCCCAGACAGCTTTTGTAAGTTCTTGCCTAATACCATCATAATTGGCCTTTCTCCAGTTTAGAACTTCAACTTTTAGATCTAGTCTATCCTTTTCCATAACTATTTTGAAACTAATAGAATTATGGTCGCTGGCCCCAAAGTGTTCCCTCACTGACACCTCAGTCACCTGCCCTGCCTTATTTCGCAAGAATAGGTCAAGTTTTGCACCTTCTCTAGTCGGTACACCCACAAACTGAATCAGAAAGTTTTCTTGTGCACACTTAACAAGTTCCTCTCCATCTAAACCCTTAACACTTTCGCAGTCCCAATTTATGTTTAGAAAGTTAAAATCCCCAACCATAACCACTCTATTATTCTTACAGATAACTGAGATCTCCTTACAAATTTGTTTCTCAATTTCCCGCTGAGTATTGGAGGCCCAAATTACAATCCCAGTTAGGTGAGTTTCGTATTTCTCAGTTCAACCCAAACAACTTCCCTGGGTGTATTTCTGGGAACATCCTCCCTCAGTACAACTGAAATGCTGTCCCCAATGAAAAACACCACTCCCCCTCCTATCTTGCATCCCTTTCTGTCCTTCCTGTAGCATTTGAATCCTGGAATATTAAGTTGCCAGTTCTGTCCATTCCCAAGCCACATTTCTGCAATTACTATGATATCCCAGTCCCATGTTCCTAACCATGTCCTAAATTCATCTGCCTTCCCTGTTAGGCTTCTTGCATTGAAATAAATGTGGTTGAATTTATCAGTCCTACCTTGTTCTTTGTTTTGTCCCTGTGTGCCCTGACTGTTTGACTCACTTCTTTTCTCAAATGCACCAGTCTCAATTGATCTCTTTCCTCATTATCTCTGGGTCGCACCCCTCCACCTTACTAGTTTAAATCTTCTGGAGCAGCTCTAGCAAGTCTCCCTGCCAGTATATTAGTCCCCTTCCAATTAGGTGCAATTCGGCCTTCTTGTATGGGTCACTTCTACCCTAGAAGAGAGTCCAATGATTCAAAAATGTGAATCCTTCTCCAGTACACCAGCTCCTCAGCCATGCATTCATCTGCCCTGTCCTCCTATTCCTACCCTCACTAGCTCACAGCACCAGGAGTAATCTAGATGTTACTACTCTTGAGGATCTCCTTTTTAAATTCCTGCCTAACTCTCTATATTCTCCCTTCAGAATCTCATCCTTTTCCCTTCCTATGTTGTTGGTTCCAATGGGTATAATGACCTCCTGTTAGGCCCTCTTCCCCTTGAAAACATTCTGCACTCTCTCTGAGACATTCTTGATCCTGAGTTTTTGGTGCTGGCCACAGAAACGTCTGTGCCTCGGACTAGAGAGTCCCCTAACATGATCGATCTCTTGGAAGCCGACGTTTCCCTCATTGCATTAGAGCCAGTCTCGATATCAGAAACTTAGCTGTTCGTGCTACATTCCCCTGAGAATCCATCACCCCCTTCATTTTCCAAAACAGCATACTTGTTTTAAATGGGGATAGCCACAGAAGATACCTGCCTACCTCTCTTACCTTGCCTGGAGTTTACCCATCTATGTGATTCTGTAACTTTTCTCCCTATAACTGCTATTCATCACATCCCCTTGTTAATTCCTCATTTCCTCTAACTGTCTCTCCAACTAATCCATTTGATCTGATAGGATTCAAAACCAACAGCATTTATTGTAGATATAATCCTCAGCAACATGTAAACTCTCAGTAAGCTCCCACATCCAACAAGAAAAGCATATCACTCTACTAAAGGCCATTTTTGCTTCTTTCAATCTACAGGCCCAGAAAACAGCACTGTCTTATTTCTCTCCAAAACACTGCTTCAGGCCAACTTAATTCTTGTGGCTTATATTTATAAGTTTAATCAAGAGGCATGTCTTAATAAAACATATAATCAAGAAAGAACCCACTCTACTCACTAATGCAGGCTTACAGCAAGGCCCCAAGGCCGCTCTTAAAACTATTTACTTATCTGTTTCTGTGCTGTGACCTCTCCCAAACAGGTTCCTCCAAGATCAGTTGTGAATTTCACTGTTTGTTAGTTTTCCCAGACGCACTCTGATGTCCAGCGATACATGAATTCAAACAGCAAAGGCAGTAACTGCACAGATTCGCTGCTGTGTCAGTTAGCAGTGTGGGTTTTTCTCTCTCTCCCTCTCCTGTACTGACTGACCATGTGCTGCCTTTGTCTGTTCCTCTCCCTTTTAAAAGTGCTGTTGTTTTGCCTTTTTTTCTCCATAGTTCCAAAACAACGCAACAGCATATAAAACAGTAATTGCTGCTCCTGGAATTAGAGGAAATGACCCATAACACCTGAAATACCTCAGAAAAGACGCAGCCTGTTATAGCCAGAAGTTTTTCCTGTCCTCCATCTTGGATTACCTAGAATCCGACTCCTGACTGATTGACATAAACAGGAGCATCAGGGGTTCTGCTCACACTCGGGGCTAGTTGGGTCAGTGTCATGTGCGATATATGTGTAAATAAAGGATGCCTTGGTAACAAGGTAATGGCCTTTATGCAATTATTTCAATAATGCTGCTCTCCAGTGCCTTCTTCAGGCACAGAAAATAAACCAAAACATAAAATATAGAAGCAGAAAAAGAAAAAGTGTTCAACTTTATAGACCTTCTTGTTAAGTGCTTCACCATGGGCCTGCTGGCCATGAACAAGTTCCCTTTGCCGTGCTGCCGCTCCTGGCAATGAAAGTCGCCATTGTTCAGCGCCATCTAACTTCCACCAACATCCTCACCACTGAGTCTTGGCTGGACCTTGGCGATGCAGATGTACCGACACCACCATGTACCACACTGGCCCAAACTGGACTCCACCCTCTCCATGAGGCTGCTTTTGGTCCACCTCACCAATGCAGCTGCTATCGATGCCGCCAGGTCTTGCACTGGGCTCAAACTTGCCTCCACCACTGCCTCCTTCAATCTGTGCTAGACAGGAATCCAAACACACCTGCAATGTCATTGTCACATGTCTACACTGGGCCCATTCGAGTTGACACTGGGCTCACTCTCCAACCACCACAAGTCCATGCTGAGCCTACTCGCCATCACCAATGCCTTTGCCGCGACCAAGATTTTCACCAAAAGATAAGTAAAATAACAGATGTCCTGGCTGACAGATATAAACAGGAGATTCAGAAGTGCTCCTTAATCTATGGACTGGCTGGTTAGAGTCCATGGACTTTGCATATGTAAATAAAGGGTGACTTGGTGGTGGGATATCGGCCTGTTTGCAGTTATTTCAGAGTGCCTCTGCAAAACAGAATGTTAGAACTGAGAACCTTTAACTCTGGCTGAAGCACTAACATGTTAATAGGTGTGGCACAACATGGCAAGACAAAGAGTGGATACTCTTAAGTATGCGGTTTGTCCAAACTGAGCAAGTTAGCAGTCCAGAGATGCAGCCTACTTCATTTTGTGAACTGGGTCCCTATCCATACATGCAAAGGTTCTTTGCTGCAGCCTTTCAATACTGGTTGCTGGTGCCCCTCAGTGCAAGTCTGCACTTCATGAGCAGCCTACAAGTATGTAAGAGAGAGATGCCATGATCATTGCAGAGGCTTACTGCCAATGTCCATGGACAAGTAGTGCATGCAGCTGGTGCCAATGCATCATGCCCTGAAATGTTGTTTTGATGTAAGCAAAATGGAAACAGCAAGTGGTAAGCTGAAGTTGTCAAGTACTTACTCTGATTTCCATGTCAGGTTTTCTCAACATCTAGGTTGTTTGGTAATGTAGGAAACTGAATATTAATGAGCAGGTTGGGCTCTTAACAAGGCATTTAGCAAGCAGAAAACTAACCTTAATTGACAATTTGCCGTTGTCAAGTGAGAAACACGCTCCTCTGTTTGTCAAAAGCATAAAAGATAGAGCAAAATGCTCCCATTGTTGAAACAAACCTCACTGGACATCTTTTTTTGATTTTGCCACAAATCTAACCATGTTGCTGAGACTCTTATAAGATTCCACCCATAGTTTTGATATGATGGATGTTCCACCAATCAGTTTGACAACTGTTTAGAAATTCATGTCCCTTTTTTTGACAAGGCCCAATGCTTTTTCAGTGTTTTCAGGCACTTAACTGGATGTGTTTTGGCTTATCATTGAATTAAAATCTTACTTTGGCAGATATCCTGCCCCTAGAGCTGCTGATCATTCAGGGCATGACAGCTCTCTATGACAAGCAGTACCACCAGGAACAGTTGCTGTTATGTATATCATGCTTTTATGATTGTTTATCTTTAAAGATTAGTTGTGCTATATGTAGTTAATGTGGTGATTCTGTCTGCCAGTTAATCTGCTGTGATTTGTAAGCTATACTTGCAGAAATAACTTGGTTTGCTGTTAAATTGTTTCACAATTTAGAATACAATTAATCAGCCCGTGATGAGAAATTGATTATTAGGCAGTTTTTAACACAACAGTGCCCATTTCCAGTTTTACATTGGAACCTTCACCAGAGAGCACTAGAGTGTGTTAAGTGGAACAGCAAGAGGCTCTTCAGCAAACAGGAAAGGAAGGGAAATTTGATGCAAGGAAAGAAATCTTTCAGCAGCCTCTAGCCCCTCTTTTCTGATTCTTGGTTCCGCAGTCAGATACTGGGAGTCTGTGATTGAGAAAACCACGCTTCCCAATGCAGGCCATTGTCTAACTTAATAGACTTTACTGGTTTCTATTCAGATAAAACAAAAGACCCCTGTGAATCCAGGTGTATCTCTGAAACACAACTAAATTACATGGTTTCAAGTGACATGTTTAGGAGCCCAGTTGCCATCATGTCACCATTAAGATGATTATCTGCATTAGGGCGTTCTCACATCACATTAAACACTAGACACATTTCCTGCCTTTGTGAAAATTTTGGCATGTTGTCTCCCCAGTAATTCACCCTGCCTGTTTGCACATCATCTACTACATTCTACAATGCAGATACCTTTGAGGTTGCATATTGAAGTACTTAGGTGAAAGTGAGGACTGCAGATGCTGGAGGTCAGAGTCAAGATTAGAGTGGTGCTGGAAAAGGCAGCATCTGTGGAGCAGGAAAATCGACATTTCGGGCAAAAGCCTTTCGTCAGGAATTGAAGTACTTACCCCAGCCCAAATCTCTTAAGTCATCTAAAGCTCATCTTTAAAAGTCCGTTGCCTTTCGTAAGGCTAAATGAATATAAATATTGTGTTTCATTGCTTGTGTATCACATACCTTGTGATGAAATGCAACTTTGAAATTCATCTCTTAGAAGGGTGGAGTTATGTAAAGACCGTATTGTTTTACTTTATTTTTGGTTGTGGAATGAAATGGGAGCAGAACTGTTTTCAAACCAAAAATAGTTGAAAGAATTACCTCAATTCTAAAAATATGTAACTGGAACTCATTGTAAGTTGTGTTACACTGCTGTTTTCTTCAAACAGTAGAGGAGGTGGAGACCTCATGGCACCAGGGATGCATGTGCAGAGTTAGAGTTTTCCAACAATGGATTGATGATTGGTTTGTACAATCATGGCCAGTTGTAGATGCTGGAAATCATCAGCCTAATGGCAACTCTAATTGGCTTTTGGATAAGTGAAAAGCTGGAATATCTACAATAGGAGAGAAGTCTCAGGAATGCTCAAGGAACAGGGCTGTATCTCTATTGCTCTGAAGTAAAAGTAATTGAAGCCTGAAGAAAGCTAGTTATTTTCTCCCACCAGTTACTTTAAGCTGTTGCCTCCAACTAGCCACTAAGAAATTTCATAATTAGCATATCAATCATCTCTTCCAAAGAAGTGCAAAAATCAGGAGAAAGTGATTGGAGAACAGAGGCTATGGGATGCAAAAGGTACATCTCATCAATCCTGTGGACTGATGCTATTGATTTGTCACTTTTTTTCTGCACCCACAACACCATTTCTCGTTTGGTTGTTTGTATCTGCCTAGGTAAAAACAATGACTGCAGATGCTGGAAACCAGAGTCTAGATTAGAGAGGTGCTGGAAAAGCACAGCAGTTCAGGCAGCATCCAAGGAGCAGTAAAATTGACGTTTTGGGCAAAAGCCCTTCATCAGGAATACAGCTATCTGCCTGTTTGTTTGTGTAGGGATTTTAAAAAGGGGGTTAGAGACTTAACTAGCAGAGTTATATGTTTATAGTTAATAATTTTGTTTACCTGTAGTTAATTGTAATAAGTAATCAATTGATTAATTGTAACAAACGCTAGTTCTTATTCAGTTCAGGAACTTGGTCAGTGTTTTCTGTTAACCTGATTCCATCAGACAAATAAATTCAGGACTTTGTGTACTGTAAGTATCAACTTTTGTGGCAACTCTGGGAGTAGTCCAGCTCAAGAATCAGCCTACTTGAGGTAACCCTGGACAAAAAGGTTGAATTCTAATATCACTTTGAAATCTACAGGTACAGTGTGTCAACCTTTTCTCACTGGCATCAATTCCTGCAGCATACCACACATCTCTGCTACCATTCTTGAGAGACACAGACTTCGTAGACATTGGTATTTAGATGTCACAATGAAACTTAGCGTCTGGCAGTACTTACTTTGAGCTAAGTAGCATTTCTAAGACAATGAGGCTTTCTTCTTGCCTGCACATACCCTTTTTTGTCCACATCAAGCCTATGAGCAGCCACTCCATTTAACTCAATCTTGATGACATCTCACTGGGTGAATTGACTTATGTGGAAACGGCAGATGTCTTGGACAAGTTAGGAAAGAAGTAGCAGACGGAATATAATGTGAGAAAGTATCAAGTTATGTACTTTAATAGGAAGAATAGAACTTTAGACTATTTTCTAAAGGGCTGAAAATGTGTTGCTGGAAAAGTGCAGCAGGTCAGGCAGCATCCAAGGAACAGGAGAATCGACGTTTCAGGTATCAGCCCTTCTTCAGGAATGAGGAAAGAGTGTCCAGCAAGCTAAGATAAAAGGTAGGGAGGAGGGACTTGGGGGAGGGGCTTTGGGAATGCGATAGGTGGAGGGAGGTCAAGGTGAGGGTGATAGGCCGGAGTGGGGTGGGGGCGGAGAGGTCAGGAAGAAGATTGCAGGTTAGGAAGGCGGTGCTGAGTTCGAGGGATTTGACTGGGACAAGGTGGGGGGAGGGGAAATGAGAAAACTGGAGAAATCTGAGTTCATCCCTTGTGATTGGAGGGTTCCCAGGTGGAAGATGAGGCGCTCTTCCTCCAACTGTCATGTTGCCATGGTCTGGCGATGGAGGAGTCCAAGGACCTGCATGTCCTTGGTGGAGTGGGAGGGGGAGTTGAAGTGTTGGGCTACGGGGTGGTTGGGTTGGTCACCTTCTTGAGGTGTTCTCTGAAACGTTCCGCAAGTAGGCGGCCTGTCTCCCCAATATAGAAGAGGCCACATCGGGTGCAGCGGATGCAATAGATGATGTGCGTGGAGGTGCAGGTGAATTTGTGGCGGATATGGAAGTGTCCCTTGGGGCCTTGGAGGGAAGTAAGGGGGGAGGTGTGGGCGCAAGTTTTGCATTTCCTGCGGTTGCAGGGGAAGGTGCCGGGAGTGGAGGTTGGGTTGGTGGGGGGTGTGGACCTGACGAGGGAGTCACGGAGGAAGTGGTCTTTTCGGAACGCTGATAGGGGAGGGGAGGGAAATATGTCCCTGGTGGTGGGGTCCTTTTGGAGGTGACGGAAATGACGGAAGATGATACGCTGGACATGGAGGTTGGTGGAGTGGTAGGTGAGGACCAGTGGGGTTCTGTCCTGGTGGCGGTTGGAGGGGCAGGGCTCAAGGGCGGAGGAGCGGGAAGTGGAAGAGATGCGTTGGAGGCCATCGTCGTCTACGTCTGGGGGGAAATCGCAGTCCTTGAAGAAGGAGGCCATCTGGGTGGTACGGTTTTGGAACTGGTCCTCCTGGGAGCAGATGCGGCGGAGACGAAGGAATTGGGAATATGGGATGCCGTTTTTACAGAGGCCAGAGTGGGAGGAGGTATAGTCTCAGTAGCTGTGGGAGTCGGTCGGTTTATAGTAAATGTCCGTGTCGATTTGGTCACCCGAGATGGAAATGGAAAGGTCTAGGAAGGGGAGGGAGGAGTCTGAGACGGTCCAGGTGAATTTGAGGTCGGGTTGGAAAGTGTTGGTAAAGTGGGTGAACTGTTCACCCTCCTCGTGGGAGCACGAGGCAGCGCTGATACAGTCATCTATGTAGCGGAGGAAAAGGTGGGGGTGGGGCCAGTGTAGCTGCGGAAGATGGACTGTTCCACATATCCTACGAAGAGGCAGGCATAGCTGGGGCCCATGTGGGTGCCCATGGCTACTCCTTTGGTTTGGAGGAAGTGGGAGGATTGGAAAGAGAAGTTGTTCAGGGTGAGGACCAGTTCAGTCAGTCAAAGGAGGGTGTCGGTGGAAGGGTATTGGTTGGTACGGTGGGAAAGGAAGAAGCGGAGGGCTTTAAGTCCTTCGTGATGGGGGATGGAGATGTCCATGGTGAAGATAAGGCGTTGGGGACTGGGGAAGCGAAAATCATGGAGGAGGTGGAGAGCGTGGGTGGTGTCCTGAACGTAGGTGGGGAGTTCTTGGACTAAGGGGGACAGGACCGTGTCGAGGTATGCAGAGATGATTTCGGTGGGGCAGGAGCAGGCTGAGACAATGGGTTGGCCGGGGCAGTCAGGTTTGTGGATTTTGGGCAGGAGGTAGAAACGGGCGGTGCGGGGTTGTGGGACTATGAGGTTAGAGGCGGTGGATGGGAGATCCCCTGAGGTGATGAGATTCTGGATGGTCTGGGAGATGATGGTTTGGTGGTGGGAGGTGGGGTCATGGTCAAGGGTTCTATTTTCTAAAGGGGAAAGGTTTCAGAAATATGAAGCACAAATGAATTTAGGAGTCCGAATTCAAAATTCTTTTAAGGTTCACATGCAGATTCAGTTGACAAGTAGGACTGGAATACAAGAGCAGGAATATACTGCTGAGGTTATATAAAGCTCTTGTGAGACAGCATTTGGAATATTGTGAGTAGCTTTGGGCCTCATATCTAAGGAATAATGTGTTAGCTTTGGAGAGATTCCTGAAGAGGTTCACAAGAAGGATTGTGGGAATGAAGGGCTTGGCAAATGAGGAGTGTTTGAGGACCCTAGAATCTCATTGACACTTACAAAATAGAGAAGGCTGGATAGAATGGACATGGAAAAGGTGTTTCCATTCATAAGAGAGACTATGACCCACAAGCACAGCCTTAGAATGAAGGCACCAACTCTTTAGAACTGAGATGAGGAGGAACTTCTTCAGCAGAGGGTGATGAATCTGTGGAAATAATTGCAGCAGAATGCTGTGGAGGCCAAGTCATTGAGTGTGTTTGAGACAGAGGTAGATAGGTTATTGATTAGTAAAGGGATCAAACGTTACAGGGAGAAGGTAGGAGAATGGGTTTGAGATGCATATCAGCCATGATCGAATGACAGAGCAGACTTAATGGCCTGAATGGCCAAATCTTCTCCTATGTCTTATGTTTCAGTGACTTGTGACATGGAAGACACATTTTCACAACAGCATTTAACCTTTGTCCCACTATCTGCACTGTCTCCAAATTTGATAGCATTGTCTTTTGAAAACACAGCCCACAATCAGTTTGAAAGTATAGCTGCCCTTCCATCCAACTTACATTGAGATCTCACCTTGTTTGAGTTGATAAGACTCTGAGTCTCTGTGTATCTTGTACACCCACTATTGGGATAAGAATCAGCATCAAAAGGGACATTGTGATCCATCATGACTTCTCCAGCTCTCAAAATGAGCAATGCACCGAGTGCCATTTCTCTGCCTTCTCCACAAAACTTTGCATATTCATCCTTTCCAGATAATCAACCAGTTTCCTCTTGAATCCTTTTGATAAAACGTGTTTCCTCCATGGTCTCAGGCAGAGATCTTAACCATGTTCTCCATGAAAACATTTCTCTGTTTCTAGAATCCCTGCAGTGCAGAAACAGGCCACTCGGCCCAACAAGTCCACACCAACCCTCCAAAGAGTATCCCACCCAGACCCACTCCCCTACCCTACTACTGTAAACTTTCCCTGACTAATACACCTAACCTACACATCCCTGAACGCTATGGGCAATTTAGCATAGCCAATTCACCTAACCTGCATATCTTTGGATTATGGGAGAAAACCAGAGCACCCAGAGGAAATTCACACAGACACGGAGAATGTGCAAACCCCACACAGGCAGTTGCCCAAGGCTGGAATCAAACCCCGGTCCCTTGTGCTGCGAGGCAGCAGTGCTAACCACTGAGCCACCATGCAGCCCTCTGCATTCTTGGTCACACCTAACTGAATTCAGGAAATAAGGCAGTCATCAATAGTTTATCAACTTTCACTTTAATGGTCTCCTTCTGCACTGTAACAGTTCTGTGATTTTGTGGGAATTCCGTACAAGTTCTAGTAAGCAAACAGCCATTCATTAATACATAGCTAGCTTTATAAAAGCAGTTTTCTTTAATATGTGGTAAGGCTCAGTGGTCAGCACTGCTGCCTTACAGCAATAGGAAACAAGGTTCAATCCTAGCCTTGGGCGACTGTGTGGAGTTTGCACATTCTCCCTGTGTATGTGTGGGTTTCCTGTGGGTGCTCCAGTTTCCTCCCACAGTCCAAAAATGTGCAGGTTAGGTGAGTTGGCCACCTAAGTTGCCCATAGTGTTCAACGATATGTAGATCAGGTGCACTAGTCAAGGGAAATGTAGATTATTAGGGGAATGGGTCTGAGTGTGATACTTTTCGGAGGGTTGGCGTGACTTGTTTGACCAAATGGCCTGTTTCCACACTGTAGTGATTCTATGATAATTGTTTTTGAAGCCTTCACTGCAATATAAATTGGAAGTTAATTTATGGAAAAGGACTGTAACAGCTTTAATAAATAAATGTTGTACAGTATATTTTTGATTAGGTTAAAATAATTATGGCAATGTATGTGTAGCCTGAGTTCTGTGCATCTTTTCAGACATATACAATAAGAACACCTCCAGTCATTCAAAATAAACTTCTGATCGGCACAATGAAGCCACCTTGTGGTGAAGTTTTGCAGAAAAAAAGAAAAGTGGCTTTAGACCTGGATACACATTCAGATAGCTCTGAGCACAGTGATCTTCTGGTAAAGATTTTTGTTATGCAAATAAATGTTTTTATTAGTTCATATACAGAAAATATATATTTTAACTGAGAAATGTGTATGAAATACAGTGCTATTCTTTGCTCATGGTAGAAAGTATATAATTACAAGTAACCTATCAATGAAATAAGTGACATTTAATAGTTAATGAATTATGGAGGATGAATACTAAAAAACTACAAATGTATAGCCTCTATCACTCATAACAGTGCCATTTTAGTTAAGGTGATTTGATCAGTTAAAAAATGGATAGTAAATGTGAGACATCATAAGCTTTGGAATCTATGCTATAGCAGTTTGAGCTAATCAGTTCAAAAATCAAAGCTGAATAACATTGTTAAAATGAATATCATTATCCATGAAGTTTATTACAATTCAATGCAACTGTAGTGCAATGTACAGGTTTCTGAAATATACTGGAAAAGTTAAATTGTTAACAGCATCATCTTGTTAATGACAACCTGTAAACATAAATGTGTGAAGGCTGCCACCTCCTACATTTTTTAATACTATATTCCAATATAACAGTGATAAATCACCATTAAACCCATCTGTCAGACATAGCTGGCATTTCCAGTTGGAAATAACTTCAGAGGCAATGGCAACTGGTTAGAACCACATATCTCTGAATATCTGTCTATGATACAGGTGGTGTATTCACACCTACCGAACTGTATTGACACCAACCAGGTATACTGAGCAAGTTGTGTTCAGTTCTAACAGCTCAAATTTATATTAAAATGACAGTTTCAAATATATAAATATGGAACACTGTCATCAATGCCCACTCTAACTTATTTTCTTGATGTGCAGCCTTTTATTTCAATACACAATGCTTTTAAATGTTTTTCATGGCATCTTGATACCATATGGGTTGCATAATTATATACGCAACTAACATGAATTATTACCTGCTATGCTTCAGGATGTTAGGAATACTGATATAGATTTGCACAAGATCACAAGGGTTTATGTGGGAAGAAATCACATACAGGGAAATTCCTATGGCTAGATAGTCATAAGAATGGGGTACGATGCTCAACTCATCAATCGCCAGTTCCGACATGCCACAGTGAAAAACCGCAACAACCTCCTCAGAAAACAGACACAGGATACAATACAAATAAAATACCCTCCGTTATCCAGTACTTCCCTGGAGCGGAGAGACTACGCCGTTCTTCACAGCCTTCAACATGTCATCGATGATAATGAGCATCTCACCAACATCATTGCTACACCTCCACTTCTCGCCTTCAAAAAACCACCAAACCTTTAACAGGCCATTGTTTGCAGCAAACTACCCAGCCTACAGGACTACATCGACCACAACACCACACAACCCTGCCATGGCAACCTGTGCAAGACATGTCAGATTATCGACATGGATATTATCATCACCACGCACATGGCAAATACTCATGTTGACTTGGCCGATGTTGTCTACCTCATACACTTCAGGCAAGGATGCTCAGAAGAATGGTGTATTGGCAAGATCATGCAGACATAATGACAATAGATGAATGGATACCTTGCAACAATCGCCAGACAGGAATGTTCTCTCCCAATCAAGGAACACTTCAGCAATCAAGGACATTCAGCCTCTGATCTTTGGGTAAACATCCTCCAAGGCAGCCTTTGAAATACACAACAACGCAGATTCGCCCAGCAGAAACTGAAAGCTAATTTCAGTACCCAAGAAGACGGCCGCAACCATGGTCTTGGGTTCATGTTGCACTACATGTGACCCAACAATACTGTTCTGTTTCTGTAAGATCTACCTTACTGTCCTGTCTTGACACCATCACCTTGATAAATTGTTAGGATTACTCTACCTTCATTAGTTTGTACAGTTTTGGATTACTTATTACTTTGGTTAGCCACTAGGCATGCAACTCTTATACCCAGCATATTATTAGTTATTGTTTTGTCTCCAGCACCACCTTATTTTTAATTTCTTGTAATTATCGCTCTCCCTCATTAAATCAGATCATAGGTTATCCATTCGCTTACTGACACTTTACTTGCACTGTACGACACTCTACTCGAACCACATTTATGATCTTTAGATCTCTCTGCCAATAAATTCTGTATCTGTGTGCTCTCTCACTGACAAAGGGGATACCCTCCGAACACTTGTGATTTCAAATAAACTATTGGGTTAGCTGGCATTTCCACATCATAGGTGTTAATTGTAGCAAGCTTTGTGAAGGACATCCCCCTACCAACCTTGGGTATAAATCCCATATGCAAGGGATTGGGTATTTGTCCAGATGCAAAAAAGAATTTAACATTTGTTTAAAATCGCCTCAAAGGTGAACCAATGCATCGGGCTTCACAACCAGTATAATTGGTGCTGTCCATTCCACAAACTGGACTAGTGTGGTGATTCCTTTGCTTTGCAGCCTTCCGATTTTTAACTCTACTTTTACCTGTAAGGCAAATAGCTCATGCGGGCCATGCAGAATCATGGAATTGCTTCTTGGTAAACATGTAAGGTAGCCTTGGCTCCTTTGGTAGTCATAGAGGTGTACAGCATGGAAACAGACCCTTCGGTTCAATCCGTCCATGCCAATCTAGTTCCACCTGCCAGCACCCGTCCCATATCCCTCCAAACCCTTCCTATTCATATACCCATCAGGTGCCTTTTAAATGTTGCAATTATACTAGCCTCCACCACTTCCTCTGGCAGCTCGTTCCATACACGTGCTATCCTCTGAGTGAAAATGTTGCCCCTTAGGTCTCTTTTATATCTTTCCCCTCTCATCCTAAACCTGTGCCTTCCAGTTCTGGACTCCCCCTCATGTCTTTTATGATTTTATAAACCTTTATAGGGTCACCCCTCAGCTTCCGATGCTCCAGGGAAAACAGCCCTAGCCTATTCAACCTTTCCCTATAGCTCAAATCCTCCAACCCTGGCAACACCCTTGTCAATCCTTTATGAACCCTTTCAAGTTTCACAACATCTTTCCGATAGGAAGGAGACCAGAATTGCACGCAATATTCCAACAGGGGCCTAACCAATGTCCTGCACAGTTGCAACATGACCTCCCAACTCCTGTACTCACTACTCTGACCAATAAAGGAAAGCATACCAAATGCCTTCTTCACTATCCTATCTACCTGCGACTCCACTTTCAAGGAGCTATGAACCTGCACTCCCAGGTCCCTTTGTTCAGCAACACTCCCTAGGACCTTACCATTAAGTGTATAAGTCCTGCTAAGATTTGCTTCCCCTAAATGCAGCACCTCACATTTATCTAAATTAAGCTCTAACTGCCACTTCTCAGTCCATTGGCCCATCTGATCAAAATGCCATTGTAATGTGAGGTAACCTTCTTCGCTGTCCACTTCAACTCCAATTTTGATGTCATCTGCAAACTTACTAAATATGTGCTCACATCCAAATGATTTATATAAATCATGAAAAGTATTGGACCCAGCACCGATCCTTGTGGCACTCCATTGGTCACAGGCCTCCAACCCTCCAACACCACCCTTTCTCTTCTACCTTTGAGCCAGCTCTGTACCCAAATGGCGAGTTCTCACTGTATTCCATGAGATCTAACCCTGCTAACCAGTTTCCCATGGGGAACCTTGTCGAACATCTTACTGAAGTCCATATAGATCACATCTAACGCTCTGCCCTCATCAATCCTCTTTGTTACTTCTTCAAAAAAACTCAAACATGATTTCCCACACACAAAGCCATGTTGACTATTCCTAATCAGTCCTTGCCTTTCCAAATACATGTACATCCTGTCCCTTAGGATTCCCTCCAACAATTTGCTCACCACCAACATCAGGCTCACTGGTCTATAGTTCCCTGGCTTGTCCTTACCACCTTTATTAAATAGTGGCACCACATAGCCAACCTCCAGTCATCCGGCACCTCACCTGTGACTATCGATGATACAAATATCTCAGTAAGAGGCCTAGCAATCACTTCCCTACCTTCCCTCAGTTCTAGGGTACACCTGATCAGGTGTTGGGGGTTTATCCACTTTTATGCGTTTCAAGGCATCCCGCACTTCCTCCTCTGTAATAAAGGCATTTTTCAAGATGTCACCATCTATTTCCCTACATTCTATATCTTCCATGCCCTTCTCCATCGTAAATACTGATGCAAACTACTCGTTTAGTACCTGCCTCATCTCCTGTGACTCCACACAAAAGCTGCCTTGCTGCTCTTTGAGGGGCTCTATTCTCTCCTTAGTTACCTTTTGTCTTTAATGTATTTGTAAAAATTCTTTGGACCTTGGACCTTCCTGAAACATTTTTAGGTATTTAATTAGGACTTCACTCAAGCATCCATTTTCTATTCAAAAAATGTTGAACCAATCTAGCTGAATCTTTCTGAACCAATTTTGCCCCATCAAGTTTTGGCCCAAGCCCTTTATTACAATCAGTGGTAACTGCACCAACTGCTTCACATAAGGGAGCAGAACTGAAGTTGTACCCTTAATCTGTAAATATTCCCTGTTATAAGTTCTGTCTAGTCGAGGTCTTGCACAAACTTAAGGAGTGGAGTCCAGAGCAAATTTTGTTAAAGACTGGTTCTGCAACAACTGATACAGCTGCACCATTATTGACCTCCATGAGAACTGGGTGACCATTTACCCAGACATCTATTTTGATTGGTTCTGATTTGCATGCTGCTAAGCAATTTAATTTTTCCAAATCACATATAGGTGGATTTTCCACAGTGTTCACAGTCCTGGATAAAGGCCTATAAGTTATCTTACTCAATTTAGGTCTAGTGGGACTCTTTAGCTGTCTTGAGTCTGTAAGCAGCAACTACAATGACTTGCCAGCTCAGATCCTGAAGAAAGTTTTAACCATCTGGCTGAGGCTTGGCCTTGTTTTGTGGTTTTGCTTTGCTGTCCCTTTGTTCCAGATATGTCCTGAATGAGGTTATGCAATTGGCTTCACTCGAATGGCGTACCTCAAGTTCAGCCAAGCTGACGAAGGTGTCCACTTCCATTGGAATACACCGTAACTCAAACTCCACTTGCTGCATTTTCCAATGCCAGTTGTAATGTCTGTTTGAAGTCCAGGTGGCTTCAGCTAGTAGGCACTTTTGCATGTTTACATCACTTTTCCCACACATCAAACAGTCTCTCAGTAACTCATTAAGGGTTAGACCAATGTCAATGCCTCTGCCAGTCTTCTTAACCTCATCAAAAATCCTGACATGGACTCCCCTGGTTCTTGAATTGCCGAGTAAAACTGATAGCGTCTCAGAGTTAGAGGAGGCTTGGTGTTCTATTATTCCTTAACCCAAATCTGTCAACTCTTGAAAGGTTTTCATATTTGGTGCCTCAGGGAAAATTAGGATCATAATAACTCATAAAGCTGAGGTTTCACAAGCTGTGAGAATTACTCATTGCTTTTCATCAGCCCGATGTCACTTGCCCAGATATAAAAGTACTTTCTGTTCACAAACTGGGTCCAAGTCTTTGACGTCAAGATCAAACACGTCAAGCTTCCCAAATAACAGCGCAATGCCATAAATGCTTATCCAACTGGTGATGGTAATATCCATGTCGATAATCTGACATGTCTTGCAGAGGTTCCCATGTCAGGGTTGTGTGGTGTTGTGGTCAATGTTGTCCTAAAGGCTGAGTAGTTTGCTGTGAACAATGGTCTGTTTAAAGTTTGGCGGGTTTTTTTTGAAGGCGAGAAAGTGGAGGCATAGCAATTATCAGAAACTAAATGTCAATACATTACCAGTGCTGAGCCTTTCAATAGTTAGACTTATTGCATAGCTACTTTCAACAGGCTGCCAATACAAACGAAAAAGCATTCAAGTTACTGGACCAGCTTTCCAGTCTTGTAGAAAAGGAACAATTGTCAAGAATGAACCAACTGCCACTGAAAACTATTTTTAAAACTAATGATTACAAACCAGCATTTTAGACTACATATTCTGTTGTTTGAATTTTGATAATGAGCAATTCATCAAATAGAAACAAGTTTTAGGATTTTGCGATTCTTATTTTTGTTTTTCAAATGGGTAAACAGTGATGTGTACACACATTGAAGAATCAGTAAAAGCAACATATTTTCATGCAGCACATGATGTGTACTAACATATACAGTACATATAAAGCACATGGTCCACCACCATCTTGGTTCAGAAATGTCGACTAGGAGAAAGTGAGGACTGCAGATGCTGGAGATCAGAGCTGAAAATGTGTTGCTGGAAAAGCGCAGCAGGTCAGGCAGCATCCAAGGACCAGGAGAATCGACGTTTCGGGCATGAGCCCTTCTTCAGGAATGAGGAGAGTGTGCCAAGCAGGCTAAGATAAAAAGTAGGGAGGAGGGACTTGGGGGAGGGGCATTGGAAGTGCGATAGGTGGAAGGAGGTTAAGGTGAGGGTGATAGGCCAGAGTCGGGGAGGGGGCGGAGAGGTCAGGAAGAAGATTGCAGGTTAGGAAGGTGGTGCTGAGTTCGAGGGTTGGGACTGAGACAAAGTGGGGGAGGGGAAATGAGGAAACTGGAGAAATCTGAGTTCATCCCTTGTGGTTGGAGGGTTCCTAGGCGGAAGATGAGGCGCTCTTCCTCCAGCCGTCGTGTTGCTATGGTCTGGCGATGGAGAAGTCCAAGGACCTGCATGTCCTTGGTGGAGTGGGAGGGGGAGTTGAAGTGTTGAGCCACGGAGTGGTTGGGTTGGTTCGTGCGGGTGTTCCAGAGGTGTTCTCTGAAACGTTGCGCAAGTAGGCGGCCTGTCTCCCCAATATAGAGGATGCCACATCGGGTGCAGCGGATGCAGTAAATGATGTGTGTTGAGGTGCAGGTGAACTTGTGGTGGATATGGAAGGATCCCTTGGGGCCTTGGAGGGAAGTAAGGGGGGAGGTGTGGGCACAAGTTTTGCATTTCTTGCAGTTGCATGGGAAGGTGCCAGGAGTGGAGGTTGGGTTGGTGGGGGGTGTGGACTTGACAAGGGAGTCACGAAATGAGTGGTCTTTTCGGAACGCTGATAGGGGAGGGGAGGGAAATGTATCCCTGGTGGTGGGGTCCGTTTGGTGGTGGCGGAAATGACGACAGATGATATGATGTATATGGAGGTTGGTGGGGTGGTAGGTGAGGACCAGTGTCCTGGTAGCGATTGGAGGGGCGGGGCTCAAGGACAGAGGAGCAGGAAGTGGAGATGTGGTGCAGAGCATCGTTCATCATGTCTGGGGGGAAATTGTGGTCTTTGAAGAAGGAGGCCATCTGGGTTGTTTAGTATTGGACCTGGTCCTCCCGGGAGCAGATGCAGCAACCGACCGACTCCCACAGCTACCTAGACTACACCTCCTCTCACCTTGCCCCCTGTAAAAACGCCATCCCATATTCCCAATTCCTTCATCTCTGCCACATTTGCTCCCATGAGGACCAGTTCCAATACTGAACAACCCAGATGGCTTCCTTCTTCAAAGACCACAATTTCCCCCCAGATGTGATGGATGATGCTCTCCACTGCATCCCCTCCACTTCCCGCTCCTCCGCCCTTGAGCACTGCGCCTCCAATCGCCAGCAGGACAGAACCCCACTGCTCCTCACCAACCTCCATATACATCATATCATCCGTCGTCATTTCCGCCACCACCAAACGGACCCCACCACCAGGGATATATTTCCCTCCCCTCCCCTATCAGCGTTCCGAAAAGACCACTCCCTCCATGACTCCCTTGTTAGGTCCACACCCCCCACCAACCCAACCTCTACTCCTGGCACCTTCCCCTGTAACCGCAAGAAATGCAAAACTTGCGCCCACACCTCCCCCCTTACTTACCTCCAAGGCCCCAAGGGACACTTCCATATCCGCCACAAGTTCACCTGCACCTCCACACACATCGTTTGCTGCATCCGCTGCACCCGATGTGGCCTCCACTATATTGGGGAGACAGGCTGCCTTACTGCGCAACACCTCTGGGACACCCGGATCAACCAACCCAACCACCACTTCAACTCTCCCTCCCACTCCACCAAGGACATGCAGGTCCTTGGACTCCTCCATCGCCAGACCATAGCAACACGACAGCTGGAGGAAGAGTGCCTCATCTTCCGTCTAGGAACCCTCCAACTACAAGGGATGAACTCAGAATTCTCCAGTTTCCTTATTTCTCCTCCCCCAACCTTGTCTCAGTCCCAACCCTCGAACTCAGCACCACCTTCCTAACCTGCAATCTTCTTCCTGACCTCTCCGTCCCCACCGCCACTCCGGCCTATCACCCTCACCTTAATCTCCTTCCACCTATCGCACTTCCAACATCCCTCCCCCAAGTCCCTCCTCCCTACTTTTTATATTAGCCTGCTTGGCACACTCTTCTCATTCCTGAAGAAGGGCTCTTGCCCGAAACGTCGATTCTCCTGCTCCTTGGATGCTGCCTGACCTGCTGCGCTTTTCCAGCAACACATTTTCAGCTCAGAAATGTCGACAACCTGTTGTCTCACCAAAGTTTACCAAAGGTATTGATATAAACAGGCAACACTGTACATCAGATGGTTGAGGTGATATTGATAAAATCTTTTGAGATCAAACTTCAGAATGTTATTTTGTCATCTAACTCAGTATTATAGGTTAATCAATGTGCACAATATTATCCATACTTTTGATTAGGGATCGCTTCATCTGAAGGGAGCACATAAGAGAGAATATTGTTTGTAATAATCTTGCTCTTTGAATCAAAATATTTTGGATTGAAATAGCATTTAGCTATCTTTGCAGATTTATGGAAGCAAAAGCCAAAATCATCCGCATCCATTTCTTGACTATAAAAGACATGGATTTATGTAATGCATATATATCAAGACCACAGAAATGAAAAAAATGCTTCACAAAAAATGTTTCGGATACTGCTGGGGGGATGACTTACCAGGGGTAAGCCATGAGGTACAGGTCACTCACACAGAGTCTGTCGCTGTTGATCAGAAGGGAAAGGGGAGCGGAGCAGAGCATTAGTCATTGGGAACTCCATAGTTAGGGGGACAGATATGAGGTTCTGTGAGAATGAGAGAGACTCACAGTTGGTGTGTTACCTCCGAAGTGCTAGGATTCGTGATGTCTCGGATCATGTTTTCAGGATCCTTATGGCGGAGGGGGTGCAGCCCCAAGTAGTGGTCCATGTAGGCACTAACGACATAGTTAGGAAAAGGGATGGGGATTTAAGACAGAAATTCAGGGAGCTAGGGTGGAAGCTTAGAGCTGGAACGAATAGAGTTGTTATTTCTGGTTTGTTACCTGTGCCATGTGGTAGCGAGGTAAGGAATAGGAGAGAGAGGAGAACACATGGCTATAGGGATGGTGCAGGAGGGAGGGTTTCAGATGCCTGGATAATTGGGGTTCATTCTGGGGTGGGTGGGACTATCAAACAGGATGGTCCACACCTGAACCTGAGGGGTACCAATATCCTGGGGGAGATATTTGCTAATGTTCTTTGGGAGGGTTTAAACTCATTCAGCAGGGGGATGAGAACCTAAATTGTAGTTCCAGTGTCCTGGAAGTTGAGAGTAGTGAGGTCAGAAATATGGTTTCAAGGTCGCAAGAGTGCACTGGCAAGCAGGAAGTTTTTGATGTGTGTCTACTTCAATGCCAGGAGCATCCAGAATAAGATGGGTGAATTTGCAGCATGGGTTGGTACCTGGGGCTTTGACATTGTGGCCATTCTGGAGACATGAATAGAGCAGGGACAAGAATGGTTGTTGCAGGTTTGGGATTTAGATGTTTCAGTAAGGACAAAGAAGATGGTAAAGAGGGGAAAGTGTGGCATTGTTAATCAAGGATAGTATTACGGTGGCAAAAAGGACATTTGAAGACTCATCCAATGAGGTAGTATGGGCTGAGTTTAGAAACAGGAAAGAACAGGTCACCCTGTTTTCCTGTTTTCTATGGGCCTCCAAATAGTTCCAGAGTTGTAGAGGAAATGATAACAAAGATGATTCTGGATAGGAGGGAGAGTAACAGGGTAGTTGTTATGAGGGCTTTAACTTTCCAAATATTGACTGGAAATACTATAGTTCGAGTATTTTAGATGGGTCAGTTTTTGTCCAATGTGCGCAGGAGGGTTTCCTAACATAATATCTAGCGAAGCCGAGGGGTGAGGATTTGGTACTGGGTAATGAACCCAACCAGGTGTTAGTTTTGGAGGTAGGTGAGCACTTTGGTGATTGTGTGGTGTTGGAAAAACACAACAGGTCAGGCAGCATCCAAGAAACGGGAGAATCAATGTTTCGGACATAAGCCCTTCATCAGGAAGGGCTTATGCCCAAAACGTCAATTCTTCTGCTCCTCAGATGCTTCCTGACCTGTTGGATTTTTCCAGCACCACACTCTCGACTTTGATACTCCCACATCTGCAGTCCTCACTTTCTCCACTTTGGTGATAGTGACCACAATTCAGTTGTGTTTACTTTATGATGGAAAGAGATAGGTATATACCGCAGGGCAAAAGTTATAGCTGAGGGAAAGGAAATTATTATGTGATTAGGCAATATTTAGGATGCATAGGATGGGGAACGAAACTGCAGGGGATGGGCATAATTGAAATGTGGAGCTTATTCAAGGAACAGCTACTGCGTGTCCTTGATAAGTATGTACCTGTCAGGCAGGGAGGAAGTGGTCGAGCAAGGAAGCCGTGGTTTACTAAAGAAGTTGAATCTCTTATCAAGAGGAAGAAGAAGGCTTATGTTAGGATGAGACGTGAAGGCTCAGTTAGGGCACTTGAGAGTTACAAGTTAGCCAGTAAAGACCTAAACAGAGTGCTAAAAAGAGCCAGGAGGGGGCATAAGAAGTCATTAGTGGATAGGATCAAGGAAAACCCTAAGGTTTTCTCTAGGTATCAGGAATAAAAGAATGACTAGAGTAAGATTAGGGCCAATCAAGGACAGTAGGGGGAGATAGTGCATGGAGTCCAAGGAGATAGGGAAAGCACTAAATGAATATTTTTCATCAGTATTCACACTGGAAAAAGACAATGTTGTCAAGGAGAATACTGAGACACAGGCTTCGAGATAAAATGAGATTGAGGTTCACAAGGAAGAGGTTTTAGCAATTCTGGAAACTGTGAAAATAGATTAATCCCCTGGGCCGGATGGGATTTACCCTAGGATTCTCTGGGAAGCCAGGGAGGAGATTGCAGAGCCTTTGGCTTTGATCTTTACATTGTCATTGTCTCCAGGAATAGTGCCACAAGACTCGAGGATAGCAAATGTCTTCTTGTTCAAGAAGAGGAGTCGAGACAACCCTGGTAATTATATACCAGTAAGCCTTATTTTGCTTGTGGGGAAAGGTTTATAAGAAATAGGATTTATAATCTTCTAGAAAGGAATAAGTTGATTAGGGATAGTCAACACAGTTTTGTGAAGGGTAGGTTGTGCCTCACAAACCTTATTGAGTTCTTTGAGAAGGTGACCATGCAGGTGGATGGGGGTTAAGCGGTTGATGCATTGTAGATGGATTTAAGTTCGGCATTTGATAAGGTTCCTCATGGCAGGTTATTGCACAAAATACGGAGGCTTGGGATTGAGGGTGATTTAGTGGATTGGATCAGAAAGTGGCTAGCTGAAAAAAGACAGAGGGTGGTGGTTGATGGGAAATGTTCATCCTGAGGTTCAGTTACTAGTGGTGTACCGCAAGGATATGTTTTGGGGCCACTGCTGCGGATGACACTAAGGTCAGTGGAGTTATGGATAGTGTTGAAGGATGTTGCAGGTTACAGAGGGACATAGATAAGCTGCAGGAATTTAATGTGGAAAAGTGTGAGGTGATTCACTTTGGAAGGAGCAACAGGAATAAAGACTACTCGGCTAATGATAAGGTTCTTGGTAGTGTAGATGAGCAGAGAGATCTTGGTGTCCATGTGCATAGATCTCTGAAAGTCGCCACCCAGTTAATATGTTTGTTAAGAAGGCATATGTGTGTTAGCTTTTATTGGTAGAGGGATTAAGTTTCAGAGCCATGAGGTCATGCTGCAGATGTACAAAACTCTGATGTGGCTGCATCTGGAGTATTGCGTACAGTTCTGGTCACTGCATTATAGGAAGGATGTGGAAGCGTTGGAAAAAGTTCAGAGGGCATTTACTAAGATGTTGCCTGGTATGGAGGAAAGGTCTTATGAGAAAGGGCTGAAGGACTTGAGGCTGTTTTTATTAGAAGAAGATTGAGAGGTAACTTAATTGAGACATATAAGATAATCAGAGGATTAAATAAGGTGGACAGCAAGAGCGTTTTTCCTTGGATGGTGATGGCGAGCATGAGGGGCCTTTAAATTGAGGGGGATAGAACAGTAGTAGACTCGCCAACTTTAAGGGCATTTAAGTAGTCAGTGGATAAACATATGGATGAAAATTGAATAGTGTAGGTTACATGGACTTCGGATTGGTTTCGCAGGTTGGCGCAACATCGAGGGCCAATGGGCCTGCACTGTGCTCTAATGTTCAATGTAACCAAAATAAATGCACTTTAAGCATAATCAGTATTGCAATATAGGAAATGTGGCTGCTGATTTGTTGACCAGATAATCTATTTACAACAAATACAAGGAACTGTGGATGCTGGAGAAATCAGCAGATCTGACAACATCTGTGGAGAGAAAAACTGCATGTTTCAAGGCCAGTGACCTTTCATAAGAACTGAAAACTACAATTTAGTTCTAATATTTGTTGAGGGCAAAATATTAACCAGGACATAAGAAAGAGCTCCCTTGGTTTTCTTTAAAATAGTATCTGAGGATCCAAAGGATAGCTTCTCCAATGGTGCATCATTCTCTCTGTATTCAAACAGATAATCAGACTTGATTTTTGTGGTCAGTTGCGACTGGAACTCTGTCTTCAGATCCAGGGGCTAGAGTACTACTAGCTGAACCAGTGACATTTCTGGTTGGCTTCCCACATTCCATGTTTCAAAAACCTGTGGCAGTGCCTAGGCCCTAATTCACACTAAGTTCCTTTGACGCATCATCCTTGTGCTTGCCAATTTATGATGGTTCCCAGTCCAACACCGCCTCAATTTTAAAGTACTAATCCTTGTCTTCAAATAACTTCATCCTTCCGTATTTCCATACCTTCTAACAGCCCCACGATTCTCTAAGCTCTTGGCATGACTCCAAATTTGCCTGATATTCATACCCAAGTTAAATACTTAAAACCCCCCACCAACCTGGCCAACTCTGGAATTGCCTCCTAATCCTTGCTAACTCTTTTGTCTTCTTCAAGACTACTTAAAACAATATTCTAATTCAATATCACTAAGAGGTTTGGTGTTCAGTTTTTTTTCAGTGAGACATTATTTAAGTGCTTTCCAATGTTTTACAATGTTAATAAGACTATAAGGAATTGTTTTTCTTGTGGTATAACTTACATTGTCAACCCTCACATTCTCTTTTTAAAACATCATTTAATATAGAGCATGATTCCAGAATCCGAAATGTTCAGAGAGTTGTATAAAGGAAACTCAGATGCTGCTTGTTTCTTTGAAAAGCCACAACAACAGGTATGTCATACTTAAATGTTTAAATACAACCTTATGAAAAGTAGTATTCATGAGAAGTGCTATATCATACAAACTATTTCTTGGAGTCAGCCTCTGACAATCTGGAGGGGAAAGGCTTGTTTCGGTGGAAGAAGAGAGATCATGATGCAAATGGGAAGTGGAGAAAGATAAAATACAATTGCTGCATAGAAAAGGCACTGTTTCATAGTTTAAAGGAAAGTTTGTAATTATGACAGGGAAAATAAAGGTCATGATCAGCAAAAGGAGGAGCTGTCTTGCTGGCCTAGCCCAGAAGAACAGCTGTAAAAAGCACTTAGATTCTTGAATCAAAATATCCTGCTTCACTTTTACTGCCAGGCTATCCATGTTCCTCGTAATTTTATAAATCTCTATAAGGTCACCCTTCAGTCTCCAGTGCTCCAAGGAAAAAAGCCCCAGCCTATTCAATCTGTCCCTATTGCTCAAACTCTCCAGTCCCAGCAACATCCTTGTAACTGTTTTCTGCACCAGCTCAAATTCAACAACATTCTTGCTACAGCAAGGAGACCAGAATTATAAGCAATATTCCAAAAGTGCCCTCACCAATGTCCTATATAGCTGCGACATGACATCCCAATTCCTGTACTCAATGTTCTAACCAATGAAGTCGTGTGACTAAGGGCAGCATAGTAGCTTAATGGTTAGCATTGCTGTCCCACAGTGCTAGAGACCTGGGTTCAATTCCTGCCTCAGGTGACTGTGTGCAATTTGCACATTCTCTCCACGTCTGTGTGGGTTTCCTCCAGGTGCTCCGGTTTCCTTCCACAATCCAAAGATGTGCAGGTCAGGTGAATTGGTCATGCTGAATTGCCCATTGGTATTAGGGAAATGGGTCTGAGTGGGTTACTCTTCGGAGGGTTGGTGTGGACTTGTTGGGCCAAATGGCATGTTTCCTTACTATAGGTAATCTAAATAAGGACTCCATTTTCAAGGAATTGTGCAGCTGTACCTCTAAGTCTCTTCATTCAGCAACACTCCCAGGCCCTACCATTACCTGTGTAATCTTCTTCACTACACCACCTATTTTGGTATATCCGCAAACTTGCTAACCATATCTCCTATATTTATATCCAAATTATAAATGATATATAAACGATGAAAAACAGTAGACCCAGCACTTATCCTTGTGGCACACTGCTGATCACAGGCCTCTAGTCCAGAAAACACCCCTCCAGTACCACCCTCTATCTTCTACCTTCAAGCCAATTTTGTATCTAATTGGCTAACTCCTCTGGATCCCATGTGATCTAACCTTACTAACCAGTTTATCATGCATAAGTCCATATAGGCAAAGTCTACTGCTGTGCCTTCATCAGTGTTCTTTGTCGCCTGTTCAAAAACCTCAACCAACTTGGAGAGACATGATTGCCCGTGCAGAAAGCCATGCTGACTATCCTTAATCAGTCCTTGCCTTTCCAAATGCACGTAAATCCTGTCTTCTTATGTTGTTAGCAAGTCTGTACAAAAGAACACAATTTGCCTGTTGGCTTCTTAGACTCACATTTTGCCATTTTGATATTTTCTCAGCAGCTGGCTGCTAGCGTTGTTGCTGGTGCCTCAGTTACGGCTTTTATTTTTGAAAGTGACTTGTGCAGTCACTGAACATCAATGACATGGTTTTAATATTTAATAGAAGGTTTTAAAAATTCACATTTGTCATTCCTGAATCTTAAACAATATTGTTCAAGTCTCTGCAGAGTTGCATCTAAATTGTGGAGGTGTTTTGTCTCATTTCTGCCTATGACTAAAGTATCATCGAAGCAACGCTGGAAACTTTCCAAACGCTTAAAACCAGATCTATGGCACATTGGGATAATGTAGGTGCAGATGTGATTCCAAATGGAAGTGTCTTGCATTTGAACATTGAACAGTCCTTCGTTGTTACAGTATTCAAGTATTTATGTGATTCAGACCATAAGAAATAGGAACAGGAGCAGGCTGTTCAACTCCTCCAGCCTGCTCCGTCATTCAATAGAATCATGCCTGATCTGGCATTCCTCACATCCAATGTCCTGCCTTTTCCCTGTAACCATTGATTTTCCCAACTGATCAACGATCTCTCTGTGTCAGCCTTAAATATACACAAAGACTCTGTCCCCATGGTTCTCTGTGGCACGAGTTCCAAAGGCTCTCAAACACCTGAGGGAATAGATTCATCCTCATTTAATTCTTAAATTGACACTCTTTACTCTTTTTGGTCTTAGACACTCCCATCAGAGAAAGCGTTCTCTCAGCATTTACCCTGTCACGCCCCTTAAGAATCCAATATATTTCAATGAGTTTGCACCTCATTCTTTTGAACTCAGAATCTACATTCATCTGGAGATAGGTTTTGCCAAGTTGAATTTTACTGAAAAGCTGACCTCCTGACAATTCAGCAAATAGGTTATTGATTAAAAGCAAAGAAAACTGCTCAGCACACAGTAGAGATGAATTTGACCCAGCCATCTTTTTTCACTGCTGGTGCATTAAGGCATGGACTAAACATTCACATTTATGGGTTCAAGAACACCCATCTTGACCAGTCTCTCTAATTCTGTCTGTCTTCTATTGCTTGCAGTCTACAGGGCGGTCTATAATACAGTCCCAGCAGTGTGACTGACCCTTTTAATTCCTAAGCTTTACTCTCAAAGCCTTCCAAGATGTGGCCATCCTTGCTGCAGGATCTGTCTCCTTAATTAATAATGCAGTATACCTCCTCTTTTATGCCATCCCCTGCCTGAAGAATCTATACCCTAAAATGTTGAATCGCCAGTCCTGTCCCTCCCTCAATCATACTTCTGTGATGACAGTAGCATTGTAATTCCACGTTTCAATTCATGCACTTAATTTATCTGTCTTAATTATAATACTTCTGGTATTAAAGTCTGAGCCATCCATTATTGTTTTAATTTTTTTGAAACTCAATATGGCTGAATTCCTCTGCCTTGGTTCCTTTATTAAAATATGCTATGTCGCTATTGTACTAGCAGAATGTGTCCTCTCCCTGCTGCCAAACTAGTTTAAATTCCTCCTAACAGCACTTGCAAATCCACTGGCAAGGATGTTGGTCACATTCTGGTTCAGATGCAGACTACCCTGCTTGTACAGGTCCCACCTTCCCCAGAAACAGTTCCAGGGATCCAAAAATCTAAAGCCATCCATCCTGCACCAATTCTTGAACCACACAAATTCAGAGATTACAACCTTTGAGGTCCTGTTTTTGAGTCTACTGCCTAGTTCCCTCAATTCTTGATGCAAGACCTTATCTCTTAATCTTATATCATTAGTACCAATGTGTACTATGACTTCTGTGTTGTCACCCTCCCCTTCATTTGTTTGTTTGTGGAATATGGGTGACACAAATTGCATTTATTGTCTATCTTACTTAATCTTCATGGCAAAGCTGGGGCTAAAAGATTAATTTATAGATAGGGTTTTCTGGGTATAGATTGATATAGTACTTTAGTTTTCTTTGAGATGATTGAAAGGCCAAAGTTGCCTCATGAATTAGAGAATAGGTCCAAGCCACATTTCATGTAGTCAACCATCAGATTTTAGTCTTTGCCTTAGTTTAGTGTTGTCTCAGATTGAGCAGCCTCTCATCTATCTGATTTCTCTACTAGCGTTACCATCTCAGAAGGCTTCAGAGACCATTGCAGAGGAAATCTTGCTGAAGGACATTGGCACTAACATAAAACCCATATGCAACTGAGTGACTGAGAATAGACCAAAAGAGTCCCCACATCCATGACATACTTGGTCATCATGTCACAAAGGGACAATCAAACCATTTTGATGAATTCCTCCATTAGCTTCCAAAAACACTCACAGCTGACAAAGGCCTTTATTAGTTCAACAAAAGTGGAGCAGAAACCAAAGTTTAGTTCTTGAAATTTCCCCTGGGGCTGTCTGACTGCAAATGATCTATCACTGGCTCCTCAATGTTTTCGGAAACCACACTGACTTTCTGACAGCAGATTTGTTGGAGAATTTGTATTAAATGGATCAGGAGGAATCCAGCATAGAATTTGCCACTGACAGAAAAAAGCAAAATTATTTTATGATTGCCGCAAGGTTGGCAAGTTTTTTTTTACTCCTTTTTATTCATTTATTCATTCATTATGGTTAGGCCAGCATTTATTTCCCTTCCCTAATGACCCTCAAGAAGGTAGTGCTGAGCTGCTTTCTTGAACCATTGCAGTCAATGTAGCATAAATACACCCACTGTGCGAAGTACAGGTCGACAGTGGAGGTAGCTTTGTATTCTTCCAAAATGTTACCGTGCTTACAATTAGGTTAAAAATATTCGGTGAGCTTTTTGTCCAGATATTGACCACCAGCTTTGGAGGCCGTCAGCTCATGGAACTTTGCCAAAGGACAGAAGGAATTTGATTTCATTTGATGTTTCTAACAGCATGAGAGCAATTGAAGTAACCTGTTGATTGTTTTCTCATTGGTGGATGGAGTTGAGCATGTGATTAAAGTTCTATGCTCATCTTTTTACAAATTTAGAATTTTTCTCTGGATGCTGTTGACCTGCTGGCCCTGATGATTGGTGTGAACCAGTGGATCTATGCCTAGGAACTGATCTCAGAGCATCTGAAATCTATTCTCTTTGTGATCTGCATTTGATTGAAATTTGCTTGCTTCCTAATTCAGCCAGATGTTTTCTACCTCTCTGACCTTGTGTTGGACAGTCCTACAGCTGTTTCATTAGCCATTCTTTGAATAGTAAAGACCTGTCTCTAAGGTAAGCCCCATGGAGACAAAGTTTCTCCTCCAGTTATTTCTGGATTACTAAATTGTTTCAGTTGAAACAATCTTGATGCATACCCTAGGTAGGACCAAGGATTTCTCAAGCTGTACTGTATTCCTTAAAATCACCCCATCCTCCCTTATACAATGATTATCCATTTTTGTCGTACACAACCAATTCTCGAATTTCTTTGAGAAAGATTCCTTCTTTACTGCCTGTTTGAACTATTGAGACCTCTCTGGACCATCATAACCTGGTGCCATGTAGAGAGAAAGATTTTTACATTTGGTAAAATGGTGATCAAAACTGCAGTCAGTGCTGCACATGGCTTTCACTATACACACATCCTGCCTGTCCATTTGCCTGACATTAACATATTGTTTAGATGCCAAAGCATAAAACCAGAGTTGCATCCAAGACTCCTTGTTGCCATTAAGGAGGTGGAAAAATTGTGTCAGTGGATAGGAGGATATATTCAGCACATCTTCAGCAAGGGGAGATCATTGTTCCTAAAAAATCTCTGATTTGTCTGTTTTGGAAATGAAAGGGTAAAGATAAACTTTCTTGATTTACAACAGCCTCTCTAGCAATATTTCACTTTGTTTTCCAAAAGCTGTCACAGCTAACTGTCAAAGACCTTGATTAGTTCAACCAATGTGGAGTCGAAGCCAGTGTTGTGTTCTTGCCATTTCTCCTGGAGGCGTAAAACTGCAAGCATTATATCACTGGCTCCTCAACTTTTTATGAAACATATTGACTCTCTGACATCAGATTTTGTCAAGAAGTTCAGTGGTTCAAGAGGATTCCTGTCAAAACATTTCCAGCAACAGAGGAGAATTTTGATGCACCAGTATTAAGGAAACAATTGAATATGATCAAATCAGCCTGCAATCTTCAAGATACCTGAGAGATCAGATATGATGTAATGTGTTGTCAAAGGTTGGCTTCTCTGGCAGTGCAGCACAGAAGTATTATGTATTCAAATTTCTGGAGTGAGACAATTTGCTTCAGAGCCTTTTATCTCAAAGGCAAGTGTGCAAAGACTAAACCAAAGACTCACCCTTGACTCAGTAGTAACACTCTCATACCTAAGTCAACATAAAGGTAATTCATCCCATATCTCTAAACTTTCCACACATCTCTGCATGATGAGGACTGTCCCCTGCCTGCAAGTACCCACTGATAAACTTTATTTCCAACAATGATGGATCCATTGTTTAATCTTAAATTAATCACTTATTCGAATGACCAATGATCAAAACTCAGAAACCCAAGTGTCAGAATGGTGGCATTCCTCTTGTCCATCACTTCAGTTCAAAGTAATTTTTTTTAGTTTATCTAATGCTAGAAGTCATTTCTTAACATTAACTGGAATAACTGGAAGCCAATGGCATAGTGACAATGTCACTGGACTGATAATTCAGAATCCAAGATAAATATTTAAGGATATGGATTTGAATCAAACCATGGCAAGTGGTGAAGTTTGAATTCAACAACAATCCAGAATAATGATTTGGAGGCTTTAAACCAAGTTATCTCACTCCAGAAATTTGATTATACAATACTTCTGTTGGACTGGGTGGACAAATTTAAAAATCACACAACACCAGGTTATACTCCAAAAAGTTTGTTTGGAAGGACTAGTCTTCCAGCTGCTGCCACAATCTCCTGATGAAGAGGCAGTGCCTCGAAAGCTAGTGCTTCCAAATAAACCTGTTGGACTATAATTTGGTGTTGTGTGATTTTTAACTTAAACCAGAGTAAAACGTAACTGGCCTAATGACAAACGTAATCATTATTGATTATTCTAAAAACCCATCATGTTTATTAATGCACTCCAGGGAATAATGTTTGCAATCTTACTTGATCTAGCCTGTATGTGATTCCAGACCCACAGCCATATGGTTGACTCTTAACAGCTTCCCTAGCAAGTAGGATTGGAGAATAAATACTAGTCTAGCTAGCGATGCCCACATCACTTAAAATCTATTTTTTGAGCTTCTGCACAGATAAGAGGGTACAGTACACTATCCTATCGACTTAGAAAAGTAAACATGCAAGTCTGACATTAAGACCTAAACATTTTTAGGCATTGTTTTTGTATTCATTCAGAGAGAGAAGAGAAACAACTTTTTTCCCAGGCAGCCTCACGCTGTATTTGCTAATTCCATAATTTTCAGGAAAGTATCTTTTTAAGAGTTTCTACTTGATCTGCAATATGTTGATTCTCAATAGTAAAATATTGTAATTAGAAATTTTATTTTCTTTCAATAATTTGCTGTTTTCAATCTACATTTTTAAAACTAAATTGATACAATTAACTTTAAAATTGCAAATTGTGATGAAGGTAAAAGAGTTTATAAGGTGATCGTCTGCAAGTTCAAACAGTGATTTTGGTAAATGGCAGCAAAGTTTATTTGTATCTATTGTTGATCTTCAGTAAGCTTTACACTAAAATTATTGATATTTTTTCAGTATCTCTCTCATCACATTTTGTGTTTTTTTCAGTTGACCAGCCCAGCAAAGCCCAAAATATATGGCAATGCTCTCAAACTGGCTACTGTTAAAAAGATGCGAGCTGCTGGTTGGGAAGCTGTAGCAAAGGAAAGCAGAAAGAAGAGAATGAAAATTGCTGAGAAAATATTCTGAATTTATTTAGATTTTGTTTAATTAATTTCTATGACTTTTCAAAGTAGTACTTATTCTGAAAACTTAAATATTTTGCCTTTAATGGTAAGCAATTTCATATTTTTGTTACACATTTAAAGCAGAGGATACTTGAGGAATATGCTGACAGAATGTGATCATCAAAGAAAAAAACACAAGTACAACAGAATCTTTAATATTACACATAAATCTTCAAATTTGAATAAGCATGATCTTCAGTCTGTTGCATGCTAATACGAAGGAATCTAATGTGTAATGTTGAACTTCTTTACAGCAAAACATGATTCAAAGCATTTGACTAAACTGTTTAGCTTCACTGTTTTTTAAAAAAGTTAATTTTTCAACATGTTTAGAAATCAATATTACAATTTTTATGTACCCAGTTTTTTTGCTCAGAGTATTGAACAATAACCTTCCAGCAATGTCTGAGTCAAACTGACAAAGCCGATGATTGATAATTTGACAGAAATATGGTTTGCCATGTCCTAGTCACATTTTGGTCATTGAATTTCCTATACATTTCTATCATAATATTTTAGCAGTGTTTTGTTTGGTGTGAGTGGTGCAAGGGTGATTCACTATACATGAAAGCTATCACTAAGTGATCAATTGCATACAAAATCCCTATTTGTAAGGATTTTCAAAATTGTAGGAGCAAGGCAGAGCTACCCTCAATGTTATCTTCTGGCAGGCATATCGGGTGCCGATACAAATATTCTTAATACCATTGCAACAGCAGATGAGGTCCCTGGCATAATTACGCAAATAATCTCAAGGTTCAGACATGTAATTAAGCTAAGTGAGATACTTATTTGATGGGCAGAAGTGCTATCTGCCAAAAAGTGCTCCATGTCAGCAAAATTGGAAAATCCAGGCCTTAAGTATAATTGAGTTTATTGATTTAATTGTTACAGTTTGCAATTGGGCATGTTAGCTTCATCTTTCACTCTTTGTTAACAGATGAGTTTCTCTTCTTGTGTATGGTTCAATTAAATTCCAATTCAAAATTAGTTCAAATATTAGTTGTTACTGTCTGAGATTATTCTACACCTGTAAACGATTGGTGACCTATACTATGATGACGATAATATGAAATGGTGTTAAACCATCAAAGATAATCATATGTATGTAAAGCTTTTAGATTGTTGGTAGTTACAATCATAGATGTTAATAAATGGAAAAGATACTTATAAGTTTTTCTATTATTTAAGTGGAAAAAATGCAGGTCTTGCATATGATACTGTCAAAAATAATCTTTTCAAACAAGTGGCTGTGGTGCATATATCAGCGTTCTCTACAGCATTCCTTTTCATATTCACTCATGTTAAAAGTATTCTTAGATGAGCTAAGATGACCAATGATGGTAGTATGATATATGTTTATATAAACATTCAGAAGACCATTGGTAAAGTACCGTATAACCAATTTACTTGAAAAATAGAGTGCATGGTATTAAAGGGGCAGTGAAAACTTACATTTGTAATTGGCTTAAGATAGGGAGACAGATGTGGCGAATGGATGTTGTTTTCTGACTAAAGGGAAGTATACTGTTGAATCTCCTGTTGCTTGGTATTGGGATCATGCTTTTCTTGTTATTTTATTTGAATATCCAGAGCTTTGTACATACGCATTACAATTTTGAAGTTTGCAAATAATACAAATCTTGGCAAAGTAATTAGGGAATATGATATCAGCAGACACAATAAAATCATAGAGACTGACATGTAGAGGTTCAGTCAAATGCAGGTAATTGCAAAATAATGCATCTTTGATGGAATATATGGAGGGGCAGCATAATCTCAATGAGTCGCTTTTGATATAAGTATAAGAACAGACTATTGGGTATGTATATTCAGGGCAAACTGAGAAGTGAATTAAGAAAGTTAAAATATGAGTAAATATAAAATGTAAGAGAGAAAGAGTTATGCAAAACGTTCATAAGTCGCAGGTTAGATTTTAATTAGAATTCTGTGGATAGCCTGAGCACTACACTTGAGGATGGATGTCAAGGCTCTGGATAGGAGACAGAGGAAATGACAAGGATGATACAAGGGATAAAGGACTTCAGTTATATGGAGAGATTGGAGGTTCAGTGGTGAGAGGAACAGACAGGAGATTCTGTGGTTGTGAACAAAACTCCTGGATAGTATGTTGCCTCCCGGGTGCCAGGGTCAGGGTTGTCTCGGATCAAGTCTACAGGATTCTTAAGGGGGAGGGAGAGCAGCCAGAGGTCGTGGTATAAATCAGTACCAATGACATACCTAGAAAATGGGTGAGAACCTGAAAAGAGAATATAGGAAGTTAGGTTGGAAGGTAAAATGCAGGATAAATAGAGTAGTAATCTCAGGATTGCTACCTGTGCCACAGGTTAGTGAGGCTAGAAACAGAGAGCAAGTGCAGATGAACACGTCACTGCAGGGCTGGTGCATTCAAAATTATGAGTGATATTGATAATGAAAGAAGTTTTGAGTGAGTCATTGTCAAAAGATCACAAGTATACAAGAATTGCAAAAGAACAAGAGGCAAAAGGCAAAAAGTTATATAGTGGAGGATTACAGGGGAACCTCGACTAGGCGAGGAGTATTTCGTTCGGTTAATTGAATGCCAGATAATATAGTTAGCCACGTATCGAGGCCTTGCGATTTTATTCAGATAATCAGAAATTTGGTAAATTGAATGCCCGATGATCGAGCATTATCCTTTACATATGATTTGGAACGCACAACAGAACAGATTCTATAGCATTCTGAAGTAATTGAATAAATATCTAAGGGCAATGTGTTTGCAGGATTTTGTGGAGAAGGGTAGGTTATGGACCAAATTGAAATCTTCCACAGAGTCAACACAGGCAATACAGGCCAAAATGTTCTTTTCAGTGGCTGGGATTTTCCAATTTGAAGTTAGTGTGTTGTTGGGCAAGTTTCATGGTTTCATTTTCACTATAGTTCAATGTGAGGTATCTCACATGATGTTGCACTCCACATCTTATTATTTATGCAGATAAGACTTCGGGTGTGTCACTTAGCAAATCATGTGGTGCATAAGACAGCATTTCTTGCCACTGCCAGGTTCTTCTATTTTCCAAGTGGCTCCATGTTTAAAGCCCAGCTAGATACCATGTCAAACCTGTAAGCCAGTCCTTGTTCCTCAACTCTCAACACATGGCACAGGAGAAAACTAAGCCATCTTGCCACTTCATAGAGGAGGTTCTGGAGAGGAGATCAGTCAAGTTCATTACTGCCTGCAAATAGAAGCCAATCTACCAAACCTAGCCAGCATAAGCAGAGAAAGCATTTTGCATCAGTGCTGGCTCCACTGTGAAAAGAGATACCCTGTAATGTCCCAAGAAGGTCAGTGTGCTCTGCAAGCCAAGTGGTGGCATCTTTTCTGCTACCTCTTATCAGCTTCCATCATATTTGTCTCAGTATCACAGAATGTTAAAGCACTGTGCCTACACAGTTCTATGACCTAGTCCATTGTGTCTACACCGTTCTAATGACCTAGTGCCAATCTCGTGTCTTTTCCCTATAATTACCATAAATCATTTCTATCAAAATTATAATGCAATCTCCTCTTGAATGTGTCAAATGAACCTGCCTCCACTACATTTCCATGCAATGCATTCGATATCCTAACAGCTTACTGTGTGAAAAACGTTTTCCTTGCATCATCCTTGCTTCATTTGCACATCACTTTAAATTTGTACTGTTTCATTTTTTTTTCTGTTTTCAAACAGGAACCATTTTACCTTATCTATCCATCTAGCCTGCTCATGAAAGCTTTTATCATTTTATTTAGAATCCCTACAGTGTGGAAACAGGGCAATCGGCCCAACCAGCCCTTTGAAGAGCATCCCACCCAGACCCATGCTCCTACTCTATCTCTGTAACACTGCATTTCCCATGGCTAATGCACTTACCTGTATATCCCTGAACACAATGGGTAATATAGCATGGCCAATCCACCTAACTTGCACATCATTGGACTCTGGGAGGAAACTGGAGCACTGGAAGGAATGTGCATACTTCACACAGACAGTCCCCCAACTGTGGAACTGAACCTGGGTCCCTGGCGCTGTGAGGCAGCAGTGCTAACCACTGTGCTACTCTGGCACCTCATTACAGAATATCCTCTTAACTTTGTCCTCTCCAAGAATTACAAACACAGCATCTTCAATCCATCCTCCTAAATGAATTTTCTCTTTTCTGGAACCATCCTCTTTCTAATACAATCTTTCGTATAATGTGATGCCCACCAATATACACAGTACTCCAGTTTAGTTCTAACAGGTGGCTTGTACAATATCAATATCTCCTCTCTGGTCTTTTACTCTGTGCCTCTATTTGTATAGCCAAGAACACTGTGCTGTATTAACTGAGCTCTCCAACTGTCTTGCTGCCTTCAATTATTTGTGCAGATATGTACCCAGGACCCTCTATCCCTGCACCCTCTTTAGAATTGTACACTCTATTTTATGTTATCTTTCAATGTTCTTCCAACCAAGGTGTACCACCTTACACTTCTCTGCCTTGAGTTCTATCTGCCACCCAACCATCCACACTACCAACTTGTCAATGTCCTTTTGGATTTCCACACTGTCCTCAGTTCACAATTCTTCCTAGGTTAGGCGAATACACAAACTATGAAATTGTCCTCTGCACGACAAGATCCAGAACATGAACATATATCAGGAAAAGCATGGGTCTCAAAACCCATCCATGGGGAACTCTACTACAAACCTTCCTCCAGCCCAAAAAGTATCCATTGACCATTGCTGTCTGTTTCGTATCACTGAACTCATGCATTCATGTATAAATTGTCTTTTTTATACCATGAACAATAACTTTCCTCACAAATCTATCATGTGGCACTGTATCAAACACCTGGAAATCCCTATGTACTAATTCAACAGCATTACTATAATTGACCCTTTCTGTTACTGCTTCAAACTTCAACAGCAAATCATTTCAAGTTTCCTCTTTAGAAATCTGTGTTGACTCTTCCTAATCAATCTATTTTATTCCATGTGTTTCTCATTCTATCCCGAATAATTATTTCTAGATGTTTCCCCACTATGAAAATTGAACAAATCAGTCTGCAATTGCTGGAATTATCCTCAATACCCTTCTTGAACAACGCTGTAATGTTGGCAATCCTCCAATCTTCTGACACCTGTCCCGAGTCCAAGGAGGACTGAAAGATTATACCCAGTGCTCCACAATTTCTGGACTCACTTCTTCAAAACCCTGGGATGCGTCTCATCTGATCCCAGTGTCTTGTCAACTTGAAGTGCCAACAATATATCCAAGACTTCTGTACTAATTTTGAACTCTTCCAGTGGCAAAGTTTCCTTCTCTGACACCATGGCTTGGGCAGCATGATCCTGTTTTATAAAGACAGATACAAACTATTCATTTAGCTCCTCAACTATGCACCCCCCCCCCCCCCCCCCCCAGCCTCTATGTTAAAATCTCCATTTTGGTCTCTGATTGGTCCTACTCCATTAAACATTCTTTTTTATGTGTCTGTAGTGGAGTTTGTGATTTCCCTTTATGTTAGCTGCTAGTCTTATCTCATAATTCCTTTTTGTTACTCTCTCCAAAACTTTGTATTTCTGTTAATTCTCAGATTTTCTGCCTTACTCTGTCGTTAACATACTGTTTATTTCTAATGTTAATTTATAACTCCTTTATCATTGGCAGAACTCTGAATTTGTTTGTCCTACCCTTTCCATGAGAGGAAATATACCTTGGCTGTACCTAAACTGTTCTTTGAAGGTGGCCCATTGTTCAGTTACCCTTTACCCACCAAAGTATTATTCCAATCAGACCTCCTAAACGTTTTCTTGCTCCATTAGAGTCAGCTCTCCGCCAATTGATTCTTTTCTTATCTGGATTGTTGCCTGTCATTATCTAAAACCATCCTGAACCATATAAAACATTGTTAACGGTCTCCTAAATGTTTCTCCATTGAAACTTGATCCTTTGACCCACTGTATTTCCAAAGATCTGGTCCAACAAAGCATCCTTCCTTGTTGGACTGGACACATACTGCTGAAGGAGACTCTGTTGAACACAATTGAGGAACACCTGCACCTTCCTGCTCCTTACATGACCGGTATCTCAGTAAAAATGGGATGATTATGTGGCCTAATTTCATCCAAACTCCACCATTGTAGACTGGATATCAAACAATGATGAAACAGAATACAGGAAAGAGATAGAGTGCTTGCTGGCATGGTGTAAAGATAACAATCTCTCCTTGAAGTAACCAAAACTAAAGAGCTGATCATCCATTTCAGGAAGCAAGCAGGAGGGTATACCCCGATGTTCATCAATGGAGGTGAGGTACAGATGGTCGAGAGCGTCAAGTTTTTAGGAGTGACGATCACCAGCAATCTGTCCTGGACCACCCTTGTTGATGCAATAATCAAGAAGGCACTACAATGCCTCTTCCTCGGGAGGCTAAGGGAACTTGGCATGTCTGTGAGGACTCTCACCAACCTTTACAGGTGCACCAGAGAAAGCATTCTAACTGGATGCATCACAGCTTGGTATGGCAACTGCTCTGCCCAGGACCATAAGAAACTACAGAGAATTGTGAACACAGCCCAGTCCATCATGCAAGCCAACCTTCCATCCATTGACTCCATCTACACTTCTTGCTGCCTCAGAAAGATGGCCAACATGATCAAAGACCCCTCCCACCCAGTTATAATCTCTACCAACTTCTTCCATCGGTCAGAAGATATAAAAACTTAAACATGTAACAACAGATTCAAGAACAGCTTCTTCCTTGCTCTTATTAGACTTTTGAATGGACCTCTCAAATCTAATGCTGATCTTGTTTTTTGTATACTTTCTTTGTAGCCGTAATTTTGTACTCCTCACACTGTTCTATCACCCACTGATCTCTATGGCCTGCCAGTACTACATAAAACAAAATGTTTCACTGGACCTAGGTTCATTAAATTAAGTCAAATCCCAACTCCTCATACTAAAGCAGTCTATACCCAAATGCAACAAGACCAGGACAATATCTGGTTTGGACTGAGAAGTGGCAAGTAACACTCATGCCACCCAAGTGCCCAGCAATGACCATCTCTAACAAGTGGGAATTTAACAGCTACATCTTGGCATTCAATGGCATTACCATCACTGAATTCCCCCATTATTGATACCTGAGATTGAACTGAACTAGCCATACAAATACTGTATCTACAAGAGCAGTTTAGAAGCAGGGAATCCTGCAGCAAGTAATTCACTCTTTGACTGCCCAAAGCATATCTATATACAAGACACAAGTCAGGAGTTTGATGGAATATTACCTATTTATCTGGAAGAGTATAACTTGAACAATGCTCAAGAAGCTTGACACCACTCAGGGCAAAGCAGCAAATAAACTGTAGCAATTCAACAAGGCACTTCACCACCACATTCTCAAGGGAAATTAAGGATCTGCAACAAATGCTGCCCAGCTGGTGATGCCATGAATAATTTTTTTTAATGTACTGTGGGTTTTTGAACCCTGTTAATGATACAAGACTATTTAACAATCTTTGTCACTCTACCTTTGATGGAATACGTTGAAGAAACTGTCAAAAGAAGCTTTTTCAGGATCTGTGTCAACCTGGTAGCTCTCATGAGGGACTATACGACTCATGAATCATAGAGTCCTACTGCACGGAAACAGGCCCTTTGGCCCAAACTCCTCCATGCCGACCAAAATGTTCATCAACACTCACCCCATTTCCCTGTGCTTGGCCCATATCCTTCTAAACCTTTTCTATCCATGTATTTGTCCAGATGCTTTTTAAATATTGTTAATGTACCCACCTCAACCACTTCCGCTTACAGCTCATTCCATATGCATTTCATCCTCCACGTAAAAATGTTGCCCCTCAGAGTCCCTTCTATTCTTTCTCCTCTAACCTTAAACTGATGCCCTCTAGTCCTCGATTCTGCAACACTGGGAAAAAGATTGAGTGCATTTACCCTATCCATGCCTCTCGTGATCTTATACACTTCTATAAGATACTCCTTATACTCCTACGCTCGAAAGAAAAAAGTCCTAGCTTGTCCAACCTCTCCCTATAACTGAGACCCTTGAGTCCTGACAACATCTTTGTAAATTTTTTTCTGCTCTCTCCAGGTTAACAACATTCTTCCTATAGCAAAGTAACCAAAACTGAACACAATACTCCAAGTGCGGCCTCAGCAATGTCCATACAACTGCAACATAAGTTCCCAACTTTTTTACTCAATGCCCTGACTGATGAAGGCTGGTGTGCCAAATGCCTTCTTCACTGCCAGATCTACCTGTGACTCTACTTTCAGAGAACTGTGCACCTGAACTCCAAGGTACCTCTGTTCCACTACACTCTTTAAGGCCCTACCCTTCACCATGAAATTCCTACTTTGATATCACTTTCCAAAATGCAAGACACCAGACTTATCTGTATTAAACTTCATTTGCCATTTCTTGTCCCACTGCCACAGCTGATCAAGGTCATACTGCAATTTCTGATAACTTTCCTCACAGGCCATGATACCTCCTATTTTAGTGTTATCTGCAAACTTACTAATCATGTCTTGCACATTCTCATCCAAATCATTGATTAGGTAACAAACAGTAATGGGCCCAGCACCGACCCCTGAGGCACTCCACTCGACGCAGGCCTTCAGTCTGACAAGCATCCTTCTACTATTAGCCTCTACTTTCTACCATCAAACCAATTTTGTATCCAGTTTGCCAGCTCTCCCTGGATTCAATACAATCCAACCTTCCAGAGCAGCCTACCATGTGGAACCTTATCAAACACTTTACTGAAATCCATACAGATTACATTTACTGCCCTACCCTCGACATAAGTCATAGCTTCATAGATGCTTTCAGAGCTTCAAAACGTTCATTCCATGCAACGTAAATGTGTTGTCTCAGTTCTGCATTTTCTCTATCGGTGCTCTAGGGAATCATGAGTCAGTGCTTTAAAATTAGTTCAACTAAAGATATCATTTGCACATTACCAGGGATAATACAGAAAGTGAATTACAACAAACCATCAAGCCAGACATATCCTTTACATCAAACGGGGAACTGCTTGCCAGCTGGTCAACTTAGATATGTAAACAATGAAACAAGCACCCAGCAATCATCCGACAAGTGAGAGATGATAGTATATCTTTTGTCAATTGTGTTCTCTGAAATCTGGTCCTGTCCTCTTGTGGATGTCTCTTCTGTAAATCTCTTGTTCAACAGTCTCATCTTTATCCTCAGAAAATTGCTATTGATCCCCCATTGCAACTATATCCAGGACTGACATGTTTAAAACCACAGCCAAATGGAACTCATTGACTATGAGATTCTTGTTTGGAGCTGTTATTCTGGCCAATCAGGGAGCCTTGGCTGACAGATATTCTCAGGAGATTCAAATGGGCTCCTTACTCTCAGATCGGGCTTTGAGCTGGCTGGGCCAAGCCCATATACTGTGCACACATAAATAAAGGGTGATTTGGTGACAGAATATCACCCTCTGTGCAGTTATTTCAGTGGCTATAAGAGAAAACAGGACCTCCCTGAAGCAAGTTTGCTTGCAGCAGTCAATCTTGAGTTGGAGTAAGCATTTCTGACATCATATCTTTATTTAGAAACCTAGACTAATTTGAAGCTGGGCCCTACACGTAGAAAGTATGCAATATCTTTTTGGCCAGATAAAAAGCAACAACTGCTTAAGGACCCGCAACATTTTATGGACCGACATGTTATTAGAAGCCATAACTTTCTCTGAGACACCAGATATGAAAACCTTTCATCAGTTAACAGATTTAGTTAAAGAATATTATGACCCCAAACATCCCGGAATTCTGAGATGCTATCAATATTAGTCAGCTGTTCAAGATCCAGGGGAATCCATATCCAGATTTTTGACATGGTTAAGACAACTGGCAGAGGCATGTGATTTTGGGCTAACCCTAAGAGACCATTTGGAATGTTTGATTTGATTTATTGTAGTCACGTACCTAAGAAAGGTGAATAGTTTTGTTTTGTGAGCAGTACAGGCAGATCATAGCAAACATGGACCCTCAGCTCATTGGGTGATTAGACAAAATGAGGTATACAAAGTTATGGATGCACAGGAGGTGCACAAAGCAACATTAGCGAGAGCAATATTGTTTGAAGTAAGAGAGGTTTATTCAGCAGTCTAATAACAGCAGGGAAGAAGATATTCTTGAACCTGTTGGTGCATGTGTCCATGCTTCTATATCTTCTACCTGAGGGAAGAGGTTGGAAAAGAGTGTTACCAGGGTGGGAGTGGTATTTGGTGATATTGGCAACCTTTCTGCAGCAATAACAAGTATAAATGGAGTCCATGGATGGGAGGTTGGCTTCTGTGATGGTCTGGGCTGTGCACATAGCTTTCTGTAGTTTCTTATAGTCCTGAACAGAGCAGTTGTTGTGCCAGGCCATTATAAACCTGGATAGAATGCTTTCTATAGTGCATCTGAGAAAGTTCGTGTAGGTCAGTATCAACATGCTGAATTTCCTAAGCTGCCTGAGAAAGAAGAGGCATTGTTGTGTCTTCTTGACAGTCGTCTCTACATGAGAGGACCAGGACAGGTCCAGGATGTGGGAGTAAAGGTATAACCGTGCAAAAGCGCCTACTAACTGAAGCCCAACTGGACTTCAAACAGGCACTGCAATTGGCTTTGTCATTAGAAAATGTGTCAAATAAAGCATGGGAGCTATACAGCATACCATTGGAAGTGGATACCCTCACCTGTCCAACTGAGCTTAGGGAACACCATTTGAGTGTAACCAATCGCAGAGCCTCACGCAGGGGGACTCACGGTCAGCCCACAGCAAAATCCCACAAAGCCAAACCTCGGCTAAATGACAAAAGATTTCTTCAGGATCCTGGCCAGTGAGCTACTGTAGTTGCTGCTGGTATGTGGGCTGGAGACAGCAAAGGAGTTCAATGAGCGCCTGACTTGAGTAAGAGAACTCATATGCCGATATCCAGGAGAGTGCACATCCTGGTAAATATACCTACATGTGATTTGCCACGGTTAAATTGCTTAGCAGAACCAATTAAAATAAATATCTAGTTAAACGGTTGCCCAGTTCTCCTAGAAATAGATACTGGTGCAGCTGTGTCAGTGGTTGCAGAACCAGTCTTTAATGAGATTTGTCTGGACTCCGACCCATAAGTTTGCGCAAGACCTTGGCCAGACTGAAAACGTACACTGGGGAGCTGTTACAGATTAAGAATACGACTTTGGTTCTGGTCTCCTATGAGAAGCAGTTGGTGGAGTTACATTGATTGTAGTAAGAGGCTCAGACCCAAGCCTATCAGGGCAGAATTGGTTGAGAAAAATGCACCTTGACTGACACAACATTTTTTGATTAGAAAATAGCAGCTTGAGTGAAGTCCAATTAAATACCCAGAAGCTTTTCAAGAAGGGCTAGAGACTATCAAAAGGGCCTGGGCCACTCTACATGTTGAACAGGGAGCAACTCTGTGATGTTGCAAAGTCTACCCGGTGTCATTTGCTCTACAGGCAAAGGTAGAGGCAGAAATCAGGAGGCTGAAAAACAAAAACATCATCAAACCAGTGCAGTTTGCAAAATGGGCTGCACAGTCATACCAATTGTGAAGCCTGACAGCTCAGTTCACCTTTGTAGAGTTTAAAGCAAATGGTAAACCACTTCTTGCAACTGGATTAGTACCGAATCCTCGCATAGAGGATCTGTATGCAAAACTGGCGGAGAGTCTGTCCTTCACAAAGCTGAACATGAGCCACACTGACCTGCAATTGACTAAGTGCCACATTTAATACTCATAAAGGTTTATACCAGTATATAAGACTGACATTTCAGGTATCATTAGCCTGTGGCATTTCCAGCAGATAACTGAGAACGTTTACTAGGACTACCCAGTTTCCCATTTATCTAGAATGACGTACTAATAACCAAGAAGAACAATAAAGAGCACTTGGAGAACTTGGACATAGTGTTTAAATGTTTCTCTTAGGCAGGCACACACCTTCAAAGGGAAAAATGTGTGTTCCATGTGCCCCAAGTGATTTAATTAGACAACAGAGTGAATAAAAGTAGGTTACATCCGTTGGAAGATAAACACTCTCCTTCCAATTGATATCTCTGCTCTGTTTCCTTGCATCTTTCTTTTTTTAAGAATCTTTATCTCTTTAAAGCTCTTCTCTGTGCTTCTACGCCTTTATTTATACCTATGCACCTCCACACCTTCATTTCACAGAATCATTTTTATATCTCCGTATTTCTATTTCCATTATTTAGTCTCTAAATCATAGAAAATGTACAACACATAGGGAGGCCATTTGATATTTTGGGCAGAATCTTATAGGGGCCGAATGAAGTGGGCTTGGCATAAAACGTGACTGAATTGCACAAGGAGTCCAGTGATTCCTATCAGAAGCAATATGCTGCATCTGTTAATCAAATTCTAGGTGTTGACATGAGAGTCTTGCTGGGGAGTTGCATATGAAAGGGAATTATTGCCTGCTAATGATCTTACTAACTGCACATTTCACAACATTACTATGTAGCTTACCGTCCCACCATCTGCCATGTGCAAACATGGTGCTGAGAATTCTCATCATGAAAGTCAAAACAGATACCTGGTGACTTCAACTCACGAATGACAGCAAAAGGTTTCCATGTTAATCACCATGCAGCAGCACCTCAGGCCATGATGGAAGGGCCCCAGTCACAGACACCCCTCATTCATGGACATTGCCTTTCAGGATCCTATGGCATCTCATTTATTCACTTGCAGGATATATAGAACAGTACAGTGCAGTACAGCCTTTGGCTCACCGTGTCTGTGCCAACCATGATGTCATTCGAAACTAATCCCATCTGCCTACACATGGTTCACATCCCTTCCTCTGCATGTGTCTGTCCTAAATAATATCAGCATCAATCCTCCCTTGGTAGCACATTCTTGGCACATATCGTCCACTTTGTTTAAAAAAAACCTGCCTCACTTCTTTAATCTTCAACTGATGATCCTCCATATTTTAAATTTCTGCCCTAGGAAAGCACTCCAACTATCCACCCTATCCTTGACTCTCATAATTTTATGCTCTTCTATCAGGTCACCCTCTCGCCCTCAACACTCTAGTGAAAGCAGTTCCAGTTTGTCCTGTGACAATGCTGCTCCTTTAAAAAGGTTATATTGTCCTTGGTTTTTTTCAGAGCAGTTGTAAAGAAACAGATTCCAGCGTGTCTAGTTTGGATGAGTTTTATGGCCAATTTGTTTATAACTAACAGGTGCTGTCTCAGGCAAAAGGCTTTCAAGATTTATATAAAGAAAAACTTGTACAATGAATGGGGAATGGCCAGTTTTCATAGCTCAGCTTTTCTCTGTTTTGCTTTGGTTTGGTTTTAACAAGCACTCAGTTTTTAGGCTGCTGATCAAAGAAACAGAAGAAGGTGTTCTATGCTGAATCTGCCAACTCTCTCTTCTGCCAGGGGGTGTTTATGAAGATTGTTGCAGGAATTTGGAACAGCATCATGAAGTTGGTTTAGTCTGTGGAGTTTTCAAATAGGCTAAGTTATTCTATATCCTGTTCTTTTTTGTTTGGGTTTCATTTGGTACTCTGTAAATAAATTCTGTTTTGTTTAAAATTGAGAGGTTTAGATCAACTGCATCACCCCTGGAATATCCACCTGTTCAAAACAACTAGAAAAGCTGGGGTCTGGGCTACCTTCTTGAAATGTTTTGAGGATATCTGAGGCAATAACAAATTGGGGGATATTTGTGGGATTTGTTCTATAGATCCAAATTGGGATTAGAGTTGCTGGACTCAAAGGGTGCGAGTGGAGGTGTTACTGTCCTTTGTTCTGGGTCTTGATTTTGGTTGGTTTAAACAATGCATGGGACAGCAATGGCTCTTTTAGACACTAAGAGTCTTCTGGGGGTGGAAGAAGTGACTTTGGGGGCTTTACAAAAGATGAACAAGGAAAAGCCGATGCCATAGTGTTAAAGGTTTAGATGGAGAGGAATTTGTTAAGTGCGTACAAGACAATTTTCTGATTCAGTATGTGGATGTACCTACTAGAGAAGGTGCAAAACTTGACCTACTCTTGGGAAATAAGGCAAGGCAGGTGACTTGAGGTGTCAGTGGGGGAGCACTTTGGGGCCAGCGACCATTATTCTATTCGTTTTAAAATCGTGATGGAAAAGGAAAGACCAGATCTAAAAGTTGAAGTTCTAAATTGCAGAAAGGCCAATTTTGACAGGATTAGGCAAGAGCTTTTGAAAGCTGATTGGAGGCAGATGTTCGCAGGTAAAGGGACGGCTGGAAAATGGGAAGCCTTCAGAAATGAGATAATGAGAATCCAGAGAAAGTATATTCCCGTCAGGGTGAAAGGGAAGGCTGGTAGGTATAGGGAATGCTAGATGACTAAAGAAATTGAGGGTTTGGTTAAGAAAAAGAAGGAAACATATATCAGGTATAGACTGGATAGATTGAGTGAATCCTTAGAAGAGTATAAATGAAGTAGGAGTATACTTAAGAGGGAAATCAGGAGGGCAAAAAGGGGACATGAGATAGCTTTGGCAAATAGAATTATGGAGAATCCAAAGGGTTTTTACAAATATATTAAGGACAGAAGGATAACTAGGGAGAGAATAGGGCCCCTCAAAGATCAGCAAGGCGGCCTTTGTGTGGAGCCACAGAAAATGGGGGAGATACAAAATGAATATATTGCATCAGTATTTACTCTGGATAAGGATATGGAAGACTGTAGGGAAATAGATAGTGACATCTTGCAAAATGTCCATATTACAGAGGAGGAAGTGCTGGATGTCTTGAAATGGTTAAAGGTGGATAAATCCCCAGGACCTGATCAGATGTACCCGAGAACTCTGTGGGAAGCTAGAGAAGTGATTGCTGGGCCTCTTGCTGAGATATTTGTATCATCGATAGTCACAGGTGAGGTGCCAGAAGACTGGAGGTTGGCAAACGTGGTACCACTGTTTAAGAAGGGCGGTAAAGACAAGCCAGGGAACTATAGACTGGTGAGCCTGACCTCAGTGGTGGGCAAGTTGTTGGAGGAAATCCTGAGGGACAGGATGTCCACGTATTTGGAAAGGCAAGGAATGATTTGGGATAGTCAACATGGCTTTGTGTGTGGGAAATCATGTCTCACAAACTTGATGGAGTTTTTTGAAGAAGTAACAAAGAAGATTGATGAAGGCAGAGCAGTAGATGTGATCTATATAGACTTCAGTAAGGCATTCAACAAGGTTTCCCTGGGAGACTGATTAGCAAGGTTAGATCTCATGGAATAAAGGGAGAACTAGCCATTTGGATACAGAACTGGCTCAAAGGTAGAAGACAGAGGGTGGTGGTGGAGAGTTGTTTTTCAGACTGGAGGCCTGTGACCAGTGGAGCGCCACAAGGATCGGTGATGGGTCCTCTACTTTTTGTCATTTACATAAATAATTTGGATGCGAGCATAAGAGGTACAGTTAGTAAGTTTGGAGATGACACCAAAATTGGAGGTGTAGTGGACAGCGAAGTGGGTTACCTCAGATTACAACAGGATCTGGACCAAATGGGCCAATGGGCTGAGAAGTAGCAGATGGAGTTTAATTCAGATACCTGCGAGGTGCTGCATTTTGGGAAAGCAAATCTTAGCAGGACTTATACACTTAATGGTAAGGTCCTAGGGAGTGTTGCTGAACAAAGAGACCTTGGAGTGCAGGTTCATAGCTCCTTGAAAGTGGAGTTGCAGGTAGATGGGATAGTGAAGAAGGCGTTTGATATGCTTTCCTTTATTGGTCAGCGTATTGAGTACAGGAGTTAGGAGGTCATGTTGCGGCTATACAGGACATTGTTTAGGCCACTGTTGGAATATTGCATGCAATTCTGGTCTCCTTCCTATCGGAAAGATGTTGTGAAACTTGAAAGGGTTCAGCAAAGATTTACAAGGATGTTGCCAGGGTTGGAGGATTTGAGCTATAGGGCAAGGCTGAACAGGCTGGGGCTGTTTTCCCTGGAGCATCGGAGGCTGAGGGGTGACCTTATAGAGGTTTACAAAATTATGAGGGGCACGGATAGTATAAATAGACAAAGTCTTTTCCCTGGGATGGGGAGTCCAGAACCAGAGGGCATAGGTTTAGGGTGAGAGGGGAAAGATATAAAAGAGACCTAAGAGGCAACTTTTTCACGCAGAGGGTGGTACATGTATGGAATGAGCTGCCAGAGGATATGATGGAGGCTGGAACAATTGCAACATTTAAGAGGCATTTGGATGGGTATATGAATAGGAAGGATTTAGAGGAATATGGGCCGGGTGCTGGCAGGTGGGACTAGATTAGGTTGGGATATCTGGTCAGCGTGGACAGGTTGGACCGAAGGATCTGTTTCCACACTATACATCTCTATGACTCTAATTGGCGGTCAGGCTGGGGTTGGAGCTGTCTCCTTCCATGAGGAAAGGAAAGATAATTACAGCAGTATCTCAGCATTTAGAATTGCTGGAAACACCATCAGAATCATTGGGGATGGCTAAAATTCAATTGAAAATGAAGCAGCTTGAGTTAGAGACAAAAGACAAGGCAAGAGAAAGAAATGAAACTGTTTAAACTATGATTAAAAGCAGAGGATAGAGAAAAAGAACAAATTGCTTTCACAGAACAGAAAGAAAAAGATGAGAATGAAAAGGAGAGAGAGGAAAGGAAGAAAGAGGGAATCTGAACTTCAGACATTGACACTTAGATGGTGACACTTAGATGGCCACCAGGACAGAACCTACCACCCCACCAACCTCCATATATATCGTATCATCCGTCATCATTTCCGCCACCTCCAAGCAGATCCTACCACCAGGCATATATTTCCCTCCCCTCCCCTATCAGCGTTCCGAAAAGACCACTCCCTCCGTGACTCCCTCGTCAGATCCACACCCCCCACCAACCCAACCTCCACTCCCGGCACCTTCCCCTGCAACCGCAAGAAATGCAAAACTTGCGCCCACACCTCCCCCCTTACTTCCCTCCAAGGTCCCAAGGGATCCTTCCATATCCTCCACAAATTCACCTGCACCTCCACACACATCATTTACTGCATCCGCTGCACCCGATGTGGCCTCCTCTGTATTGGGGAGACAGGCCACCTTCTTGCGGAACATTTCAGAGAACACCTCTGGGACACCCGGACCAACCAACCCAACCACCCCATGGCTCAACACTTCAACTCCCCCTCCCATTCCACCAAGGACATGCAGGTCTTTGGACTCCTCCATCGCCAGACCATAGCAACACGACGGTTGGAGGAAAAGCGCCTCATCTTCCGCCTAGAAACCCTCCAACCACAAGGGATGAACTCAGATTTCTCCAGTTTCCTCATTTCCCCTCCCCCCACCTTATCTCAGTCCCAACCCTCGAACTCAGCACCACCTTCCTAACCTGCAATCTTCTTCCTGACCTCTCCGCCCCCACCTCCACTCCGGCCTATCACCCTCACTTTAACCTCCTTCCACCTATCGCATTTCTGACACCCCTCCCCCAAGTCCCTCCTCCGTACCTTTTATCTTAGCCTGCTTGGCACACTTTCCTCATTCCTGAAGAAGGCTCATGCCCGAAACGTCAATTCTCCTGCTCCTTGGATGCTGCTTGACCTGGTGCATTTTTCCAGCACACATTTTCAACTTAAATGGGAAAGTCAGCTTAAAAGGATGGAGATGAAGGTTGAAGGTAAGCTTTGTGAGGATGAGCAAACCCATGGTAGCCAAAGGCCTGTTGAGGATCTGTTTAAAAACATTCAAGTATTGCCTAAATTTGATGAGAAGGCTGTAGAAGTCTTTTTCATCTCATTTGAGCATGCGGCTAAACAAATGCAGTGGCCAGTGACCATGTGGGTGTTGCTGATCCAAACGAAACTTGTAGGTAGAAATGGTGAGGGGAGGGAATGGACAGCAAAACCCTGGACTGGATTCCACTTGCAAGGATTGGGAGGGACAGTGATTATAGGGAGGAAAGCATGCAAAGAATAAGGATCAATTGGAATTAATTGCCCAATTCTAAACCTCAACAAACTGAACAAATTCCTCATCATTTTTCAGATTGATTCCAGAGATGGGGGGGGTTGATTTAGGAGGAGAGATTGAGCAGTTTAGGGTGATACTCTCTGGACTTTAAAAGAATGAGAGGAGATCTCATTACAGTATTTTGCATAGAGTTAGAATCACAGAGATATACAGCACAGAAACAGACCCTTTGATACAATTCCTCCATGTCACCAAGATATCATAATTTAATCTAGTTCCACTTCACAGCACTTGGTCCTTCTAAACCCTTCCTATTCATTTACCCATCCAGATGCCTATTAAATGTTGTCATTGCACCAATCACCACCACTTTCTCTGGCAGCTCATTCCAAACACACACCACGCTCTGAATAAAAATGTTGCCCCTTTGATCCCTTTTAAGTCTTTCCCCCTCACTTTAAACCTATGCCCTCTAATTTTCAACTCCCCTACCCTGTCTATTTACCTTATCCATACCCTTCATGGTTTTATAAACCTCTATAAAGTCCCCCACTGTGCTGTCCACTTTATGTGTGGATTATCACAAAGTCAGCGTAGTTACAAAGACTGATGCATATCCAATTCCACATTTGCAATACTGTGTTGAAAAGGTGAGACAAGCAACTTAAATTTTAAGTTGGATTTGCTCAGAGGATACTGATGGGCATCTTTGTCCGAAAGAGCGAAGACAATTTAAGCATTCGTAATGTCAAGTGGACTGTGTCTGTTTACTATGAAAAATGTACCAGCCACATTTCAAAGACTAACCAATAAGGTCATTTGCAGATTACCCAATTGTGTCATATTATAAATGACCTGGTGATTTTTAGTCATACATGGAAAGAACATTTGCAACATTATCAGTAATGTTCAATGGACTTCGGGAGGCAGGTTTAGTGATAAACCTAGCTAAAAGTGAATTTACCAAAGCCCAAGTCACCTTCCTGGGCCATGTTATTGGACATAGACAAATGACCCCATGGAATGCAAAAACAAAGGTAATTAGGGAATTTTCCATACCATCGACAAAAAGAGCAGTACTACAATTTCTGGGATTGAATGGACTTTATTGGAAATTCATACCAAATTTTATTGGTGTGGCTGCTCCACTCACTGAATTATTAAAGAAAGGCAAGAAGTTTCAGTGGACAGAAGACTGTCAGAAGGCGTTTGACAGCCTGAAAGCTATGTTAACCACTGCCCCAGTGTTAGCCACAGCTGATTATGCCATTCAAGGTGACTATTGATACGAATGTGGGTGTCAGTGCTGTGCTACTACAGGAAGTTGATGAGAAGATAGAAAGACCTATCGAGTATTTCTCCAGGAAATTGAACATTCGTCAACAGAAATATTCGACAGTTTGAGCTTGATGTTGGCATTACAGCATTTCAACATTTATGTTATCGGTAATGTATCTGAGACATTCATATACACTGATCATTACCCATTGAGGTCTGTGGAAAAATTTAAGGACAAAAATTCCAAACTGTTTAGATGGAGCTTGTTGTTACAGCCATTCAGTTTGAAAATTGTGCAGGTGCAGGATGAGAAAACGTGATTGCCGACACATTGTCAAGACTTGGATGAGAAACAGAAAAGTTCGGTGGCAGGAGTAAATGGACTGAAACAACATGTAGTAGTGCATGTTTGCATGTTTATGGTCAATGTAACATATATTTGTTGTAGTGTACTAACAGTGTAAAATTAAGGGGTTTTAAAATGAAGCCATCTTTAGATATTGATGGTTCCATTTTTTTAAGGGGGAAAGTATGATGCTGCTGCTCCTTTAACAAAGTTATGTTGTCCTTGTTTTTTTTTCAGAGCAGTCATAAAGGCACAGTTTCTGGGGTGTCTAGTTTGGATAGGTTTTGGGGCTGATTTGATTATGACTGGCAGATACTGCCTCAGTCAAAAAGCTTTCAAGGTTAAAAAAAAACCTTGTACAATAAAAGGGGAGTGGCAGTTCTCCCAGCTCAGCTTTTCTCTGGTTTGGTTTGGTTTTAGCAAGCAGTCAGTTTTTTTAGGCGACTGATCAAAGAAACTGAAGAAGGTAGTCCATGCTGAGTCTCTCTGCTATCTCTCTCTCCTGTCAGACCTTGTGTTTGATTCTTACCTTTTTTGCCAAGGGGTATTTATGGCGATTGTTGCAAGAATTTGGAACAGCATCATTAAGTTGGGATAGTCTGTTGGGTTTTCAGATGGGTTAAGTTATTCTGTATTCTGTTCTTTTTTGTTTGCGTTTCATTCAGTACTCTATTAATAAATTCTGGTTTGTTTAAAACTGAGGAGCTTTGAGCAGCTGCATCACTCATAGAATATCCATTCCATACCTGCTCAAAACAACTAGAAACGTTAGGGTCTGGGCTACCTATTTGAAATGTTTTGAGGGGGTCCATAACAGTCCAACTTCTTCTTTATAACTAATGTGCTCCAATCCAGGCAACATCCTGGTAAACTTTTCTTGCATCCTCTCCAAAGTCTCCTCATTCTTCTTAGTGTGGCAACCAGAATTGTACACAATGTTCTAAATGTGGCCTAACTAAAATTTTATACTGTAACATGAATTGCCAACTTTTATACTCAGTGCTCTGCCCAATGAAGGCAAGCATGCCAAACGTCACCAGTGTTGCCACCTAATGCCACTAGTGCCATCGTATCCACTAGTGTAACCACTTTCACAGAACTATGGACTTGTACCCAAAATCCTTCTTTATATTAATTCTCCTAAGCATTCCTTCCTTTACTGTAAACTTTCATTCGATCGTGCAAAATGCATAGCCTCACATTTCTCTGGATTAAAATCCACCTGCCATTTTCCACTCAACTTTACAACTGATCTATATCCTTCTGCTGTCTTTGATAACCTCGTTCACTTGGCAAAACTCCACCAATTTTCATATCATCTGAAAACTTCCTAGTCAGACCACCTACATTTTCATTCAAATCATTTATATATTTTTCAAACAAAAGAAGTTCCAGCACTACTCCTTGCAGATCACCACTGGTCACAGACTCCAATCAAAAAAGCACCACTCCAACTTACCAATTCATTGTGAATTGCATGTAATTTAATTTTCTGCATCAGCCTATCATTAAGGACCTTGTCAAATGCATTAGGAATGTTCATGTAGATAACAGCCACTGTCCTATCCTCACTAATCATCTTCTCCACTGCCTCAAAAAATTAAATTTGTGAGACAAGACATCCCCAACACAAAGGAGAAAATGAGGAATGCAAATGCTGGAGATCAGAGTCAAAAAGTGTGGCGCTGGAAAATCACAGCAGGTCAGGCAGCATCCAAGAAGCAGGAAAGTCGACATTTCATGCATTCCTGATGAACAGCTTATGCTCGAAATATTGACTTTCTTGTTCCTCGGATGCTGCTGACCTACTGTGCTTTTCCATCCCTAACACAATGCCATGCTGACTATCCCAAAGAATTCCATTCTTTTCCAAATGTGAGTAAATCCTGTCTCTAAGAATCTTCTCCTGTAATATCCTTACTGCTGATGCAAGGCTAACCATTCTATAATTTCCTGGATTATTCTTGTTGACCTTCTTAAATAAAACAACAACACTGGCAATTCTTCAGTCTTTGGAGACCTCACCTGTGACTGAAGAGCTTACAATGATTTTTGTCAAAGCCACAGCAATTTCCTCCCTTAGCATCATGGAATCAATCCCATCAGGTCCTGGAGACTTACCTATCTTAATGTTTTTCAAAACACCCAAGACTACTTCTTCTTAGTATCAACACATTCCAAAATATCAACATTCTCTTCCCTAATCTTATTATCATCCATGTCCTTGTCCTTGGTGATTAATGATGTGAAATATTCTTTTAAGGATTTCACCCACTCATCTGGCACCTTGCCTGTCAGTATTGATGATACAAATATTCCTGTAAGGGGCCCAGCAATCACTTCCCTAACTTCTCCACAGAGTTCTAGGGTACACCTGATCAGGTTCTGAGGATTTATTCACCTTTATGTGACTTCTCTGGCTCTATATGTGTGTTTCCTCCTTTGGTCCTTCAGTGGACCTATCTTTTCCCGAGCTACTTCCTTGCTCCTAACATACCATTTAATTTCTCCAGTTCCTGCATAAGACTGTTGTAATTAGACTTCCTCAAGTTTAGCACTTTCACCCGAGGGCTAATCTTATCCATAATTGTCTTAACACCAAGAGAATTATGATTACTGTTCCCCAAATGCTACCCCACTGAAATTTCGATCAACTGGTCAAGCTCATTTCCCAATACAAGGCCTAATACTGCTTCTTGGTGAAAGTGAGGACTGCAGACAATGGAGAGTCAAAGAGTTGAAAAATGTTGACTCTCTTGCTCCTTGGATGCTGCCTGACCTGCTATGCTTTTTCCAGCGCCACATCTTTTGACTCTAATATTGCTCCTTTCCTAATTGAAGTATCTAAATACTATTTCAAGATTGCTCTTGGATGCACCTAACAAATTCTGCCCCATCAAAGTCCCTGGCAATAAGGGAGTTAATATTGGTGAAATTAAAGTTACCCACATTTTCCAAGATTTGTCTATCACTTGCTGCTATTAGGAAGGTCACACTATAAGAGTCAAAAAGTATGATGCTGGAAAAGCACAGCCAGTCAGGCAGCATCCGAGGAGCAGGAGAGTCAATGTTTCGGGCATAAGCTCTTCATCAGGAATGTGGGGGGAATGGTTCCCAAGGGGGCTAAGAGACAATTGGAAGGGGGCTGAGGTTGGGGGGAAGTTAGCTTGGAAGATGACAGGTAAATGAAGGTAGGGGTTGATGGTGATAGGTCAGAGTGGAGGGTGGAACAGATAAGTGGGAAGAAAAAGGACAGTTCAAGAGGGCAGTGGTAAGTTGAAGAGTTGGATCTGGGATAAGGTGGGGGGGGTGGAGATGAGAAAACTGGTGAAATCAGCATTGATCCTGTGTGGTTGGAGGGTCCCAAGGTGGAAGATGAGGTGTTCTTCCTCCAGGCATTGGGTGGCTAGAATTTGGTGATGGAGGAGACCCAGGGCTTGCATGTCCTTGGCGGAGTGGGAGGAGAGGTTGAAGTGTTCAGCCACAGGACAGTGGGGTTGATCGGTACATGTGGGGAGTTACATTTGAAGGGGAATTATTGTCAGTGGGGCAGCACTTTGGGGTGGTGTGTACAGGTCTGTTAGTTTTAAAGTAGTGATGGAAAAGGATAGACTGGATTTAAAAGTTAAAGTTCTAAATTAGAGGAAGGCCAATTTTGATGGTATTAGGCAAAAACTTTCAAAAGTTAATTGAGGGCGGACGTTGGCAGGGAAAGGTACAGCTGGAAAATGGGAAGCCTTCAAAAATGAGATAACCAGAGTCCAGAGACAGAATGTTCCTGTTAGAGTGAAGTGCAAGGCAGGTAGGAATGCTGGATGACTAGAGAAATTGAGGTTTTTGTCAAAAAAAAAGGAAGCATATGTCAGGTATAGACAGCAGAGTGAATTCTTAGAAGAGTGTAAAGGCAGTAGCAGTATACTTAAGAGAGGTCAAAAAGGTGACATGAGATAGCTTTGACAAATAGGGTTAATGTGAATCCAAAGGGATTCTCAAATACATTAAGGACAAAAGGGAGAGAGTACAGCCCCTTAAATATCAGCAAGACAGCCTACGTGAGGAATTGCAAAAGATGGGGGAAATACTAACTGAGTATTTTGCATCAGTGTTTATTTGGAGAACGATATGGAAGATAGAGAATGTGGGGAAATAAATAGTGACATCTTGAAAAAGTCCATACCACAGAGGAGGAGGTGCTGGACATCTTAACATACAGGACATCTTAACATACATAAAGATAAATAAATCCTCAGGACCTGATCAGGTGTACCCGAGAACTCTGTGGGGAAGCTAGGGAAGTGATTGCTGGGCCCCTTACAGGGATATTTGTATCATCAATAGCAACAGGCAAGGTTCCTGAGACTGGAGGTTGGCTAACATGGTGCCACTATTTAAGAAAGGTGCTAAGGAATAGCCAGGGCATATTGATGAGTCTGACATTGATGGTGGATAAGTTGTTGGATGGAATCCTGAGAGACAGGATTTATATGTATTTGGAAAGGCAAGGACTGATTAGGGATAGTCAACATAGCTTTGTGCATGGGAAATGGTGTCTCACTAATTTGATTGAAGTTTTTGAAGAAGTAACAAAGACGATTGATGAGAGAGGGTGTACGTGATCTATATGGACTTCAGTAAAGTGTTCAATAAAATTCCTCATGGTAAACTCGTTAGGAAGGTTAGATCACAAGGAATACGGAGAACTAGCTGTTTGGATACAGAACTGGCTCAAAGGTAGAAGACAGAAGGTGGTGGTGGAAGATTGTTTTTCAGACTGGAGGCCTGTGACCAGCGATATGCCACTAGGATCGGTGTTGGGTCCACTGCTTTTCGTCAATTATATAAATGGTTTGGATGTGAACATGTGAGGTATGGTTAGTGCGTTTGCAGATGACACCAAAAATGAAGGTGTAGTGGTCAGCAAACAAACTTATCTCAGAGTACAATAGGTTCTTGATCAAATGGGCCAATAAGCTGAGGAGTGGCAGATGAAGTTTAATTTGGATAAATGTGAGGTGCTGCATTTTGGGAAGGCATATCAGGGTAGGGCTTACACATTTAGTGGTAAGGGAGTGTTGGTGAACGAAGAGGCCTTGGAGTGCAGGCTCATAGATCCTTGAAAGTAAAGTTGCAGGTAGATAGGATAGTGAAGAGGTGTTTGGTATGCTTGTCTTTATTAGTCATTGTGTATAGGATTTGGAAGGTCATGTTGTGGCTGTATAGGCAATTGGTTCTTCCACTATTAGAATATATGTGCAGTTCTAGTTTCCCTGCTATAGGAAGGATGTTGTGAAACTTGAAAAGGTTCAGAAAAGTTTTACAAGGATGTTGTCAGAATTGGAGGTTTTGAGGTCTGGGGAGAAGCTGAATAGATTGGGGCTATTTCCCCTGGACCATCATAAGCTGAGGGGTGACCTTAAAGAGGTTTATAAAATCAAGGATACCGTAAATAGACAAAAAGTCTATTCCCAAGGGTGTGGGAGTCCAAAACTAGACTGCATAGATTTACATTGAGAGGGGAAAGATTTAAAAAGGGACCTAAGGGTAACTTTTTCATGGAGAGGATGACACATGTATGGAATGAGCTGCCAGACAAAGTGGTGGAGCTGGAGCAATTAAAACATTCAAAAGGCATCCAAAATGGCTATATCAATGGGAAGGGTTCAGAGGGATATGGGCCAAATGAGACTAGAATTATTCAGGATTCTGGTCAGCATGGACAAGTTGGACCAAAGGGTCTATTTCCATGCTGTGTATCTCTATGATTGTATGTCTCTAAGTACATCAAAGGATCCATTAATTCCATCAAACTGCTTCAACGCCAATCCCAAGGGGTACCTTACCACTCCAAAAAGGGAGAAGTATATAACAATATTGCAGCCTTCATCCATTGCATCACTTCACTACCATACACTCCCAATGTAGTACCCATACTGACCCATGCAACCTAATGTCTTTGTCCAATCTCATGGTCCCTCATACCTTATATGCCTAAGATCATAATCAAAAGAAATAGAAACAGCAGTGCGCCATTTGGTCCTTCGAGCCTGCTCCATAATTCATTAGAATCACGGCTGATCTAACATTCCTCATGTCCACTTTCCTGCCATTTCCCTGCAACTGTTGATTTACCCACTGATCAAAGATCTATCTCACAATGTACACAAAGACTCTGACCCCAGACTTCTTTGTGGCAATAAGTTCCAAAGACTCACAACACTCTTGGAGAGCAAGTTTTTATTCATGTTAGTCTCAAATTGACACCTCTTCATTCTGGTCCTAGACATCCTCTCAGCATTTATCCTGTCATGTCCTTAAGTATCCTGTATGTTTTTAGTGAGATCACCTCTCATTCCTCTAAACTCCAATGAGTAGACTCCCAGCTGGTTTACCTTTTGCTCATAAGATAATACTTCCAAACAGAGAACTTCCTAATGAACCTTCTCTGAACTGCCTCAAATTAAATAATATCTTTCCTCTAATAAGGGGATCAAAACAGTTCACAGTACTCCGGATGTGGTCTCACCAGTTCCTTGTGCAAGCGCAGTAATTCTTCCCTACTCTTTTACTGCAATATTCTTGAATTAAGTGCCAACATTCCATTAGTCTGTCTGGCAGCTTCTGGGTAGAGAAAGCAGAAACCATTCTTCAAAACAGAACTTCTTCCGAAGAAGGGTCACTGGACTCGAAACGTTAATTCTGTCTCCTTTCCACAGATGCTGCCAGACTTACTACATTTCTCCAGCAATTGTTGTTTTGTGTTCAGATCTCCAGCATCTCTAGTTCTTTGTTTTATTCTGTTAGTCTTCCTGATTACCTGCTACTGCTGTGTACTGGCTTTCCATGTTACCTGCAGACATATGCCAAGTCCCTATGTGTTACAACTTTCTGAAGTTTTTCTAAAAGAAGTCAGGAATACTTGCAACTTAATTTCTATTCTCTGAATTTCCAATATCTGATAATGAACTTTCAATCTTCATGCTATAGGTTCAACAGCCAAACTCCTTCTCATTAAAAACACAAAACCAAATTCAAATTTCTGTTTCCCTACAAGGTCACAATTACCATTCAACATTTGCCATTTACTAAAGCATAAGGTTTCTCCTAAGCTTGCTGAAACCAGTTCCCAGGTACTGACCTCATTAATGGCCAGTATCTCCTATCTGTTTATACATAATGCATGCTCCCAGTGGTTAACTTTCTGTGGAACTTTTTGATCAAGAACTAACCTGTAATTAACTTCCAGGTGTAGATGCACAAAACAAATCACAAGTTGTTTGTTCTTTTTTTAACACAAGCTGCTGCCCAGAGTCCAAAGATCATTTTCAGCTCACAGTTCTTAATTCACAGCACCAAACCAGAGTTCATAAAATAAAAATAATGAAAAGTCAATAAGAGTTATAATACAAGGATATCATTTAAAAAGATATATGATCAACATTACCTCTATTTTCTAAGTGCACAGGTTATTTGCTTAAGTGTATGGCCTTTTAGATTATTTTGTAGGCTCACAATACAATTATAAAAGACCAACTTGTGTCTGAGTGACACAGCAACTTCTAGGTGCTGCATAACTTCATCTATTAGAGGGAACATTGCTTATAATATCAATAACCTTTGCATCCTAAGAAATATTTGGATGTTAATTCAAACACAGAGGACTATGGCACTAGACTATTTTGTATAGATTAGAAGAACAAAAGATAATGTCAGTGAAACGTACATGTATAACAAGTGAATTTAGTTGGAAAGTGGTCACTGGGATTTTGACAAGTTTTTAATCTCTTTTCAGTTGTTGCAATATAAGCAGCAGGCTAACTTCATGCTGCCTAGTGTTATGCAACCCTGTGCTAAGTGTGCTGCTGAGTGACTTCACTACCTTTGGGCAGACTGCACCTCCTAAAAATAAGCAGCTGAAGAATCCATGAGCGAGAAGTGGAGTGGAAATGGCTCATTCTTCTTCTTGGTGCATGAGATAGGTACACGAGTATTCAAGATCATTGAACATACTTTTAACAGGTGTATCCTTACAAATGGGTCATTAGCCACACATTCTATTCCATTCATCACACCTCCTCTCACAATTCAGACTCCACATTCATAGCCACACCACACCCTTTGTATTCCTCACACCCACAGCTCTCACCTTGCACATACTGCCAGTTTATGAACAATTACTTCTCAACTATTCTTGGATTAATAAGTATAACTATGATATTGTAGCTATTATAGAGACTTGATTGGGAGAGGTACATGATGGCAATTTAACGTTTTGGGATTTAGCTGTTTTAGGTGCAATAGACAAGGATGTGAAAGAAGTTGAGGTGGGGGTGCAAATACTGATTAGGAAGAATATCACAGCTATACTGAGGGAGAACACCTTGGAGGGCTCGCCTAGCAAGGCCATATGACTATAGCTCAGGAACAGGAAGCATGTGATCACTTTGATAAGATTGTAAAACAGGTCTCCAAACAACCAGCAGTTGGTAGAGGAACAAATATGTGGACAGATTATGGAAAATTTAGAAACAATAGAGTTGTTATGGATGGTAATTTTAACTTCCCCTATATTGACAGGTCGGAATCAGGAAGATAACTATCATGGTTCAGAATGTTTGTCGTATCATCTATCAAGATTGACAATGTCAGACTGGAGGTCAACAACAGCTTTGCATAACTCAGCTCCACAATCACCAGCCGTCTGTTGGTCCTTGCTGAAATCAACATGTGCATCACAAAAATTGCAATTTCAGAATAATTGCATGGAACTGCTGAAATGTAAGGGGAGTTCAAGTTCTTGGTTTTCTGTCAATAGTATCCTGGCAAATGATGGTGTTTTTTCTCCAAGAAAAGTGATGTTAATCATCCATAGGTTCCTTGTGCAGAAGCTTGTTCCATTGCAGTATTGATCTGTTCCTCAAGGTCTGTTCCGAGATGTGAATATAAATGTTAGTTTGGCAATGATTTGTTTTGATGCTTGGTATGTTCTTTAGATTGGTACACCTTTTGAAACATGACCTCTTCTCCTCAGCGAATACATTATTGGTGTAAAGCTGAACAGTTTTGGCTTTGTTGACTTAGCACACCCAGTGACGAGATTCTGTAACATTAGATTGTTTAGGATTTCACATTAAAGCTGTCAAATTGGTATATGGTTCAGATGAGAGGTCTGCTAGTCTCCTCTCATTACTTTGCTTTAGGTAGTCAATGCTTTCAGTAGGATGTTTTGCCATAAATGGAACTTTTGCTGAATAATGTTTCTTGAACTGGCATTTGCACTGCTCGCTTTACAGTTAGACCTGACTTGGATTTAAAGAATTCAAAGATTTTTTAAAGAGTTAAAGAATGATTTAAAGAATAATTTAAGACATCAAACACAATTCGGTCACAGATGAGGTCTTGTTACAAGTTTCCATATTTGCAAGGTTCAGGATATACATACAGATCACGAATGAAGCTATTTACAGACTCTGTCCTGGGAGTTGGTATCTCCTACTGAAATATGATCTCACTAGTGTCTTATTTGTTCTTGGAGTGCAATTTGTTCAAAGGTTGTTACAAGATTGTCAAATATGATTTTTTTTTTATCGATCTGCTGTCTAGGTAACACATGATCTGGTGTTCTTCCCGTACGGTGTGACTAACCTGTTCTGATTTGACCTGCTGTCCCACTATGAAGCTGTTTGAATTCTTAAGGTTTTCCACATTTTGCAACTGGTTGAACTATCAAATTACTTCAATAGCTTAAATCTATCTGGTGGAAAATTTAGTTGCGTTGGCTGACTGACTATTAAGTACTCAAAGTTGTTGATTTATTTTCTTGATTTGAATAATGACTGTTAGGATTTAATATTACATTGATCTTGTGTGCAAAATTGTTAAAGCTGTAAGATATTAAATTGCAAGAAGTAGCACTACTTAGGATACAGCTCAGAAATATTCACAATGCAAGAATCTGAGAAATTAAGGTAAAATTTTCATCACTTGTTGCAATTATACTGTTATAGTTTGTAGATAAATTATTACTTTGACTATCTGTACCTTTTTAGGAGAGAAATTTCAACTACAAACTCACTTGCACTCTGTTCAAAAACAGACAACAATGTATTGGTAACCCCATTTGCGAGATAATGAAAAGAAATAGATGGAGTTTCAAAAAGAAACAGCAGAACACAGAAGTGGAAAAATTATCCATTCATGTCCAACGCACATTTATAAATGAATATTCAATCATAATGACAAATATACTTGTTCTGAAGAATAAGTATTAGCCAGCATACCATTATAAGACATATGGTGGGCTGGATTGGCTTCCTTCTACATTGGAACAATTCTGTTACAACCGCGACACTTCTTCATGGTATTGGCTATGAGATGCTCCACAACCACCCAATAGGGCAGGCAGAACCATTAATTTATTGTCCTATGCTGATACTGTGGCTTTAAGAGGTGTGTTTTGAACTAGTGTTTTTTTTGGAGAGAGCGTTTGGGGAACAGGTGCCACGCAGTCTATGAGAAGATAAACAACTGGCGGCCTTGGATTTATTTAAAGTTGGAAACAGCCTGAGTGGGTGTGGTCAAGCGTTCATGCATCCAGGATCTTTCGTTTAGCTTTAGTTGTTACTGGACTTTCAGCAGGGTTGGAAGGCAGTGAATCTCTGCGGGCTGCTACATTTTCTCTCTCTCCCTCTCTCTCTCTCTCTCTCCTGGATTGGAGATCTGCATGTGAGATAATCTTCTCTCAGAATTTGCCTTTTGCTAAGGCTATGTGTATGCGATGTTACAATATTGGAACAGTTACTGTTTAGTCGTAAAATAATCTAGTATGCTGTTAAATATTCCAGTAGAGTTGTTATTACAAGTTCTGCTTTCTTCAGTTGCATTTTAACTATCGTGTTTGAATAAATTGTGTTTTGCTTAATGTCATGTAGTTTGACTAATCGGATTGCATCTGGTGCACAGCACCTCACATTTACCTTTTCTAAAAACAAGTTAGGGTCTGGGTTATCTTCTTAATATATTTTGAGGGGATGTGGTCTGGTCCATAACACTGTCATCTCATAAACATCAATGTGAAAGAAAGGAGATATTGAAAGGAAGTTGAGGACCAGAGGAACCTGGAGGCACATGTTCCAGAATCACTTAAGGTTGAAGGTCAAGTTGAAAAAGTGACAGATAAGGCAGAATTTGAAACCTGGGTTTATAAATTGAGGCGTTTGGTAGAAAAAGCAAGGAGGTTATGGTGAAACGTTCTTCCCCCAAGTCATCAGGCTCCTTCACACAGTATGATAGGCCTCTTTTCCATCTCAAATTCCTTGCATGACTTCAAATTGCTGGGAGAACCTTGTCTATTAATTATCATTCTTCTGTTATACTGTAATTTGCATGCTTTGCACTTCTTATGCACTTCATGCCACCCTGCGTATGATGATGCAGTTTGTGTTGTCCAGGTAGCACTTTGGTCCAGTTGTATACAGTAGCAATGACAAATAAAATCTACTCTACTCCACTCTGCCTCAGCTGCAACTGGAGTTTTCTGATTGCTTCTGGACACTGCACTTTAGCAAAGATGTGAAGGCATGGGGAATGGTGCAGAGATTAACAAGGATAGTGTTAAAGGCAAGGGAACATCAATTATGCGAATAGGATGGAGGAGCTGAGCTTGTTCTTTTTACAGAAGAGGAGGTGTGATGGAGATTTCAAAATCACGATGGGGCTAAACTGTAGATAATACAAAAACCTCACCCTACTGGAAGGGTTGAGATAAAAAGATCACTAACAACAGGCAATGTGAGGAAAATCATTTCATGCAGCTTGTGGTTAGGAACTGAAATGCACTTACTGAGTGAAGAGGGCACATTGGGGCTAGCTGACTTGTTCTTACAGAGATCTGACACATCTGATTGGCTGAATGGCCTTCTTCCATGAGCTGACTCTTCAATGATTTCACCTCCAGAAGTGCAGAATGCCCAGATACTGTGCAAAAGTATGTTGGACTGTGAAAACTTGATTTGTATCACTAATCTGCAGCATAACATGTCTTCACTGCCTTCCAGGTACATGTCAGACAATTGCCATGCCTCACAAGCCTCCTTCCTGCTCTATTTCATTGTTTGGATGTAACCTGTCTGTTGCTGCAATGACAGGGGAAGCCTAGTGCTTATCAGAGGCTTTCACTTGTTGCAGAATTTCTCTGCACGATTCAAGGAAAGTAATTACTTTCTGCTCAAGGAAATGGTGATATTGTCAGAACCAAAGGTTATAGTGTGTAGCACATTCCATTTCCAAGACAGGTTATTGGATTAAAGCAGTTGAGCCCTTACTAATACATTCTCTTTATATCATCTAGTAATCTATCCAGCTTCATGCATTGATCTTTTTTCCTTTTGTTTTAATCTGTCATTATCTCTGTCTTATCAATCTATTCTATGTGCATCAGTGTTAGACCATGGCATGTTACAGCTTCCTAGTGTAGCTCCTAAAGAGCTGGATTTTAGACAAAAATGAAGTCCAAGCTGTATCACAAGACCTAATGAGTTGTCTCTCTGTGACTTGCCGAACGCGCCTCCTTAATTACTATCCTCCGATGGCATTCCTCACATCTGATTCTAGGCCGAGTTTTACCATGTGCCATTCCCAGAACAACCTGTCACTGAGTGGAATCTACTAAAAGACCAACATCTCTTCCAGCCATGCTATCTTTGAAAGACTGCTATCAGCACCCTGCCCATTACCTCTCACTATCAATGTCACGGCTGCCACTCTTTACACAGACAATCGCATTCTTTCAGCCTTGTCACCGTTTAACCATCAGGCTGTATGGTGTACCTATCCTTCAACATATCCCATCTAAATACTCTCTCTCAGAATCTCTGCTCCTCAGTCCCTATTTTGAACCCAGAATGTGTCTTTGCCCAGGAGAGGAACATTACATACAGGCAAGCAATCAGACAAAATACAAATAGAAGCTTTTATTTACAGACAGCATAAGGGAACAAATGAAACCAATCGAGGTTAAAGTTCAGACCAGAATGTATGCCACCTTCTGGCACAATGACCAATGACTATTTTGCAGTCCATGCTAGTCTTCTGCACCCAGCTCCCAAGATAAGAAACAAGCTCTATTTAGCTTCTGGCTTATAGTGTCCAATGCACCTGAGTTCTGTCAGGGACAAGGAGATTTTCCTCCTTCCAATGTCTACTTTTCCTCCCCTGGAAAGTTGTCCCCAGCACATCACCTCATTACCTGCTCCAAACGTGCAAGGACCCAGCATGTCAAAATGATGCCTCACACTATGTCCGGACTATACTGGAGGGCCCAGTCCAAGCAGCAGAACCACATCTACAGGAGTCCCATCATCTGCTCTGCCACAGCCATGGTTGAAGCATAAACACACCCACCCATCAGTCAGGGTGGTGTCATACACCTTGAACACAGTGGGTGGCCTTTATCCCCATTAACCAGCTTTCTGACGAACCTGGACCCTCTAAAGCACTAGGAACACGACAGGGCTCCAGGATGTAGGAATCAGGGCAGCTGCCAAGGTCGTGGGCACATACCTACAGGAAATGGGAATGGTGACCACAGACCACGTGGACATTAATGGAATGGAACCTCTTCCTGCTGATAAATTCTGTAGCATCGTGATACCACCCTCTCAGTACCATGAGGGCTGGCATTGGCACCCTGCCCCTGGGGGGGAACCCAGCTGTATTTCCCAATCCTACTGCCCTCTCCCTGGGGGGACCCAGCTGTATTTCCCAATCCTACTGCCCTGCCCCTGGGGGGGAACCCAGCTGTATTTCCCAATCCTACTGCCCTGTCCCTGGGGGAACCCAGCTGTATTTCCCAATCCTACTGTCCTCTCCCTGGGGGGACCCAGCTGTATTTCCCAATCCCACTGCCCTGTCCCTGGGGGAACCCAGCTATATTTCCCAGTCCTACTGCCTTGTCCCTGGGGGATCCCAGCTATATTTCCCAATCCTACTGCCTTATCCATGGGGGTTCCCAGCTATATTCCCCAATCCTACTGCCCTGTCCCTAGGAAACCCAGCTGTATTTCCCTATCCTACTGCCCTCTAGCTGGGGGAACCCAGCTCTATTTCTGAATCCTACTTCCTGGGCTATAGCACTGACCTTGTCCCTGGGGAATGAATTGAACCAGTGTGATCCTGTAGACGCTGGGTACTGCCCTGATGTAGTTGTACAGCACGACTGAGAGAGCCCACATACTGGTCAGCCATTGCTGCCTGGAAGGAGCCAGTTACAGGGAAGTTTAAAGCAGCTGTCACCTTCATAGCCACCAGGAGAGGTTGGGCTCCCAGTCCTGCTACCCTCTAGATCCTGCCCCAGCATCTGGCACACAGTCCCATCAGTGTCCCAGGGCATACAGAGCCTGTGTCAGCACTGCACCTCACTCAGACACTCACCCTCAGGAAATGTGATCCTGCCATGGGCCTCACACATCCTGAGGGGCCCAGTAGCAGGGACCTCTCCCTGAGCTGGTCCCCAGGGACCTGCTGCTATTCGTGGGCTTACCATCAGCTCTGCTGCTGCATCCATATTCACCTTCCCAGGAAGGCAGCCACATCAACCCACATGTCACCAGCAAGTGGATCGAGGGCACTTGGTGGATTTCACCTGTGTTGGGAATGCAAGGTGTGAAAGAGATTCTCGGGTCTCAGAAGAGTCAATGGTGATGTGCCCAGAGGATGAAGGCTGTACACAATCTTCCAGACAGTGAGACGTGCTGCACCCCGATAACAAGGATCAAAACTTCCAGCTTTTGTTCGGCTTCAGTCTCATCATGTGCAGTAACGCGGTGAAGACTCCGCAACAACTGTGTGACTAACACACTCCACCAAAAAAACTGAGTGTCTTCTGAGCTCCGAAATGCTTCCCATCCTAGACCCACCTCAATCATTCAACTGTTCAATGCATTCTCTATAGACCATCAACAAACTGACAGAACAGATGATGAAGCAATGGTCTCTGCCTCCCACAATACCCTTGGACATTACTTGAGTAATGGTTTGCCTTTGCCTATTTGTAAGCCATTGCTGCTGACGCTATTATCATCAAGATGTCAATGCTCAATTTGCAAGTATCAATAGCACCGTGCAAATTTTTTTTGACCAGCATTTGACCTGAAGAACATTCACTCTTTATTCGCTACAAATAGATATTTAAGTGGTTACTAATTAAATGTAGCTACAGTTTACAAATGGCTGCTTCAAGAATTTGTTGCTTTGATGTCCAGCAAATTAACACTGTGCCCACCCCGGGCATTGTCCCTGTCATATACCTTGCATTTAATGAGAGGAAATGCTCGAACACAGCTCGAACTGTGCACTGAGAGCACCGGCTACCACCCCACCCTCCCCCCAATCCCCACCTCACCCCCAACATCTCCATGTCCCTTCTTGCCTTACTCTACCTGAGAGCCCACTTCCCCCCTTCTCCCTGCAAGGCCCTCCAATATGGAGACCCACCACACAGAAATTTATCTCCAGTTGTCCTCCCTGGCTCCTGAACTGTGGCATTGTACCTTTATGATGCCATCCTTGGTGGTCAGTCCCACTAACCTACATCCCAACCATTGTCTACCATGCTCTCTGAAGCTGTTCCACAAACACCCATACACCTGGCATTCCCAACAAGTGTCTGGCATACACTCTCAGCGTTAGACCGATGTTCAGCAAGGTGGTTCCCTCCCAGCCCAGACAAATGCCCCCTGACCAGCAACTCAGCTATGCTTAAGAGTACTTCAATATGGGAGGGTTGATGGATCTTTTTGTTCTGGCTGAAGTGCCAAGGCACTAAATGACATGACCATTTCAAGGCAAGGTAAGGCACAGATGCTATGATCATGCAAGTTGGTGCTGAGGAAGCAAGTGCTAACAGAGCAAGTGACCACCCTGAGATGGAGTCTGAACCAGTCCATGATCTGAGTGCCTGAGCATGCTCACAACGTGTCCTTGCAGCTGCTTTTCAATGCTCATTCTGATACACCCTTCCATGCAACACTGTGCTCCCTGAATGGTCTGTAAGTATAGAACATAGAACATTACAGCGCAGTACAGGCCTCAATGTTGCACTGACCAGTGGAACCAATCTGAAGCCTATCTACCCTACATTTTTTCTTTTTCGTCCATATGTTTATCCAATGACTATTTAAATATCCTTAAAGTTGGCGAGTCTACTACTGTTGCAGACAGTGCATTCCACGCCCCTACTGCTCTCTGAGTAAAGAAATTACCTCTGACATCTGTCCTATATCTATTACCCCTCAATTTAAAGCTAAGTCCCCCCTTGCTAGTCATCACCATCCGAGTAAAAAGGTTTTCACTCTCCACCCTATCTAACCCTCTCATTATCTTGCATAATTCAATTAAGTCACCTCTCAACCTTCTTCCCTCGAACGAAAACATCCTCAAGTCCCTCACTCCTTCTTCATAAGACCTCCCCTCCATACCAGGCAACTTCCTAGGAAATCTCCTCTGAACCCTTTCCAAAGTTTCCACATCCTTCTTATAATGCAGTGACCAGAACTGTATGCAATACTCTAAGTGTGGCCGCACCAGAGTTTTCTACAGCTGCAACATGACCTCATGGTTCCGAAACTCAATCCCTCTACCAATAAAAGCTAACACACCATATGCCTTCTTAATAACCCTATCAACCTGGATGGCAACTTTCAGGGATCTATGTACATGGACACAGTGATCCCTCTGCTCCTCTAAATTCCCACAAATCTTACCATTAGCCAGTACTCTGTATTCGGTTACTCCTTCTAAAGTGAAACACCACACACGTTTCCACATTAAACTGCATTTGCCAACTCTCAGCCCAACTCTGCAGCTTATCTATGTTCCTCTGTAACCTGCAACATCCTTCAGCACTATCCACAACTCCACCGACCTTAGTGTCATCCGCAAATTTGCTAACCCATCCTTCTACACCCTTATCCAGGTCAGTTATAAAAATGACAAATAACAGTGGACCCAAAACAGATCCTTGCGGTACACCACTAGTAACTGAACTCCAGGAGGAACATTTCCCATCAACTACCACCCGCTGTCTTCTTACAGCTAGCCAATTTCTGATCCAAGCTGCTAAATCACCCTCAATCCCATGCCTCTGTATTTTGTGCAATAGCCAACCATGGGGAACCTTATCAAACGTGTTGCAGAATTATCAGAGAGGTAAGGATTGTTATGAGGATTTGGCATCCAGCATTTTCCAATGTTCACCGGATGAGGGGTATCTGCTGCTGGTGCCCATCGATCCTGCCCTAAGATATTGTTCGGCCATAAACAACATGGAGGCCCTTCAGTGCAAGTACCAAGCTGACCCATAGCCACTGATTTCCATGTCGAGTTTGCTTTGTCTAGCCTGCTTGATACATTTGGTAAGATAGAAAGCTGAATACTAATGAGACAAGTTGGGCCATCAATAATTTGTCTGAGCTGCAACAATCTTCCATTTATTTGCTACTTCCCGCTGCCTTGCAAGAAATCTACATTTTAACGGCAGCAAAAGAGTTGGAGAGAGATGTTTCTGACCTTGAGACCTGCCTTGCCAAATGTCACCTGACTCTGCCACAAATCTCACCATGGGCCAAGTCACTTCGATCCCTGTCAGATTCCAGTACCCAGAGATTTCTGTGCCCTCCTTTCAGTTTGCCCCTTGAAGTGTTAATTTGGCTTCGGTCTTGGCTTTGTTTCCTCCTCTTTATTCGTTCATAGGAAGGGCATTGCTGTCAACATCAGCATTTTATAGAATCCCTACAGTGTGGAAACAGGCCATTTAGCCCAAGAAATCCACACTGACCCTCTGAAGAGTATCCTACCCAGACCCATTCCCCTACCCTATTACTCTACATTTCCTCTGACTAATGCACCTAGCCTGCACATCCCTGAACACTCTGGGCAATTTAGCATAGCCAATTCACCTAACGTGCACATCTTTGGACTGTGGGAGGAAACCGGAGCACCCGGAGGAAACCCACCTTTGTTTCCCCATCTTTATTTGCCACATTATAATAAGTGGCTTGTTCGGCCATCTCAGAAGGCAGTTAAGAGTCAACCACTTTCTGCGGGTCTGGAGGCAAGTAAAGGCCAGTACAGGTAAAGACAGTAGACTTCCTTTCTAAAGGACATTAGAAAGCCAGATTTTCCTTTTATAATAATCAATGATAGTTTATGGTCAGTATTCCAGAGGGTAGCTTTGTTTTCAGTTAGAGAGTTACTAAACAAATTGAAATTCTACAATTTGCTGTAGTAGGATTGAACATGCTCCCAATTTCAGTCTCGGTCTTGGGGTTACTCATCCAATCACTTTCCTCATTATGTCACCGTTTCCCCATATCTAGGTCACACAGCTCTATCAAGCAATGTTTTAATGTTGCAAAAGTGAAATGCTAAAAGTTTGCATAGATAAGAGAGAGATGGTAAAGAAAGCTAGATAGGCAGGTAGTGTGTAAATAAATGACCCACATGCTTTGGCCCACTTGAACTACCTGGCTGCATTTTCAATCAGAGGAGAGCCAAAATGAGAGGTCTTAGAGAGACAGGTTGGTGCTGAATTCACAGGAGTAAATATCGGATGAGCTGAGACCTGATGTGCATCAGCTGTACTGTCTCAGGTTGTTAACATGCAGTGGAGTTAATGATCTGGTGGATCCCCAAGCCATCAGTGCTACTAGATATGGGAGTGATTGAAGTTCATTGTTCACGTGAGGTTTCCTGGTTGTTGCAATTGCCTGCATATATCCAATTTTAAACTTTAGGTTTATAGGTTGTTCTCACACTTAGGACATTTTGAGAGCAGGTTTTTAAAAATGAAATAACAGACGTGGGAACCTGAGGTGGCTGAAACTGATTTGAATCATTGTGTGATCACGCAGTGTCACCTTGCTACAGAGGTGAAGACCTCTACAATGACAAGTGACCCCATGGCATTACCTGCTCAAGGGCAGGCCGGGTCATTCAATGGTGAATGGCTGGAACGTTTAAAATGAACCACCTCAGCTAACACAGTGGCAAAGAGGAGCTGATCAACTTGGTCATGTTTGTGACCAGCACTACCACTAGGTGGGGCACTGCCATGGGCATGCTTTTAAATTTGCGCCCAGCAACAAAGCACATTTATCAAAAAAAATCACCTCATCATTGGTTTGATATGCAAGAAATAACAATACCTTTTCACCTTTGTAAGGAATCCTCAAAGTGAATAATTGTTCATTCCAAGAGTAGTAATGAGAAAGTCTTTGTGTAAATCAGCCTAGCTAATTGAGAAAGTAGTTGAGTACCATGGATACCAGTCATAGATTAGCAGGCAGCACATCCTGAAAAACCTTCGTATTTGCAAATCCAGTTATATTCAGTCTACTGCATCACTTCGCGATGGATTTAGTCTCTGTGTCAATCCTTGTGGCTATTGACTGTTAACAATCTCTTCCATCAAATTTTAAGAGCTCTATATGTAACCACACATGCATTGATGGATCATGGTGGCTTTTTTTTAATAGTGTTCATCCTCTCCTGTGTTGGGCATACACACTCCAGCTCAATTTCCTTTTAAACGTCTTTCTCCAACCAACATGGAGAGAGAATAGAGGAATGAGTTCGTGTTTATATTATTAATACTGTTAGTAAATGATGATTTGAGCTGCACAGGAGGACGGTCAGGAATAATATTGCTTACCATGAGGACTTGGTTGGTCCAGTTGTAAACAAAATGTTTTGAGAAAGTCTTGCCACGGATTACATCCAATTCATTCATAAAATGAAAGGATTCTTGTTCAACCACAGCTCACCTGGAACAAGAGGGCATTGATCTCAAAACATGGTGGCAGCGTTGGTAGTCAGCAGATTCCATCTCACTGCAGTTAAAGTTTGTGAAAAGTTTTAAATTGCATCTTTTCCACCTATTGTATTACCACATTACGGAATGCCACATACTATTCTATTCAAATTAGTATCAAATGGGGGTCCTTAATTTGTAATCAAATATTTAGGACAATTAGCTGAAGAATTTGGATTTCATTATGTGACCAGTTAGCTATCCCACCCACAAGCTAATGGAGAAGTGAAGAGAGGTATGAAAGTATCAAGATATTCATAACAAATGGTAAGATGTAGACTTCACCCCAATTACAGGGAGATACTGTTGCAAACAATCAAACATAAGAACAGGAGTAGGCCACTCGATTCTTCAAACACCCACCACTATTCCATAAGATCATGGCTGAACTAATTTCAAACTCATCCCTACATTCTTGTATATCCCCAATAATCTTTTATCCCATTAGGAATCAAGAATCTATCTAATTCAGTCTTAAAAATATTTAAAGATTCTGAAATCATTCCCTTTTGAGGGAAGGGGTTTTAAAGTCTCTCAATCCTCTGAGAGATAATAAATGGTTTCTCATCTCCTGTCTTAAATGGTTGACTCTTCATTTTTAAACTTGGGTTCCTAGTTCTACATTCTCACACAAAAAGAAGCACTGTTTCAATGTTCATCCAGTCGGGTCTCCTAAGGATCTTATACGCTTCAATTAAGTTACCTCTGACTCTTCTAAACCCAGAATCCAGGCCTGGTCTGTCCATCCTTTCCTTATAAGGCAATGCACTCATTCAAGATATTGAGACAGTAGTGATTAGAACTAAAGTCAGCCAGGTTGCCCTCATAGAAATGAGTTCCCTGATTGGGGCTGTTAATTATGTCTAATCAGGGAGCCTTGGCTGACAGATAAAAAAGAGTAAGTATTCAAGATACTGACACTTTGGTACCTGACTCTGAATGGGGCAGTACTATAGTCAAGAACTGTTCATGTATAAATAAAGGATGACTTGGTGATGGGATACTGGCATCTGTAGAGTTATTTCTCAAGCCTTCTTTAAACTGCTTCGAACACATTAACATTCTTCTGAGTATGATGATCAGTACAGTGCACAGTAATTGAGGTGTAGTCCCACCAATGTCCTCAGTAGTTGAAGTATAACCTCACTACTTTTGTGTTCAACTTTCCTGACAATAAAACATAGCTTTCCAACGGCTTTCCTGATTACTTGCTGTACCTCCAAACTAGCTTTTTGTGATTCATGCACGAGGACACCCAGATCTCTCTGTATCTTCGAGCTCTGCAGTCTCTCATCATTCTGCAAATAAGCTTATTTTTATTCTTTCTGCCAAAATGGGCAATTCTACACTTTCCCACATTACAGTCCATTTGTCAGATTTTGTTCACTCACTTAACCTTACATCCTCTTCACAAGTTACTTTCCTACTGTAATGATTGGAACAAGAGCCAGGTAGATCTCATTGACTATTTGATTGTGATTTTAGCTTAGGCCAATCAGGGAGCCCTGGCTGACAGATATAAACAGGAGCTTCAGAGGGTCTCCACAGTCTAGGGACTGGCTCTGAGCTGGCTGGTCAAAGTCCATGTACTGGGCACGTGCAACTAAAGGGTGCCAGGATTCCAGCATCTGTGCAGTTATTTCACCTGCCTAACTGTGTTTCTTACTGTGTTAAGCACTGAATTTTCACCACGTGAGTTGCTAATGGTCAAAGGTTAAAGACTCAACTTCCTTTATTACTGCAGAAGATCAGTCCCAACATAACTTCAGAGGATCATGACCAAGTAAGATAAAGGGAACGAAACTCAAAAAGTCCAAATGTCCACTTGGTATTGAATAGCATCAAGCAAAAATCTGTCTGTGTTATTGCCTCAATAAAAGGTGTGGATAAGAAATCTCTGTATTAAAGGGGGGCCGGACACAACAGCTATGATTAATTTTTTCCAGACATCACATGGAGTGTTCAGGAGAATCCAGGGAGGCTCTAATACAAGTCGAAACCAAAAGGAAATATTCATTCCAGTGTGACCAAGAATGGAACAATGAGATGGACTCTGCATCAACGAACTCAAGGAATGACATTCTAATTTAAGCAGAGAGTTGTTCATCACCGTCAGCCAGAAATACTGATGGCAAGTGTCTGGGTAGGAAAATTGGAGAAAGGCCAATTTTGACGATATTAGGCAAGAACTTTTGAAAGCTGATTGGAGGCAGATGTTCGCAGGTAAAGGGACGGCTGGAAAATGGGAAGCCTTCAGAAATGAGAGAATCCAGAGAAAGTATATTCCTGTCAGGGTGAAAGGGAAGGCTGGTAGATACAGGGAATGCTGAATGACTAAAGAAATTGAGGGTTTGGTTAAGAAAAAGAAGGAAGCGTATGTCAGGTATAAACTGGATAGATCAAGTGAATCCTTAGAAGAGTATAAAGAAAGTAGGAGTATACTTAAGAGGGAAATCAGGAGGGCAAAATGGGGACATGAGATAGTTTTGGCAAATAGAATTAAGGAGAATCCAAAGGGTTTTTACAAATATATTAAGGACAAAAGGGTAACTAGGGAGAGAATAGAGCCCCTCCAAGATCAGCAAGACGGCCTTTGTGTGGAGCCACAGAAAATGGGGGAGATACTAAATGAATATTTTAGATCAGTATTTACTGTGGAAAAGGATATGGAAGATATAGACTGAAGGGAAATAGATGGTGACATCTTGCAAAATGTCCAGATTACAGAGGAGAATGTCTTGAAACAGTTAAAAGTGGATAAATCCCCAGGATCTGCTCAGGTATACCGAGAACTCTGTGGGAAGCTAGAGAAGTGATTGCTGGGCCTCTTGCTGAGATATTTGTATCATCGATAGTCACAGTTGAGGTGCCAGAAGACTGGAGGTTGGCAAACGTGGTACCACTGTTTAAGAAGGGTGGTAAGGACAAGCCAGGGAACTATAGACCGATTAGCCTGACCTCGGTGGTGGGCAAGTTGTTGGAGGGAATCCTGAGGGACAGGATGTACATGTATTTGGAAAGGCAAGGACTGATTCGGAATAGTCAACATGGCTTTGTGCGTGGGAAATCATGTCTCACAAATTTGACTGAGTTTTTTGAAGAAGTAACAAAGAAGATTGATGAGGGCAGAGCAGTAGATGTGATCTAGATGGACTTCAGTAAGGCATTCGACAAGGTTCCCCATTGGAGACTGATTAGCAAGTTTAGATCTCACTGAATACAGGGAGAACTAGCCATTTGGATACAGAACTGGCTCAAAGGTAGAAGACAGAGGGTGGTGGTGGAGGGTTGTTTTTCAGACTGGAGGCCTGTGACCAGTGGAGTGCCACAAGAATCGGTGCTGGGTCCAATACTTTTTGTCATTTACATAAATGATTTGATGCGAGCATAAGAGGTACAGTTAGTAAGTTTGCAGATGATACCAAAATTGGAGGTGTAGTGGACAGCAAAGAGGGTTACCTCAAATTACAACAGGATCTGGACCAGATGGGCCAATGGGCTGAGAAGTGGCAGATGGAGTTTAATTCAGATAAATGCAAGGTGCTGCATTTTGGGAAAGCAAATCTGAGCAGGACTTATACACTTAATGGTAAGGTCCTCCGGGAGTGTTGCTGAACAAAGAGACCTTGGAGTGCAAGTTCACAGCTCCTTGAAAGTGGAGTCGCAGGTAGATAGAATAGTGAAGAAGGTGTTTGGTATGCTTTCCTTTATTGGTCAGAGTATTGAATACGGGAGTTGGGAGTCATGTTGCGGCTGTACAGGACATTGGTTAGGCCACTGTTGGAATATTACGTGCAATTCTGGTCTCCTTCCTATCGGATAGATGTTGTGAAACTTGAAAGGGTTCAGAAAAGATTTACAAGGATGTTGCCAGGGTTGGAGGATCTGAGCTACAGGGAGAGGCTGAACAGGCTGGAGCTTTTTTCGCTGGAGCATCAGAGGCTGAGGGGTGACCTTATAGAGGTTTACAAAATTATGAAGGGCATGGATAGGGTAAATAGACAAAGTCTTTTCCCTGGGGTCGGGGAGTCCAGAACTAGAGGGCATAGGTTTAGGGTGAGAGGGGAAAGATACAAAAGAGACCTAAGGGGCAACTTTTTCACGAAGCGGGTGGTACATGTATGGAATGAGTGGACGTGGTGGAGGCTGGTACAATTGCAACATCTAAGAGGCATTTGGATGGGTATATGAATAGGAAGGGTTTGGAGGGATATGGGCTGGGTGCTGGCAGGTGGGACTAGATTGGGTTGGGATATCTGGTTGGCATGGACGGGTTGGACCGAAGGGTCTGTTTCCATGTTGTACATCTCTATGACTCTATGACTAAGAGAGTTCAATCTGTGACATTCAGACTTGAGGAGAGATGATGAGAATGGAAATACTTGAACAGTTCATTAATTTTTTTTGTGATTAAAGCTGGGGTCAGATAAAGAGTTATGCATTAATGATATTGCGGCATGTGTGTAAATGATAATGTAAATGTTCGGGATTGGCTGAAAGACACTCAGGGAGAACAGAGTAAACATGTTGTTTATCTTTTGAGGTGGCCTTCATTGAGAGAAGAGGAATCTTGCTCACCTGCAACTCACCACACAGTTTTTACTACAACTGTTTGGGTAGATGCTGAAATTGGGATTCAGCTGGCCCACTGTTCCACCACTCTCCCCACCCCCCCCACCCCCACACACATATTCCTCAAACCCCTCCTTACTTCCATCTCCTCACTCTTCTCCGTGCAATATCTAAAAAAAACTCTGAACCCTTTACAAAATCAGTTTTGGAAGCTCACTTCATGGTTATGTATCCTCCCTGTGAATTGAAGATTATAAAACAGATTCCTTTGTCTTTTCATTGCTAGTGGGTTTCAAAGCAAAGGGGAACCCTAGTTAAAGATGATTGTGTCACTGAATATGCTTTTCACCCTTTCTCCTGCCTTTAGCTGTATTGCAGACCTTCCCTTTTATCCTTTCCTGCACAATCCCTTTCCGACCTCTTCATTGATTGTCAACTGTAACATGACTAACTCCTTCCAGTTCAGATGAAAGATCTGCAACCTGAACTAAGTGGTTCCCTGTTTACAGATGTTTCCTGACCTGATGTGTGTATCCAGCAATTTCAGATTGCATTTCAATTTGTATTCAATGGCTTGTGTCGAAGAGCTGTAACATAACTTTAATTTGTTCTCAACATCTTTGGCCAAGTGTACTGTAGCTGCAGTCAATCATGATCAACAAGAAAAATACAAAATGCAGCATGAACTGTAAGATTGTAACAAAACAAAATCCACAAAAATACAGACAGCTGTAGTGAGGAACAGTCTTGAACTTGGGGACATTCTTTTCACTCAATATCGATGGACAGATAAGCTTAATGATTCAATCAGAAAGGGGTGGGGGTTGTGGGGGTTGGGGTTGTATTTGTCTGGTGTTTTGCAGTTCACCAGAGAATCCAATTGCAATGTCAACACGCACTTTGCATATTGTAGCTTGCAGCTATTGTAGTGATGTTAAATGGTGCAACAGTATTTGCATTACATTGTGAATGAAGAATCTCTTCCTCAACTACCACTTGCTAATAGCATGTGTTTGAAAGATTTACAAGTTGGCACTCAATCTGTGAGGAACGCAGCTTCCTTGGTCATCAAGTCCTTGAGTGTAAGATGAACACTCAGGTAAAAGTAATTAAAGAATCTTGAATTGTTAGATTCTGTGGTGATCTCGGGAATGCTGTTCCTGAGACTTAGTTTGTCTTTGTTGGAACCATATTCAATATTGAATTTGGGCTCAAAGATGGAACAGGAGGTACGTAAAGTAAATCGCCTCTGCCAAGCATCATCATCATCTTCATCGGCAATCCTCACACACAAGGAAGACTCTCTGGGTGAGTCTGTAGGTGGCTCAATGTGTGGTTATCCATTTTGGTGGCAAGAACAGGAAGGCAGATTACAATCTAAATGGAATCAAGTTAGGTAAAGGGGAAGTAAAGAGAAATCTAGTTGTTCTTGTACATCAGTCAATGAAAGCAAGCATGCAGGTGCAGCAGGTAGTGAAGAAAGCTGATGGCATGCTGGCCTTCATAACAAGAGGAATTGAGTATAGGAGCAAAGAGGTCCTTCTGTAGCTGTACAGGGCCCTGGTGAGACCACACCTGGAATATTGTGTGCAATTTTGCTCTCCACATTTGAGGAAGGACATTCTGGCTATTGAGGGAGTGCAGCGTAGGTTCACAAGGTCAATTCCCAGAATGGTGGTACTATCATATATTGAAAGATTAGAACTATTGGGCTTGTATACACTTGGGTTTAGAAGGCTGAGTGGGGATCTGATTGAGACTTATAAGGTTATTAAAGGATTGAACATTCTGGAGGCAGGAAGCGTGTTTCCACTGATAGGTAAGTCCAGAACCAGAGGACACAGTTTAAAAATAAAGGGTAGGCCATTTAGAACAGAGTTGAGGAGAAACTTCTTCACCCAGAGAATGGTGGGTGTATGGAATGCTCTGACCCAGAAGACAGGAGAGGCCAAGTCTCTGGATACTTTCTCAATAGAGATGGATAGAGCTCTTAAAGATAGTGGAATCAAGGGTTATGGGGATATCAGGAACAGGATACTGATTGTGGATGATCAGCCATGATAATAATGAATGGTGGTGCTGGCTCAAAGGGCCGAATGGCCTACACCTGCACCTATTGTCTATGTCTACTTTCTATTGTCAACAGAGCGATGTGGCTGCCACAGGCTCTGTTACACTTGAGGCAGAAGGTGGTCACGGGAAGGGGGTGGGTAGGGTGCTGGTGTGGGAGCGGGCTCCTTACGCTGTTTACACCTGGCTTCTGCTTTTTTCCCGACAGCAAGTCTCAAGGTGCTCGACTCCTTCCCGGATGCTTCTCCTCCACTTTGAAGGACCTTGGCCCAGTGATTCCCAGGTGTTTGTGGGAATGCTGCTCTTCCCCAGTGACACCTTGAGGGTATCCCTGAAGTTCTTCCTCTGTCCATCTGGGGCTCACTGGCCATTTCAAATCTGGGAGTAGAGCCCTACTCAGGGAGTCTCATGTCGGTCATGTGGATGACACACCCAGCCCATGAGCTATAAGTCTCACTTAACAACACAGGACTCAAAATGTTACCTCTGCTTTCTCTCCACAGCTGCTGCCAGGCCTGCTGAGTTCGTTCAGCAATTCCTGTTTCACTTCAGATTTCCACTATCTGCAGTTCTTTATTTTATATGAGTTGTTGGCAAATGTCATTCTGCTTGTATGTGCAACTTTGGACTACTAGTGGCTCACAATATTAAAATCCTCTCTCTCAAGTCTCTTTCTTTTCATATGTTCACATTCTTGGTTTCTCTGATATTACTTTAGATTACTTACTTACAGTGTGGAAACAGGCCCTTCGGCCCAACAAGTCCACACCGCCCCGCCGAAGCGTAACCCACCCATACCCCTACCCCTACCCCTACATCTACATCTACATCTACCCCTTACCTAACACTACGGGCAATTTAGCATGGCCAATTCACCTGACCTGCACATCTTTGGACTGTGGGAGGAAACCGGAGCACCCGGAGGAAACCCACGCAGACACGGGGAGAACGCGCAAACTCCACACAGTCAGTCGCCTGAGGCGGGAACTGAACCCGGGTCTCTGGCGCTGTGAGGCAGCAGTGCTAACCACTTTAATTGCATCTGTACTCATGTCTACGATGATCTGCTGTCAGCAATGTGGCATATGTGAGACGCATGTTCCTTCACCATTTTTCTGTTGTTGTGTCACCATAGCCTTACCAGACCATAGGGGTTGCTCTCTCATGAGAGAGAGAAGCAACTGGCAGTGATTTAACCTGAGGACCATGAAACCTTAGGCAAGGGAAGAGTTTGAGAAGGAGAGTCCTTCATGGTAACCTCAAACCGGTAATGGGAATTGAACCCATGTGACACTACCCCGTGCCCACAGCCGACACCGCCCCGCGCCCCCAGCTCTCACAGCCCAGTCCCACAGCAGACCCAGCCCTGGGCCTTCAGACGACAATGCCCTCGGCCTCCAGGTGATACTGCCCCATGCCCACAGCTGACACCACCCCAGGCCTGGTCCCAAAGCCGACCCAGCCCCGGGCCCACAGCTGTCATGGCCCCTGTCCCACAGTGGACCCAGTCCAGGGCCTTCAGGCGACACTGCCCACGGCCTCCAGCCGACACTGCCCCAGGCCCACAGCTGTCGTGGCCATGGTCCCAAAGTGGACCCATCCCCGGGCCCACAGCTGTCACGGCCCAAGTCCCAAAGCGGACCCAGTCCTGGGCGTACAGCTGTCACGGCCCCGGACCAGGGCCATGACAGCTGTGGGCCCAGGGCTGGGTCCACTGTGGGACCAGGGCCATGACAGCTGTGGGCCCACTGTGGGACCAGGGCCGTGACAGCTGTGGGCCCAGGGCTGGGTCCACTGTGGGACCAGGGCCATGACAGCTGTGGGCCCAGGGCTGGGTCCACTGTGGGACCGGGGCTGTGACAGCTGTGGGCCCAGGGCTGGGTCCACTGTGGGACCAGGGCCATGACAGCTGTGGGCCCACTGTGGGACCAGGGCCATGACAGCTGTGGGCCCACTGTGGGACCAGGGCCGTGACAGCTGTGGGCCCAGGGCTGGGTCCACTGTGGGACCAGGGCCATGACAGCTGTGGGCCCACTGTGGGACCAGGGCCGTGACAGCTGTGGGCCCAGGGCTGGGTCCACTGTGGGACCAGGGCCGTGACAGCTGTGGGCCCAGGGCTGGGTCCACTGTGGGACCAGGGCCATGACAGCTGTGAGCCCAGGGCTGGGTCCACTGTGGGACCGGGGCTGTGACAGCTGTGGGCCTGGGGCAATGTCGGCTGTGAGCATGGGGCAGTGTCACCTGGAGGCCGAGGGCAGTGTAGTCTGAAGGCACAGGACTGGGTCCGCTGTGGGACCGTAGCCATGACAGATGTGGGCCCAGGGCTAGGTCCGCTTTGGGACCATCGCCGTGACAGCTGTGGGCCCAGGGATGGGTCCATTTTGGGACTGGGGCCATGACAACTGTAGGCCCAGGGCTGGGGCCGCTTTGGAACCAGGTCCGTGTCAGCTGTGGGCCTGGGGCGGTGTCGTCTGTGGGCCCGGGGAGTGTCACCTGGATGCCCGGGGTAGTGTCACCTGAAGGCCCAGAACTGGCTCCACTGTGGGACTGGGGCTGTAACAGCTGTGGGCCCAGGGCTGGGTCTACTTTGTGACCATGGCCATGACAGCTGTGGGCCCAGGGCGGGGTCCGCTTTGGGACTGGGTCCGTGACAGCTGTGGGCCCAGGGCTGGGTCCGCTTTGGGACCAGGGCCGGCACAGTCATAGGCCCAGGGCTGGGTCCGCTGTGGGACCGGGGCTGGAACAGCTGTGGGCCCGGAGCGGTGTCGGCTGTGGGCACGGGGCATTATCCCCTGGAGGCAGAGGGCATTGTCGCCTGAAGGCTCAGGGCTGGGTCCGCTTTGGGACCGGGACTGTGACAGCTGTGGGCCTGATAGATATTATAGATATTTTTTCCTTACCCCCACACTACCACCTAACAGTGATAGTGCTTATTTTTCCCCAGCACTCATGTGTGTGTGCAGGTGTGAGACACAGTGAAAAACAACGGCTGTCCAAATCTTTATTCATTGTTCACCACCAGGTAGAAAGGAAACACCCGAGTGGCCAGTGACTAAAAGTGCCCTCCTCATCAAAGGGCAATGCTGTGTGATCAAACAGTGAATGGAAGGGCAGGGATTAAATCAAAATAGAGTTGGAGGGGGAAATAAAACACTCCACTCCTGCGGTGCCCCACTTCTCCCTTCTCCTAGTTATTTTCTTTCAGGGCTTTCCTGATTTTCCCGGGTTAACAGTAAACAATGACTGGAGCTAGCCAGCACAGAGTCAGTCACCTAAACTGAGGAGATTCTAAATCTCCTGGTTATATTTTTTTCTTCCTTCTCTATTTTCCCCCACACTACCGCCTAACAGCGGTAGTGCTTGTATTTTCCCCAGTATCCATGATGTGTGTGTGTTAGTATGAGACACAGTGAAGAACAACAAATGAGCAAAACTTTATTCATTTTCCATGACCAGGAAGAGAGGAAACAGCAAAGTGGCCAGTGACACGCAATACCCTTCTCATCAATGTGCAAAGCTGTGTGAAGGGGAGGGCAGGGTCTAAATCAAAATAGAGTTGGAGGGGAAATAAAGCACTCCAATCACTACAGGGACTGTGAAGAGAATCTCTGACTGCATCATCAGAGAAAAACATGGATTGGGATGAGGTAATCTTAAAAGAAAACTCCAGTGAAATCTGAGGATCTGCATCCACAACATGCTAATTTAGCCTTTGGCCCAAAATGGCCACCTCATTCCCACTCTAATTTTTGGGAAATGTAGGGTGTCTAACCTATGCTGCAAAACATAGGTTTGAAACACTTTAGAAGTGGCTTATTATGTGTGTTTTGGAGCAACCTCCCAGTAAGTAGCTGCAGCAGGTAAAACACTCTCAGATGACAAATGTTCACATCCATTGAGATGTGTTGTGAGAGCAGAAACAGTTTTCTTTCTACAAGTTGGCTTTGGACATTCTTGGTTAAGGCTCCATCCCCCCAGTAAATGACTGAATATTTTGTGACAGCATAACATTAAATGATATAACTTTTACCGGTAAGTTATTGAATAAGTCCAGGAGTTAAAGTTATAGAATTGCTAACACTGACAGTTCCTTCCAATTCATGTGTTGCTGAGAGGAGAACCAGACTAAAATGTGAAGATGGAATTGAAGGCAGCTGTTGATGAACACAGCCTTCTACGAGCATGTTTCATAGGGCTTCAGGTCTGAAAATGGCCTATTTTTAGAGAGGGAAATGTTAGCTAATGTGCTTGTTCTGTCAGATTTATTCTTGTGGATGCTTTGTTCTTTATTGTTGGGGGAGGGGTAGTGAGTGGGTCAGGATGAGGATAGTTACCTCTATTGTGTAAAATTGTACCCAACGTTGTTGCTTTTCTGAAAGCAAATGGTTCAACTTATTGAACTAGAGTTCTGCGCTAAACCTGGCAATCACTTTCTGATAATTTAAAGATTTTATTCCACAAATGTGCATGTGATACAATTGAATTTTCGGGAGACATTCGATAAATTGCCACATGTGAGGCTACTTAATAAGATAAAAGCCCACGGTATTGGATAGCGCGAGGATTGGCTGGCGAATAGAAACAGTGAGTTGGAGTAGAGGGACATTTTCAGGATGGCAACCCTGTGAATAGTGGAGTGCTACAGGGATTGGTGCTGGGGCCACCAATTATTTACAATGTATAGGAAAGTGAATGTACTGTAGTTATGTTTGCAGATGATGTGCACAGGTGAGAAGGCAAATAGTGAGGACAAGGGTCTGTAGAGCGACAGGTTAAGCGATTGGGCAAAAATTTGGCAGATGAAATTTAATGTGGAAAATTATGAGACAATGTACTTTGGCAAAGTGAGGATGCAGGAGCTGAATGTCACTTGAATGAGACAGATTGTGGAAAGCTGCAGCACTGAGGGATTTAGGAGTCCTCATGTGTAAATAATTTTTTAAAAAGCTAGCAGAAAGTTCAGCAGGAAATAGGGAAGGCAAATGGAATTGTTGGCTTTTATTTCAAAGGGAATAGAGCATAAAAATAAGGAGGCCTTGTTAAAGTTACACAGGTCACGAGTCAGACCAAATCTGGAGTAGTGTGAAAAGCTTTGGTCCCATTAACCAAGGGAAGATATATTGGCATTGGAGGCAATCCAGAGAAGGGTCACCAGGTTGCTCCCATGTATGGAGGGACATTGTTATGAGGAGAGGTCGACGGGGTTGAGCCTATACCCATTGGGGATTTAGAAGAATGAAAGACTCCATTTCGGAATGGCAGGCAGTGACCAGTGGGGTACCGCAGGGATCTGTGCTGGGACCGCAGCTTTTTACAATATATGTAAATGATATAGAAGATGGTATCAGCAATAACATTAGCAAATTTGCTGATGATACAAAGCTGGGTGGTAGGGTGAAATGTGATGAGGATGTTAGGAGATTACAGGGTGACCTGGACAAGTTGGGTGAGTGGGCAGATGCATGGCAGATGCAGTTTAATGTGGATAAATGTATGGTTATCCACTTTGGTGGCAAGAACAGGAAGGCAGATTACTACTTCAATGGTATCAAATTAGGTAAAGGGGCTGTTCAGAGAGATCTGGGTGTTCTTGTCCACCAGTCAATGAAGGCAAGCATGCAGGTACAGCAGGTCGTGAAGAAGGCTAATAGCATGCTGGCCTTCATAACAAGAGGGATTGAGTATAGAAGCAAAGAGGTGCTTCTGCAGCTGTACAGGGCCCTGGTGAGACCACACCTGGAGTACTGTGTACAGTTCTGGTCTCCAAATTTGAGGAAAGACATTCTGGCTATTGAGGGAGTGCAGCGTAGGTTCACGAGGTCAATTCCTGAAATGGCAGGATTGCCTTACACGGAAAGACTGAAGCGACTGGGCTTGTATACCCTTGAGTTTAGAAGACCGAGAGGGGATCTGATTGAAACGTATAGGATTATGAAAGGATTGGACACTCTGGCAGGAGGAAACATATTTCCGCTGATGGGGGAGTGCCGAACCAGAGGACACAACTTAAAAATACGGGGTAGACCATTTAGGACAGAGATGAGGAGAAACTACTTCACCCAGAGAGTGGTGGCTGTGTGGAATGCTCTGCCCCAGAGGGCAGTGGAGGCCCAGTCTCTGGATTCATTTAAGAAAGAATTGGATAGAGCTCTTAAAGATAGTGGAGTCAAGGGTTATGGAGATAAGGCTGGAACAGGATACTGATTGGGAATGATCAGCCATGATCATATTGAATGGCGGTGCAGGCTCGAAGGGCTGAATGGCCTACTCCTGCATCTATTGTCTATTGTCTTATTGAAGCAGCCAAGATTCTAAGGGGACAAACGTTGACCTTGTCTGTAATGCCCACATCCTGTGGAAGAAATGTTTTTTAAGAATTGGTCACAGTCTTTAGGCTTTGCACGAGGAGTTATCGTTGAAAAGTGAGCTGCATGGTGCCCCCTATAGGTAATAAGTGACCTGTATGTGTCTTCTACATTTATAACGATGAGGTATCCTTCACGAGATGTGTAGGATTTAAACATTCGCTTCCTTCGTATCATGTCAAAATAGTGCGGCCCAGATTCCTTCGATTCGCCAAGCCAATAGCATCAATGGTTGTCAATTGCACACCCTATACTGGGGTGGATTAGAGACTAGCTGGCTGTAGTAGACAACAGACTGACAGTACTAAGTTAGCCCATGTTTACAACACTTATCTAATGTTGGACAGTATCATCTGTGATTCTATGGTGGGATTGTCCTCACTTAGTTCATGTTTTATCAAATAGTGGAAGTATCAATTGCATTTGCACCTTTTCTTGTGCCATTGACCTGCTCCCCATTATCTCAAAGTGCTGCATTAATTTCAGTGCACATGGGCGAGTTCCACCTCGACCTCACTCACACCAATCTTGACTCCTCCACTAAGTACTGATTGCTAAATGGACATTTAATTCCTTTAATTGAATATTGGGAAGAAGGAAGCAATTGATTATGATCCCTGATCCAAGCTCTGTTTCCTTCTGAGCCATCATTGTCAAACTGACAGCAGAGCAGGTTACTCAGAGGGGATTGGTCTGAAAGGAGAGATGGATGGACTTGTTAAAACTGTAGCCACTTATCTGGGTGTGCCTTCAGCTGCTTCAGCTTAAGTTCTGTAGTTTTCCCATTAAACCTTCCACCTCAAACCTAGCTTTTTGGCCAAGCTTTTTGCCATCTTGCCTATTATATGGCTCAGTGTCAATCTGTTACCCACACCTTGACGAACCCTTACCTTTCTGTATAAAAATAAACATCTTGATTTTCTTTCTCCAAATTCACGTCACAAGAGCCCATCGGCGATGGAGCTGCAGGATTATGATACGGCTTCCAGTGGCGGTGGACTTGCTCCAGGCTGCGACTGGACTCGGGTAACCTGATGGCAAAGGTGTTGGCGTTCTGACTGCAGTGATGTGCGGGGACTCAGGGCATCTGAGAAATCGCAGACTGCGGGATGGACATGGTCTGGCAGTGAGGACTCATGGAGGCAGGGGAGAGTGATCTGGAATGTTTCCTTTTCTCTTGGCTGTTTCGTTTATTTGTGTTCCTGTTTTTTAATCCTGCCTTTTATACTCTATGATGGCGCCAGACAGTGACAACTTGTACACTCTTCACTGTATACCTATACTCGAGTACGTGACAATAAAATCTAATAAATAAATAAATCCATTGGGTTTTTTTTGCTCAGCTGTTAGTTGGAGACAAACAGTAAACCGTATGCTTATATCAAACTAATGGCTAGCTCCCAAGATGGACTTTCCATTTCCACATCTGCACTTTGTCCCTGTAAAGGGACTCCATCATCCTCACTGGGAGGCAGACAACTTGGGCACAGGTTGTTAAATTGCAGGAGTGTCCCCCGTGTTTTAGAACCTAAAATCAGCCGATTTAATGCATAAAGCAGTCAAAGGTTTCCCACTCCTTTACAACTGGGGATTTGGAATTATGAAATAACTATTCATTCATGTGATGTGGGTGTCACTGTCTAGGCCAGTATTTATTGCCTGGGGGTAAGGTAATAGCCAACCACATTGCTGTGGTTCTGAAGTCAGATGTAGGTCAGAGCCAGTAAGGACAGCATTTTCTTCCCGAAAAGGCATTAATGAACCAGATGGGCTCTTCCCCAATAATCCTAGAGTCAGAGAGTCATACAGCATGGAAACAGACCCTTTGCTCCAACTAGTCCAGGCCGGCTATGTTCCCAAAGTAATTTAGTCCCAATTGCCTGCATTAGGCACATACCTCTGCAAAATTTTCCTATTCATGTACTTCCCCAAATATCTTTTAAATGTTGTAACTGTACCTGCATCCACCACTTCCTGTGGAAGTTCATTCCATACACAAACCACTCCTTGTGTCAAAAAGTTGCCCCCATGTCCTTTTTAAAACTTCTCCCTCTCTCCTTAAAAGTATACCTTCCTAGTTATGAACTCCCCCACCTTCGGGGAAAAAGGTCCCTTGCTATTCACCTTATCTAGGCCCTCATGATTTTATATATCTCTGAAGGTCAATCTCCTAAACTCCAGTGAAAACCATCCCAGCCTATCCAGCCTATTTTTATAACACAAACCCTCTAATCCCAGCGACATCCTGGTAGATATTTTCTGAACCCTCTTAAATTTAATAATATCCTTCCTATAACAGGGCGACCAGAACTGGACAGGAAGAGACCTCACCAACATCCTGAAAAAACTCAACATGACATTCCAACTCCTCGACTCAAAATATCTGAGCAACAAAAGCAAACGACAATGTTCTCATGGTCTCATTAAATGCTTCATTCCAGATATTAATTGAAATCAGGCTCCACCATCTGTTTTGGCAGGATTCAAAGCCAGGTGCCCAGAGTATGACCAGGCCTCTGGATTCAAAACGTGTGGCGCTGGAAAAGCACAGCCGGTCAGGCAGCATCCGAGCAGCAGGAGAGTCAACATTTTGAGCATAAGCGCCTCATCAGGAATGTGAGGAGGCTACACTTTTTGACTCCAATCTCCAGCATTTGAAGTCCTCACTTTCTCCAGGTCTCTGGATTAACAGTCGAGCAATAATCCCACGAGGCCATCACCTCCCCATCCAAGGGAATCGACTCCGTTCCAATTTCAATTCATTAAGTGTCTCATCTTGCTCTCAACTCAATCCTCCAAAGAATATAAACAACATTCAGTTGGTGCTGGGAAATCTGAAAGTCAACAGGCCTGGCAGCACCTGTGGAGAGATAACAGAGGAATTCTGGGTGGAATGTGGTAGGGGCCTGAACAATGTGGAGTATGGTGAGAAATTGGGCAGAATCATGTCAGAAGTCAAGCGAGACCTTTCTTGACATCAGAAGCAGCTTGCTCCGTTTACAAACGGAATTATGGGCTTAAGGTCAGATTCTCACAAGGCAGCGGCAAGATGTCTTGAAAAGGGGATCTTTACTCATTGCCAGTTTAATTAAGAATGAATACAGCTTCCGATTCTATCACCAGCGTGAGGAAACTAGGGAGTGAATGTTCATGACATGGAAGTCGGAGCGGGCACCTGGAGACACCAGCTCACCCCGTGCTCCTCTGAGCATCAGTCTTGGACACCCAGCAACAACATCTCAGAACACATTCCAGGGCACCAACCGTGTCAGCAATCCATGCTCATGAAGCCAGCATCTGACCCCGCCAGTCTTAGAGAACCCTCATGGCACCTTTCCTATCCACTTACAGGAACCGTCTGTACTTTAAAGCTGCACATTGGGGCACATCAGGAACTGGCATTGAACTGCCACTACAAGGGCACCTTGCACACAGGGAGATCCAGGGGTTAGATTGGACCAGGCTACAGCTCAGGGTTGCTCGCTGGCTCTCTTAGTGCTCACTCACTTAATGTCTAGCTGCTTGCTCACAACATCCTTGTCTTGCCTTTGAGCACAGTCACTGAGCAAGGAGCTGGTCAGCAGTCTTCATTCCAGGTGCCCGACATCCCACCCTGGTGCATTGGAGCATCAGTCTGACACCTGCACTGTAAACCAGCAGCGAATGGGGGAAGCACACTGCACATGCTACAAGCAAACAGCTAGGACTCAGAAGTCTAAGGGCAGTGGTCCCCAGTGAGGTCCATGGAGATACCCATCAGTCAGGAAGTTCTGGCAGCCTCCAGGATCAGTTCAGGGGGTTTGACTACAATCAGGCATTTGGTTGGACAGCACTCAGTTCGGGGGTCCATCTAAATGTAGAAATGACACAGCACAGAAGGAGGCCATCTTGAGGGGATGAGGGAATGATGGATGTAAAGGAGGAGGGCAGCTGTACATATGAAGAGGGTGGGGTGAATATGGTAAAGCTTGGATGGGAATGGGGTCATGCAGGAGGGCTTCAAAAATGACAGCATCACACTGGCTTCTAGGAACAGTGTATGACCAGACTTGGCCTGACCACCTCATCTGCCAGGGGTTGGAGTGGGGATGGTGGATGCTATGGGCTTGTGTAGCCATGTTGGCTAGGGACCCGAGAATGAGGGAAGCCGACAGGGTTTGTAGGTAGGGCTACGTGGAAGTGGATTTGGATGTTCAGGGGCCTAGCTGACATATAAAGGTGGAACTTTGAAATTTGCAACTGCACCGTGGGGAGGACAATGACAGTGACCCAGAGCAGGATCTGGAAGGGGCAATGTCTCAAACTGTGAGGGTGGGGACTGGGCCCCCTCCATTGCCAAACCCTAACCACCCAACACCTGGCGGAAGAACACCTCATCTTCTGTCTTGGGACCCTCCAACCCAATGGGATCTATGTCAATGTCACCAGTTTCTTCATTTCCCCTCCCCCCACATTATCCCAGTCCCAAGCCTCCAATTTGGCACTGCCCTCTTGACCTGTCCATCATCTTTCTCATCTGACCACTCCACCTTCTTCTCCGACCAATCATCTTCTCCCCTACCTTCATCTACCTATTGTATTCTTAGCTACCTTCCCCCCCAACCCCACCGGCCTCCAATTTATCTCTCAGTCCCCCCGGCCCACTCGCCTCATTCCTGATGAAGGGCTCACGTTGATTCTCCTACTCCTCGGATGCTGCTTGACCTACTGCACTTTTCCAGCACCACACTCTCAACTTTAAATCTGGCATGTAGGAACAATTCATTAAATTCAACTGATAACAAACAAATAAAAACAAACTCCTGCAAATGCCAGGAATCTGAAACTAACACACAGAGAGTGTTGGAGAAATACAATAGGTCTGGCAATATCTGTGGAGAGAGAAACAGAGTTAACATTCCCAGTCTGGTATGACTCTTCTTGAGAAGTTGCTGATTTTGGAGCTTGTATTCCTTAACACCTGAAAGGAAGAAAAAAAGGTTAAAGCATCAAATGAGATAAAGAACGAAATGGAACTGGTGACAGGGTCTGTTTTGAAACAGCTCGAGGCAGTGCACACATCGAGAGAGAGATTGAGAGTGTTGCAGGTGATGGTGCATGGCACTGAGTGTAGAGCCCAGGGTGTAACAAGAGCAGCTGTCTGAGGAGTGTTGTATCTCTGCAGAATACCGATAATTCTGGATAGGCTCAAAATAGGAAGGATGACATTTCAGTTGTGGAGTAGGGCAGGGCCTGAGACAGTCACTGAAGAGGGTGGTTTGGTGTGACAATGAATTTTGGAAATTTATCCAAAGTTAGGAGAGAGATAGATAGTAATAAATGTGAACAAGCCAGAATCCCATTGGAGAGAAGAGCAGAACTATTTCAAAGTGGGCATACCTGGCAATGGGCAGACGTTAAACGTAACAAATTGTCAGATTCCAGATCTGGGCTGAGAGCTCAGGACCAAGAAAATAAGGCCTGCTACCTCTGTCTCACCTTAACCATTGCTGTCCCCACCCTGCCATATCCTTCCATCACCATCACCAATCCCCTTCCAAAGGAGCATCTGAGGGGTTCACATTGTGAAGCAAGAATAAAGATTGGTTCAGATGGAAGGATTCCGAGTTTACAATAACACTGTCCACGTTAAAGGGTGGGTTTATCAATGGAAGTGCTATCACTATGACACTCACCTCTCCCCACCATCAGACCCTTCCATGTGGGACAGAGGGAGAAACGGGAAACATAAGAGGGAACATGTCGGAAAATATAGTTAAAGAACCAGAGTCCCCTGTTAGTTCTCAGTACATATTTGTTTTGTGTTTAAACATTCTATTTTCACAAGATACATACTTAGTAACGAGGCAGGAGACAATAGTCCAACTGTTTAGACTACCAGCTTGTCAACTTATCAATATGAATAATTCAGCAAATTTAATGAGCATTTTCAGCTCATGTAATTGGCTGCTATCTCATTAAATTGACAATTTCCCACCACCATGTTTTTATAGCTGCACTCTCCAGTGAGAACAGAAAAATAGTTTTAACAACAACTTGCTCTTTGTGCTCCATCACCAATTAACATTGGATAGTTGGCAATGAGTATATGATAAGTAAACTCAAACTGAGTTAGCCCTCAGACTGCTGGTAAATTCAGAAATTTTCTTTCTGAGTTGGCTGACTTTGTAAGTTTCAGTTCAGCTGAAACAGACACAAGTATCATCGCACCAGTCCTTTGTCTTCCTGCTCTGATAAACACAGAAAGATCCCATGGGATTGTTTGTAGAAAAACAGAAGATCTGGCCCGTGTCTCGTTCAATGTCGGAACATAGAATAGTACAGCACAGGAACGGTGTTGTGCCAAACATAATGTCAAATTAAACTAATCCCTACTGCCTGCTCTTTATCCATATTCCTCCATTCTTTGCAGATTCATGTGTTTATCTAAAAACCCTTTAAACCCCCCCACCACATCTGCCGACACTACTCCCAGCAGCGCGTCCCACACTCCTCCCACTCTCTGGGCAAAACACCTGCTCCTCACATCTCTTTTGAACTTTCCCTCTCTCACCTTAAATACATGCCCCCCACCCCCCTCCCCAGTATTAGACATTTCACCTCTGGGAAAAAAATTCTGTCAACTCTAACTATACAGCCCACAATTTTATAGACTTCGGTCAAATCTCCCCTCAGCCTCTGCTGCTCCAGAGAAAACAACCCAAGCTTTTCTAGTTTCCCCTTATAGCTCATACCCTCGAACCCAGACAGCATCCTGGTAAACCTCTTCTGCACCCTCTCCAAAGCCTCCACATCCTTCCTGTTAAGTGCTGGTCAGAATGGAGTTCAATATTCGAAGTGTGGCCTAACCAAAACCTTATAAAAATACAACATGACACCCTGACTCTTGTATGCAATGCCCTGACCAATAAAGACTAACATGTCATATGCCTTTTTGACCACTCACTGTATTATTATGGCCACTTTCAAGGTGTTCATCTCAAACAATACCCTTAGACCAGATTAAAACGTCACTTATTTACACAGATAGTACTGTTCTTGTAGGTGTCCCATTTTTAATTTTCCCAAAGTCTTGGACAATATTGAACACTGAGTCCGAACACCAAAAACAGATCTTCTCATTATGATATTGTTATTGGTCTCATGTAGTGTTGGATTGTGTCAAGGGTTGACTGGCCCATTGACCTGGCTGTAAATGTATTCAAATGCTTGGCATAATTGAAAGGCAAACAATCTCATCGCCATGAGGCCATGTTCCCTGAGCCTTTATCACGTGGAAACCTGTCATTCTACACATCGTGTGATGGTTACCTGAATGAAGTCAATTTTTTTTACCAAACACGGTTACATCCAGTTATGACCCTTTGATTGGACAGGTCAAACCATAACATCACAGGGGAAGCCTCACAGTCACACAGTGCATCACAGTTCGATCAGATGCCACAACAGGTTGGTCATCTGAGTAACTTTGTGGCAAGGCGCTGGATAACTAGTTTAAATGCAGGAAAGCAGCTCGACGAACTGCTATTCAATTTATCGAGGAACGACTGTGGCTGCGCTAGACATGTGAGCAGGTTTGCTTTGTAAAGGGAGTTTGGGCAATGGGACCATCTCTGATAGCTGTTGGTTGCAGGGGGGTTGCACAGGAAGGTTTGTTTAGAGCTGCAGTCCATGACTGTATTATCTCCATTTAACAGCAAGATCCTCTGTAGTAAATGTGAGGATAGAAAGGTTCAAATCTCAGAAAGTGAAAACACGTCTGGCCTGATAAGCTCATCCTGGTTCAATTGAGATTGTCTTTTGGAGAACTGATCTGATCGAATAATTTTAATAGCAGATGGAGTCGTCATAAACAGGCATTTAAACAGCCTCCAAAAAAATAGGATGTTGGTATTTCACTCAAATGTGCTGTTTGGGACTGAATCAGACTCAAGAAGGGAAAGGGAACAATTGGATATTGAAAACTCAAATTAATTATCTATGAACACAGATTATTACAACAAGATTGTTATAGTGAGACATAAGCTGTGAAATCATGCAATTATGAATTGGATGTTGGAGTAGGAAGAATGTGAAAGGATAGAAAGGAAGACAAAAAGTTTAGACAGTGTCAGTTGAGCTTGTGGTAAATGATGTGCCCTTCGATACTGTAACTGAGCCACTGTAATGGCGAATGGGATGGCCAGTGGACTATAAACAGCACTTATTTCAGCAATGTTGAGAAATATTCTACAGTGTGAATATTTGTACAGTTTCAGTATCACTGAGACTCAGCAGCTGTTTCCTTGGTTTGCTTTGTGAGATTTTCTCTTACTTTAACCACCCACACCCCTCACACCAAACCCATTTAGGTCACAGACCTACAGGCAGTTACAGAAAGCCCTCGTGGAAACATAGAGCTCAATGTTCCTCTGGCCTGCAATCCCATTGGAACTAGATTGAGTAGACTTGGTAGCTGCCCACACATCTTATGACACTGGAGAAGAAATAAGTTCAAAATAGGATAGGATATATGTGTAAAAGGAGAAATCTTCAGTGGATGAATTGGTTAGTCATTTCAACCAGGCCACACACAGAGAGATAGGCTGAACAACCTTTTGGTCATCATTCTGTGACATCGCAGGGTAAGCTTTACACTCAACACTGTGCATCACAGTGACATCAGATGTCACAGTAGGTTGGCCATCTGAGTAACGATGAGGCAAGATGCAGCTGCATCATCAGCTTAAGTGAAAGAAAGTAAACAAGACCGACTAATTTACTGTTTGACTTATCTAGGAGTGAGACTGGGCTTACGCTGGTGCATCTGAATGGGTTCACCTTGCGCAGGAGGTTCAAGCAATGGAACCATCTCTGATCAGCTGACAACTGGAAAAGTGTTGCAGTGGAAAATTGAAGTTGCAGTTCCAGGTGAAAGCCACAGTAAGTAACAGCAAAATCTACTTTAGTGACTGTGCAACTAGAATTTCCTGAAAAGGAGAGAAGATAGGCAGGTGGAGGGGGATGGGGAAACTGGCATGTGAAGCAGAAATGCTGAAAGGATAGATGTAGGCAGCAGGTTGGCACTGTACACCTTGCCACATTCTTGAGCCTTCGGCAAATATTTGAAACACAGTCCTTCCCTGGGTAAAGGTAATAACCATTTCAACCTGAAATTGTTCTCTGGAAAAGTTAACTTCTTAATTTAACTCTGTGTTTAAAAACTGCCAGGAAGGTGGAGCTCATGGTTGGTTCAGCCAATGAAGTGAAAGAAGTTGAAAGAACATAAGAAATAAGAGCAGCAAGAGGCCATTCAGCCCCTCAAGTTTGTTCTGCCAGTCAATAACGTCATGGTTGACTTAACTCCACTTTGCTGACCTATTCTTTCCCCAATGACCTTTGAACTGTGAGCAGATTTGTCTAGGTTAGAGTTGTTTCCTTCATCCAAGTCATTGATATAGATCATGACCAATCACAGACACAACCCTAACTCCTGTGACACTCCACTAGTTATTTTGCCAGCCTAAAAGTGATCCATTTAACCGTGACTGTCCTTTCTGTGCCTCAACCAGTGTCGGTTGGTGTTCGTGCAGTTAACGATCCGTATACACGAACACCAACTAGCCACGAAACGACACGACCAGCTATCCTTAGTCGCCACACACACAGACGACAAGCAACATGAATTTGACTGGGACAACACTACCATTATAGGGCAAGCCAAACAGAGAACAGCCAGGGAATTCCTAGAGGCATGGCACTCATCCACAGACTCTATCAACAAGCACATCGACCTGTATATGTGTGATTGAGTGTGTAATTGAGTATATAAGTGTGTGAATGAGTGTGTTATTGAATATATGTATGTGTGAGAGAATGTGTGTAATTGAGTATATGTGTGTGGGAGTGAGTCTGTGTAATTGAGTATATATGTGCGTGTGTGTGAGTGAGTGTAATTGAGTATATATGTGTGTGAGTGAGTTTGTGTAATTGAGTATGTGTGTGTGCATGAGTGAATGTAATAAACATATTTGTGTGTATGTATATAATTGAGAATGTTTGTGTGTCAGTGTGTGTAATTGTGAGTATATGTATGTGCGTGAATTTGTGTAATTGAGTATGTGTGTGAGTATGTGTAATTGAGTATATATGTGTGTGAGTGAGTGTGTGTAATTGAGTATGTGTGTGTGTGTTATTGAATATATGTGTGAGTGTGTGTAATTGAATATGTGTGTGTGAGGGTGAGTGTGTGTTATTGAGAATATATGAGTGTGGATGAGTGTATGTAATTGAATGTGTATGTGAGTTTGTGTGTGTAATTGAGCATGTGTGTGTATGAGTATGTGTGTGATTGAGTATGTGTGTGTGAGTGAGTGCACAATGGGTGGCACGGTGACTAGCACTGCTACCTCACAGCACCAGAGACCTGGGTTCAATTCCTGTCTCAGGCAACTGACAGTGTGGAGTTTGCACATTCTCCCTGTGTCTGTGTGGGTTTCCCCCGGGTGCTCCGGTTTCCTCCCACAGTCCAAAAATGTGCAGGTCAGGTGAATTGGCCATACTTAATTGCCCATAGTGTAAGGTGAAGGGGTAAATGTAGGGGAGTGGGTCTGGGTGGGTTGTTCTTCGGTAGGTCGGTGTGGAGTGGTTGGGCCGAAGGGCCTGTTTCCACACTGTAAGTAATCTAATCTAAAAAAAATTGTGTTTATGTGTGTGTGAGAGTGTGTGTGTGTTATGGATTATACGTGTGTGTGAGTGTGTGCAATTGAATATATGTGAGTGTGAGTAATTGAGAATGTTTGTGAGTGAGTGTGTGTTATTGAGTATATGTATGTGCGAGTGAGTGTGTGTAATTGAGTACATCTGTGTGTGAGTGAGTGTGGAATTGAATATGTGTGTGTGTGTGTAATTGAGTATATGCATGTGTGAGTGACTGTGAGTAATTGAATATTTTTGTGTGAGTGTTGTAATTGAGTATATCTGTTTGTGAGTTAGTGTATAATTGAGTATATCTGTTTGTGAGTTAGTGTGTGTAATTGAGTTTGTGCGTGTGTGAGTGAGTGAGTGTAATTGAGTATGTGTGTGTTATGGAGGATATGTGCGTGAGTGAGTGTGTATAATTGAGTATATGTGAGTGAGTGTGTAATTGAGTAAATGTGTGTGTGTGTGTGTGTGTGTGTGTAATTGAGTGTGTGTATGTGTGAGTGAGTGCGCAATTGTATTTATGTGTATGTGAATGAGTGTGTTATGCAGTATATGTGTGTGTGCGTGAGTAAGTGTATATTATAGAGCATATGTGTGTGAGTGAGTGTGTGTAACTGAATATTTAAGTTTGTGAGTGAGTGTGTGTTCTTGAGTACATGTGTGTGTGAGTGAGTGTTATGGAGTACATGTGTGTGTGAGTGAGTGTGTGTTATGGAGGATATGTGTGTGTGACTGAGTGTGTAATTGAGTATGCATGTGAGTGAGTGTGTGTTATGGAATATGTGTGTGTGTAATTGAGTGTGTGTAATTGAGTATGTGTGTGTGTGAGTGAGTGTAATTGAGTGTGTGTGTGAGTGAGTGTGTGTTATGGAGGATATGTGTGTGTGACTGAGTGTGTAATTGAGTATGCATGTGAGTGAGTGTGTGTTATGGAATATGTGTGTGTGTGTAATTGAGTGTGTGTGTGACTAAGTGTTTGTCATTGAGTATATGTGTGTGTGTGAATGAGTGTGTGTAATTGAGTATGTGTATGTAAGTGAGTGTGTGTCACTGAGCATGTGTGTGTGATTGAGTGTGTGTAATTGAGCATGTGTGAGTGAGTGAGTGTGTAATTGAGTATATATGTGTGTGAGTTAGTGTGAGTAATTGAGTATATGTGTATGTGTGTGTGAGTGTGTGTTCTTGAGTATATGTGTGTGTGAGAGATTGCGTGTAATTGATTATGTGTGTGAGTGAGTATGTGTAATTTAGCATGTGTCTTTGATTGAGTATATGTATCTGTGAGTGAGTGTGCTTTATTTTGTATGTGTGTGAGAGTGTGTGTAATTGAGTATATGTGTGTGTGAGTGAGTGTGTGTAATTGAGTATATATGTGTGTGACTGAGTGTGGAATTGAGTATGTGTGTGTGTGTAATTGAGTATATGTGTGTGAGTGAGTTTGTGGAATTTAGTATGTGTGTGTGCGTGAGCAAATGTAATTGAATATATTTGTGTGTGTATATAATTGAGAATGTTTGTGTGTCAGTGTGTGTAATTGAGTATACGTATGTGAGTTTGTGTAATTGAGTATGTGAGTGAGTATGCGTTATTGAGTATATATGTGTGTGAGTGAGTATGCGTTATTGAGTATATATGTGTGTGAGTGAGTGTGTAATTGAGTATATATGTGTGTGAGTGAGTGTGTAATTGAGTATGTGTGTGTTATTGAGTATATGTGTGAGTGAATGTGTGTAATTGAATATGTGTGTGTGAGGGTGAGTGTGTGTTATTGAGAATACATGAGTGTGGGTGAGTGTATGTAATTGAATATGTGTATGTGAGTGAGTGTGTATGATTGAGTATGTGTGTGTGTGTAATTGAGTACGTGTGTGTGTGAGTGAGTGCACAATGGGTGGCACGGTGGCTAGCACTGTTACCTCACAGCACCAGAAACCCGGGTTCAATTCCTGCCTCAGGCAACTGTCTGTGTGGAGATTGCACATTCTCCCTGTGTCTGTGTAGGTTTCCTCTGGGAGCTCCGGTTTCCTCCTACAGTCCAAAAATGTGCAGGTCAGGTGAATTGGCTATACTTAATTGCCCATAGTGTTAGGTGAAGGGGTAAACGTAGGGGAATGGGTCTGGGTGGGTTGTTCTTCGGTGGTTCGGTGTGGACTTGTTGGGCCGAAGGGCCTGTTTCCACACTGTCAGTAATCTAATCTAAAAAACATTATGTTTATGTGTGTGTGTGAGTGAGTGTGATGGATTATATATGTATGTGAGTGTGTGTAATTGAGATTGTTTGTGAGTGAGTGTGTGCAATTGAATATATGTCAGTGTGTGTAATTGAGATTGTTTGTGAGTGAGTGTGTGTTATTGAGTATATGTATGTGCGAGTGAGAGTGTGTAATTGAGTACATCTGTGTGTGAGTGAGTGTGGAATTGAGTATGTGTGTGTGTGCGTGTGTGTGTGTAATTGAGTATATGCATGTGTGAGTGACTGTGTGTAATTGAGTATTTTTGTGCGTGTTGTAATTGAGTATATCTGTTTGTGAGTTAGTGTATAATTGAGTATATCTGTTTGTGAGTTAGTGTGTGTAATTGAGTTTGTGCATGTGTGAGTGAGTGAGTGAGTGTAATTGAGTATGTGTGTGTTATGGAGGATATGTGTGTGTGAGCGAGTGTGTGTAATTGAGTATGTGTGAGTGAGTGTGTGTGTGTGATTGATATGTGTGTGTGAGTGAATGCGCAATTGTGTTTATGTGTATGTGAATGAGTGTGTGTTATGCAGTATATGTGTGTGTAAGTGTATATAATAGAGCATATGTGTGTGTGAGTGTGTGTAACTGAATATTTAAGTTTGTAAGTGAGTGTGTGTAATTGAGTATGTGTGTGTGTGAGTGTGTGTAATTGAGTATGTGTGTGTGAGTGAGTGTGTTATGGAGGAAATGTGTGTGTGATTGTGTGTAATTGAATATATATGTTTCTGAGTGAGTGTGTGTGATTGTGTATATGTGTGTGTGAGTGTGTGTAATTGAGTATGTGTGTGTGAGCGAGTGTGTGTAATTGAGTGTGTGTGTGTGTGTGTGAGTGAGTGTGTGTAATTGAGTATATCTGTGTGTGACTGAGTGTGGAATTGAATATGTGTGTGTGAGTGTGTGTAATTGAGTATGTGTGTGTATGAGTATGTGTGTGTGTTCGTATGTAATTGAGTATGTTTCTGAGTGAGTGTGTCGTATTGAGTATTTGTGTGTAATTGAGTATATGTGTGTGTCATTAAGAGAGTGAATGTGTGCCTGCCTGTGAGAGGAGATGTGAGTGTGAGTAAGCGTGTGTTAGTGACAGTGCATCAGAATGCAAATAAGAAAATGAGTTTGGTGTGTGTAAGCATGTGCGAAACAATGTTAATGTGTGAGTATGTGTGCGATAGAATGTGTGTGTGAGAGGTAGAGACAGTGTGTGAGTGAGACCCTGTGTGTGTGTTTGTGTGTGAGAGAGTGTGTGTGCGTTGGCGAGTGAGTGTGAGTATGTGTTACTGAGTATGTGTGCATGCGAGTGAGTGTGTGTAATTGACTTTGTGTGTGTGTGACTAAGTGCTTGTAGTTGTGTACGTGTCCATGTGTATCCTCAGCCACAGGGAAGAGACATTTGAGGAGGTCCTTCAACATCTCAAGGCGATGGAACAGTCACATCAATGCTGCCCACGCAAGATCCTGCAAATCCACTGACAAGACAGATGCACCAACACCAGAGTCCTCAACAAGGCCAACATCCGCAGCATCGAGGTACAGACGGTGCCCCCTTGATCAGCTGTGATGAGCTGGGCACATCGTGCCATGACTGACATGGCGTCGGGTGTGGGCCTGGGCCAGTGTCAGCTGGGAGCCCGGGGCAGTGTCGGCTGGGAGACCGGGGCAGTGTCGGCTGTGGGCCTGGGGTGGTGTCGGCTGTGGGCCCGGGGCGGTGTCGGCTGTGGGCCCGGGGCGGTGTCGGCTGTGGGCCCGAGGTGATGTCGGCTGTGGGCCTGGGGCGGTGTCAGCTGTGGGCCCGGGGCGGTGTCGGCTGTGGGCCCGGGGCGGTGTCGGCTGTGGGCCTAGGGCAGTGTCGGCTGTGGGCCTGGGGCGGTGTCAGCTGTGGGCCCGGGGCGGTGTCGGCTGTGGGCCTGGGGCGGTGTCGGCTGTGGGCCCGAGGTGATGTCGGCTGTGGGCCTGGGGTGGTGTCGGCTGTGGGCCCGGGGTGGTGTTGGCTGGGGGCCCGGCATGGTGTTTGGTGTGGGCCCGGAGCAGTGTCGGCTGTGGGCCCAGATCGGTGTCGGCTGGGGGCCCGCAGCAGTGTTGGCTGGGGGCCTGGGATGATGTCGACTGTCGGCCCGGGGCAGTGTTGGGTGTGGGCCCAGAGCAGTGTTGTCTCTGGGCCCGGAGCAGTGCCAGCTGGGGGCCGGGGGCAGTGTTGGCTGGGGGCCAGGGGCAGTGTTGGGTGTGGGCCCGGGGTGGAGTCAGCTGTGGGCCAGGGGCAATGTCATGTGTGGGCCCGGGGCAGTGTCATGTGTGGGCCCGGGGCAGTGTTGGCTGTCGGCCCAGGGCGATGTCGTCTGTGGGCACAGGGCAGTGTCGGGTGTGGGCCCAGGGTGGTGTCGTCTGTGGGCCTGGGGTGGTGTCGGCTGTGGGCCCGGGGTGGTGTCGTCTGTGGGCCCGGGGTGGTGTCGGCTGTGGGCCCGGGGTGGTGTCGTCTGTGGGCCCGGGGTGGTGTCGTCTGTGGGCCCGGGGTGGTGTCGGCTGTCGGCCCGGGGCAGTGTCGGCTGTCGGCCCGGGGTGGTGTCGTCTGTGGGCCCGGGGTGGTGTCGGCTGTGGGCCTGGGGTGGTGTCATCTGTGGGCCCGGGGTGGTGTCGTCTGTGGGCCCGGGGTGGTGTCGGCTGTGGGCCCGGGGCGGTGTCGGCTGTGGGCCCGGAGTGATGTCGGCTGTGGGCCTGGGGCAGTGTTGGGTGTGGGCCTGTGGTGATGTCGGCTGTGGGCCCGGGGCAGTGTTGGGTGTGGGCCCGGGGCAGAGTTGGGTGTGGGCCATGGGCAGTGTCGGCTGTGGGCCCGGGGCCGTGTCGGGTGTGGACCCAGGGTGGTGTGAATGTGGGCCCGGGGCGGTGTGGGTGTGGGCCAGAGCAGTGTGTGTGTGGGCCCGGGGCAGTGTGTGTGGGCCCAGACAGTGTTTGTGTGGGCCCGGGGGCGGTGTGACTGTGGGCCCGGGACAGTGAGTGTGGGCCCGGGGTGGTGTGTGAGGGCCTGGGGCGGTGTCGTCTGCGGGCCCGGGGCAGTGTCGGCTATGGGCCCGTGGTGATGTCGGCTGTGGGCCCGGGGCAGTGTTGGATGTCGGCCATGGGCAGTGTCGGCTGTGGGCCTGGGGCTGTGTCGGCTGTGGGCCCAGGGCTGTGTCGGCTGTGGGCCCGTGGTGATGTCGGCTGTGGGCCCGGGGTGGTGTCGGCTGTGGGCCCGGGGTGGTGTCGGCTGTGGGCCCGGGGTGGTGTCGGCTGTGGGCCCGGGGTGGTGTCGCTTGTGGGCCCGGGGTGGTGTCGGGTGTGGGCCCAGGGTAGTGTCGGGTGTGGGCCCAGGGTGGTGTCGGGTGTGGGCCCGGGGCGGTGTCGGCTGTGGGCCCGGGGCGGTGTTGGCTGTGAGCCTGGGGCAATGTCGGCTGTGGGCCCAGGACAGTGTTGGGTGTGGGCCCGGGGCAGTTTCGGCTGTGGGCCCGGGGCAGTGTTGGGTGTGGGCCCGGGGCAGTGTCGGCTGTGGGCCCAGTGCAGTGTTGCATGTCGGCCCGTGGCGACGTCGGCTGTGGGCCCCGGGTGGTTTCGGGTGTGGGCTCGAGGCAGAGTCGGGTAGGGGCTCGGGGTAGTGTTGGGTGTGGGCCCGGGGTGATGTCGGCTGTGGGCCCGGGGTGGTGTCAGCTGAGGGTCCGGGGTGGTGTCGGCTGTGGGCCCGGGGTGTTGTCGGCTGTGAGCCCGGGGCAATGTCGGCTGTGGGCCTGGGACAGTGTTGGGTGTGGGCCCGGGGCAGTGTTGAGGGTGGGCCTAGGGCAGTGTCAGGTGTGGGCCTGGGGCAGTGCTGGGTGTGGGCCCGGGGTGGTGGTGGCTGTGGGCCCGGGGTGATGTCAGGTGTGGGCTGTGGGGCAGTGTCAGGTGTGGACCCGAGACAGTGTCGGGTGTGGGCCCGGGGAGGTGTCAGCTGAGGGTCCGGGGTGGTGTCGGCTGTGGGCCCGGGGTGTTTTCGGCTGTTGCCCCGGGGTGTTGTCGGCTGTGGGGTGGGTGTTGGGTGTGGGCCCGGGATAGTGTTGGGTGTGGGCCCGGGGTGGTGGCGGCTGTGGGCCCGGGGTGGTGTCAGCTGTGGGCTCGGGGTGGTGTCGGCTAAGGGCCCAGGGTGTTGTCGGCTGTGGGCCTGGGGTGGTGTCGGGTGTGGGCCCAGAGCAGTGTCGGCTGTGGGCCCGGGGTGTTGTCGGCTGTGGGGTGGGTGTTGGGTGTGGGCCCGGGATGGTGTTGGGTGTGGGCCCGGGGTGGTGGCGGCTGTGGGCCCGGGGTGGTGTCAGCTGTGGGCTCGGGGTGGTGTCGGCTAAGGGCCCAGGGTGTTGTCGGCTGTGGGCCCGGGGTGGTGTCGGGTGTGGGTCCAGAGCAGTGTCGGCTGTGGGCCCGGGGCAGTGTTGGGTGGGGGCCCAGGGCAGTGTCGTGTGTGGGCCCGGGGCGTGTGTCAGCTGTGGGCCCAAGACAGTGTTGTGTGTGGGCCTGGGCAGTGTTGGGTGTAGGCCCGGGGCAGTGTTGGGTGTGGGCCCGGGGTGGTGTTGGCTGTGGGCCCGGGGTGATGTCAGGTGTGGGCTGTGGGGCAGTGTCAGGTGTGGACCCGAGACAGTGTCGGGTGTGGGCCCGGGGAGGTGTCGTGTGTGGGCCCGGGGCGATGTGAGTGTGGGCCCGAAGCAGTGAGTGTGGGCCCAGGGCGGTGTGAGTGTGGGCCCGGGGCGGTGAGTGTGGGCCCGGGGCGGTGAGTGTGGGCCCGGGGCAGTGAGAGTGGGCCTGGGGCAGTGGGTGTGGGCCCAGGGCGGTGAGTGTGGGCCCGTAGCAGTGAGTGTGCGCCCGGGGCAGTGTGTGTGGGCCCGGGGAGGTGTCGTGTGTGGGCCCGGGGCGATGTGAGTGTGGGCCCGGGGCGATGTGAGAGTGGGCCCGGGGCGATGTTAGAGTGGGCCCGGGGCAGTGAGTGTGGGCCCGGAGCAGTGAGTGTGGGCCCGGGGCAATGAGTGTGGGCCCGGGGCAGTGAGTGTGGGCCCGGGGCAGTGAGTGTGGGCCCGGGGCAGTGAGTGTGGGCCCGGGGCGATGTGAGTGTGGGCCCAAAGCAGTGAGTGTGGGCCCGGGGCAGTGAGTGTGGGCCCGGAGCAGTGAGTGTGGGCCTGGGGCGGTGAGTGTGGGCCCGGGGCGGTGAGTGTGGGCCCGGGGCGATGTGAGTGTGGGCCCGGGGCGATGTGAGTGTGGGCCCGGGGCAGTGTGTGTGTGTGGGCCCGGGGCGATGTTAGAGTGGGCCCGGGGCGGTGTGAGTGTGGGCCCGGAGCAGTGTGTGTGTGTGTGTGTGTGGGCCCGGAGCTGTGTGTGTGTGTGTATGTGTGTGTGTGTGTGGGCCCGGAGCAGTGTGTGTGTGTGTGTGTGTGGGCCCGGAGCTGTGTGTGTGTGTGTGTGTGTGTGTGTGTGTGTGTGTGTGTGTGTGTGTGTGTGTATGTGTGTGGGCCCGGAGCAGTGTGTGTGTGTGTGTGTGTGTGTGTGTGTGTGTGTGGGCCCGGAGCAGTGTGTGTGTGTGTGTGTGTGGGCCCGGAGCAGTGTGTGTGTGTGTGTGTGTGTGTGTGTGTGTGTGTGTGGGCCCAGGGCAGTGTCGGGTTCGGGCCCGGGGCGGTGTCAGCTGTATCTCTAAGCAGAATACATAGGGACTGATCCAAAGTGAAATGGAAGTAGCCGACACCGCCCTGGGCCCACAGCCGACACTGCCCCAGGCCCACGGCCGACACTGCCCCAGGCCCACGGCCGACACTGCCCCAGGCCCACAGCTGACACTGCCCCAGGCCCACAGCTGACACTGCCCCAGGCCCACAGCTGACACCTGCTTCAGGCCTCCAGGGCAATAGCCAATGATGCTGCGGGCCCACAGCTGACACCATCCTGGGCATATAGGTGACACTGCCCAGGCCCATAGCTGACACTGTCCCAGCCCACAGCGGACCCAGCCTGGGCCCACAGCCGACACCGCCTACTGCCCTGAGCCTTCAGGTTCCCCTGCTCCAGGCCTCCAGGTCACACTGCTCCAGGCCTACAGCCAACACTACCCCAGGCACATGGCCGACACCGCCCTGAGTCCGAAACGGAATCTGCCCCGGGCCCACAGGTGACAATGTCCCGGGCCCACAACCGACACCGCCCCAGGCCCACAGCTGTCACTGTCCGGGCCCACAGTGAACCCAGTCCTGAGCCTTCAGGCGACATAGTCTACGGCCCACAGCAGACCCAGCCCTGGGCCTTAAGGCAATACTGCCTAGGGCCCATAGCAGACCCTGTCCAGAGCCACAGGCGACACTGCCTACGGCTCACAATGGACCCAGCCCCGGGCCTTCAGGCGACACTGCCTACGGCTCACAATGGACCCAGCCCCGGGCCTTCAGGCGACACTGCCTACGGCTCACAACGGACCCAGCCCTGGGCCTTCAGGCAACACTGCCTACAGCCCATAGCAGACCCTGTCCAGAGCCACAGGCAACACTGCCTACGGCCCACAGCAGACCCAGCCCTGGGCCTTCAGGCAACACTGCCTATGGCCCACAGCAGACCCAGCCCTGGGCCTTCAGGCGACACTGCCTAAGGCCCACAGCAGACCCAGCCCTGGGCCTTCAGGCAACACTGCCTACGGCCCACAGCAGACCCAGCCCTGGGCCTTCAGGTGACACTGCCTATGACCCACAGCAGACCCAGCCCTGGGCCTTCAGGCAACACTGCCTATGGCCCACAGCAGACCCAGCCCTGGGCCTTCAGGCGACACTGCCTAAGGCCCACAGCAGACACAGCCCTGGGCCTTCAGGCGACACTGCCTAAGGCCCACAGCAGACCCAGCCCTGGGCCTTCAGGCAACACTGCCTACGGCCCACAGCAGACCCAGCCCTGGGCCTTCAGGCGACATTGCCTACAGCCCACAGCAGACCCAGCCCTGGGCCTTCAGGTGACAATGCCTATGGCCCACAGCAGACCCAGCCCTGGGCCTTCAGGCGACACTGCCTACGGCTCACAAGGACCCAGCCCCGGGCCTTCAGGCGACACTGCCTACGGCTCACAATGGACCCAGCCCCGGGCCTTCAGGCGACACTGCCTACGGCTCACAACGGACCCAGCCCTGGGCCTTCAGGCGACACTGCCTACGGCTCACAATGGACCCAGCCCCGGGCCTTCAGGCGACACTGCCTACGGCTCACAATGGACCCAGCCCCGGGCCTTCAGGCGACACTGCCTACGGCTCACAATGGACCCAGCCCCGGGCCTTCAGGCGACACTGCCTACGGCTCACAACGGACCCAGCCCTGGGCCTTCAGGCAACACTGCCTACAGCCCATAGCAGACCCTGTCCAGAGCCACAGGCAACACTGCCTACGGCCCACAGCAGACCCAGCCCTGGGCCTTCAGGCAACACTGCCTATGGCCCACAGCAGACCCAGCCCTGGGCCTTCAGGCGACACTGCCTAAGGCCCACAGCAGACCCAGCCCTGGGCCTTCAGGCAACACTGCCTACGGCCCACAGCAGACCCAGCCCTGGGCCTTCAGGTGACACTGCCTATGACCCACAGCAGACCCAGCCCTGGGCCTTCAGGCAACACTGCCTATGGCCCACAGCAGACCCAGCCCTGGGCCTTCAGGCGACACTGCCTAAGGCCCACAGCAGACACAGCCCTGGGCCTTCAGGCGACACTGCCTAAGGCCCACAGCAGACCCAGCCCTGGGCCTTCAGGCAACACTGCCTACGGCCCACAGCAGACCCAGCCCTGGGCCTTCAGGCGACATTGCCTACAGCCCACAGCAGACCCAGCCCTGGGCCTTCAGGTGACAATGCCTATGGCCCACAGCAGACCCAGCCCTGGGCCTTCAGGCGACACTGCCTACGGCTCACAAGGACCCAGCCCCGGGCCTTCAGGCGACACTGCCTACGGCTCACAATGGACCCAGCCCCGGGCCTTCAGGCGACACTGCCTACGGCTCACAACGGACCCAGCCCCGGGCCTTCAGGCGACACTGCCTACGGCTCACAATGGACCCAGCCCCGGGCCTTCAGGCGACACTGCCTACGGCTCACAATGGACCCAGCCCCGGGCCTTCAGGCGACACTGCCTACGGCTCACAATGGACCCAGCCCCGGGCCTTCAGGCGACACTGCCTACGGCTCACAACGGACCCAGCCCTGGGCCTTCAGGCAACACTGCCTACAGCCCACAGCAGACCCTGTCCAGAGCCTTCAGGCGACACTGCCTACAGCTCACAGCGGACCATGTCCGGAGCCTTCAGGCGGCACTGCCTAAGGCCCAAAGCGGACCCAGCCACGGGCCTTCAGGCGACACTGCCTACGGCTCACAGTGGACCCAGCCCCGGGCCTTCAGGCAACACTGCCTATGGCCCACAACAGACCCAGCCCTGGGCCTTCGGGCGACATTGCCTACGGCCCACAGCAGACCCAGCCCTGGGCCTTCAGGCAACACTGCCTACGGCCCACAGCAGACCCAGCCCTGGGCCTTCAGGTGACAATGCCTAGGGCCCACAACAGACCCAGCCCTGGGCCTTCAGGTGACAATGCCTACAGCCCACAGCGGACCCAGCCCTGGGCCTTCAGGCAACACTGCCTACGGCCCACAGCAGACCCAGCCCTGGGCCTTCAGGCGACATTGCCTACAGCCCACAGCAGACCCAGCCCTGGGCCTTCAGGCAACACTGCCTACGGCCCACAACAGACCCAGCCCTGGGCCTTCAGGCGACATTGCCTACAGCCCACAGCAGACCCAGCCCTGGGCCTTCAGGCAACACTGCCTATGGCCCACAACAGACCCAGCCCTGGGCATTCAGGTGACAATGCCTACAGCCTACAGCCCACAGCAGACCCAGCCCTGGGCCTTCAGGCAACACTGCCTACGGCCCACAGCAGACCCAGCCCTGGGCCTTCAGGCGATACTGCCTAGGGCCCACAGCAGACCCTGTCCAGAGAGGCAACACTGCCTACGGCCAACAGCAGACCCAGCCCTTGGCCTTCAAGTGACATTGCCTACGGCCCATAGCAAACCCAGCTCTGGGTATTCAGGTGGCACTGCTCTGTGCACACAGAGGACGCCGGCCCAGGCCCACAGCTGTCACAGCCCCGGTCTTACAGGGGACCCAGCCCTGGGCCCACAGCTGTCATGGCCCTGGTCCCGCAGCAGACAAAGCACTGGGCCTCCAAGTGACACTACCTTGGGCCCACAAGTGACACTACCTCGGGCCCACAACCAACACTGGCCCGGGCCCACGGCCGACACTGCCCCGGCCCTACAGTTGACGCTGCCCCGGTCCCACATCAGACTCAGTCCTGGGCCTCCAGGTGACACTGCCCCTGCCCACAGCCGATACTGACCCAGTCCCACGGATGTCAAGGCCCCAGTCCCACAGCAAACCCAGCCCTGGGCCCACAGCTGTCACTGCCTCAGGTCCACAGAGGACACAGCCCTGGTCTTACAGCTGTCACGGCCCTGGTCCCACAGCGGACCCAGCCCTGGGCCCACAGTTGTCACGGCCCTGGTCCCACAGCGGACCCAGCCCTAGGCCCACAGTTGTCACGGTCCCGGTCCCACAGTGGACCCAGCCCTGGGCCTACAGCTGTCAAGGCCCTGGTCCCACAGCGGAACCAGCCCTGGGCCTACAACTGTCACGGCCCCGGTCCCACAGCGGACCCAGCCCTGGGCCTTCAGACGACAATGCCCTCGGCCTCCAGGTGATACTGCCCCATGCCCACAGCTAACACCACCCCAGGCCCGCAGCTGTCCCGGGCCTGGTCCCACAGTGGGCCCAGCCCTGGGCTCCCAGCTGTCACGGCCCCGGTACCACAGCAGATCCAGCCCTGGGCCTTCAGGCGACACGGCCCTCAGCCGCCGGGTGACACTGTCCCATACCCACAGCCGACACTGCCCCATGCCCACAGCCGACACTGCCCCAGACACACAACCGACACTGCCCTGGGCCTCCAGGTAACACTGCCCCTGCCCACAGCCGATACTGACCCAGTCCCACGGCTGTCAAGGCCCCAGTCCCACAGCAAACCCAGGCCTAGGCCCACAGCGAACTCAGCCCTGTGCCCACAGCTGTCATGGCCCTGGTCCCACAGTGGACCTAGCCCTGAACCTACAGCTGTCACGGCCCTGGTCCCACAGCAGACCCAGCCCTGGGCCTTCAGATGACAATGCCCTCGGCCTCCAGGTGATACTGCCCCATGCCCACAGCTGACACCACCCCAGGCCCGCAGCTGTCCCGGGCCTGGTCCCACAGTGGACCCAGCCCTGGGCCTCCAGCTGTCATGGCCATGGTCCCAAAGCAGACCCAGCCCGGGCCCACAGCTGTCACGGCCCCGGTCCCAAAGCAGACCCAGCCCTGGCTTAAAGCTGTCACGGCCCTGGTCCCAAAGCGGACCCAGCCCTGGGTCTACCGCTGTCCTGACCATGTTCCCAAAGCAGACCCAGCCCTGGCCTACAGATGTCACGGCCCCGGTCCCAAAGCGGACCCAGCCCTGGCCTAAAGCTGTCACGGCCCTGGTCCCAAAGCGGACCCAGCCCTGGGTCTACCGCTGTCCTGACCATGTTCCCAAAGCAGACCCAGCCCTGGCCTACAGCTGTCACGGCCCCGGTCCCAAAGCAGACCCAGCCCTGCCTAAAGCTGTCACGGCCCCGGTCCCAAAGCGGACCCAGCCCTGGCCTACAACTGTCACTGCCCCGGTCCCAAAGCAGACCCAGCCTTGGGCCGACAGCTGTCACTGCCCTGGTCCCAAAGAGGACCCAGCCCTGGGCCTACAGCTTTCACAGGTCCAGTCCCAAAGCGGACCCAGCCCTGGGCCTACAACTGTCCTGGGCACGGTCCAACAGCGGACCCGCCATGGGCCTACAACTGTCCTGGGCACGATCCCAAAGCGGACCCAGTCCTCAGCCCACAGCTTTCACAGCCATGGTCACAATGTGGACCCAGCCCTGGACCGACAGCTGTCATGGCCCCAGTCCCACAGTGGACCCAGTCCTGGGCCTTTAGACGGCACTGTCCTGGGCCCACAGGCGATACTGCCCGAGGCCCACAGCGGACCCAGCCCTGAGTTTTCAGCCATCACTGCCCCAGGCCAACAGCAGACACTGTCTTGGCCTACAAGTGACACTGCCTTGAGCCCACAACTGACACTGCCTCGGGCCCACAGCCGACACCGCCCCGGGCACCCAGCTCTCACAGCCCGGTCCCACAGCGGACCCAGCCCTGGGTCCACAGCTGTCACAGCCCCAGTCCCACAGCGGACTCAGCCCTGGGCCTTCAGACGACAATGCCCTCGGCCTCCAGGTGATACTGCCCCATGCCCACAGCTGACACCACCCCAGGCCTGGTCCCAAAGCCGACCCAGCCCCAGGCCCACAGCTGTCACGGCCCCTGTCCCACAGTGGACCCAGTCCAGGGCCTTCAGGTGACACTGCTCCAGGCCCACAGCCGACACTCCCCAGCCCCACAGCTGTCCTGGCCATGGTCCCAAAGTGGACCTATCCCCAGGCCCACAGCTGTCACGGCCCCGGTCCCACAGTGGACCTAGCCCTGGGCCTTCAGGCGACACTGCCCTCAGCCTCCAGGTGACACTGCATCAGGCCCACAGCCGACACCGCCCCAGGCCCACAGCTGTTCCGGCCCCGATCCCACAGCAGATCCAGCCCTGGGCCCATAGCTGTCACGGCCATGGTCCCAAAGCCGACCCAGCCCTGGGCCCACAGCTATCACGGCCCCTGTCCCACAGTGGACCCAGTCCAGGGCCTTCAGATGCAACTGCCCACGGCCTCCAGGTGACACTGCTCCAGGCCCACAGCCGACACTCCCCAGGCCCACAGCTGTCCTGGCCATGGTCCCAAAGTGGACCCATCCCCGGGCCCACAGCTGTCACGGCCTCGGGCCCACAGTGGACCCAGTCCAGGGCCTTCAGGCGAAACTGCCCTCAGCCTCCAGGTGACACTGCCCCAGGCCCACAGCCGACACTATCCCAGGCCCACAGCTGTCACAGCCCCGGTCCCAAAGCGGACCCAGCCCTGGGCCCACAGCTGTCACAGTGCCGGTCCCAAAGCAGACCCAGCCCTGAGCCTTCAGGCGACAATGCCCTCTGCCTCCAGGTGATAATGCCCCGTGCCCACAGACGACACCGTCCCAGGCCCACAGCTGTTCCGGCCCCGGTCCCACAGCGGACCCAGCCCTGGGCCTATGACTGTGCCGGCCCTGGTCCCAAAGCGGACCCAGCCCTGGGCCCACAGCTGTCACGGACCCAGTCCCAAAGCGGACCCCACCCTGGGCCCACAGCTGTCATGGCCATGGTCACAAAGTAGACCCAGCCCTGGGCCCACAGCTGTTACAGCCCCAGTCCCACAGTGGAGCCAGTTCTGGGCCTTCAGGTGACACTACCCCGGGCATCCAGGTGACACTCCCCGGGCCCACAGACGACACCGCCCCAGGCCCACAGCTGACACGGACCTGGTTCCAAAGCGGCCCCAGCCCTGGGCCTACAGTTGTCACGGCCCCAGTTCCAAAACGGACCCATCCCTGGGCCCACAGCTGTCACGGCGATGGTCCCAAAGCGGACCTAGCCCTGGGCCCACATCTGTCATGGCTACGGTCCCACAGCGGACCCAGTCCTGTGCCTTCAGACGACACTGCCCTCGGCCTCCAGGTGACACTGCCCCATGCTCACAGCCGACATTGCCCCAGGCCCACAGCTGTCACAGCCCCGGTCCCACAGTGGACCCAGCCCTGGGCCCACAGCTATAATGGCCCTGGTCCCACAGTGGACCCAGCCCTGGGCCCACAGCTGTCACGGCCCTGGTCCCACAGTGGACCCAGCCCTGGGCCCACAGCTGTCATGGCCCTGGTCCCACAGTGGACCCAGCCCTGGGCCCACAGCTGTCATGGCCCTGGTCCCACAGTGGACCCAGCCCTGGGCCCACAGCTGTCACGGCCCTGGTCCCACAGTGGACCCAGCCCTGGGCCTATAGCTGCTCCGGCCCCAATCCCACAGCAGACACAGTCCTGGGCCTTCAGATGACACTGCCCTCGGCCTCCAGGTGACACTGCCCCGGCCCATGGCCAACACTGTCCGGGCCTCCTGGTAACACTGCCCCGTGCCCACAGCTGACACTGCCCCAGGCCAACAGCCGACACCGCCCCAGGCCCACAGCTGACTCTGCCCTGGTCCACAGATGACACTGCCTCAGGGCCCCAGCCGATACTGCCCCAGTCCCTCAACTGTCACTGCCCTGGGTCCACAGCCAACACCACCCCAGTCCCACAACTGTCACGGCCCCGGTCGAAAAGCGGACCCAGTCCTGGACCTTCAGCGAAAATGCCCTCGGCCTCCAGTTGACACTGCCTCGGGCCCACAATCAACACTGCCCGGGCCCACAGGTGACACAGCCCCATGCCCACAGGTGACACTGCCCTGGGCCCACACCTGACATTGCCCCGGGCCCATAGGTGACACTGCGCCAGCCCACACCCGACACTGCCCCGGGCCCACAGGTGACACTGCCCCGGGCCCACAGGTGACACTGCCCCAAGCCCATAGGTGAAACTGCCCCCGGCCCACACCTGACACTGGCCCAGGCCAACAGCCGACAGTGCCCCGTGCCCACAGGTGACACTGCCCTGGGCCCACACCTGACACTGCCCCGGGCCCATAGGTGACACTGCCTCGGGCCCACACCTGACACTACCCCGGGCCCACAGCCGACACTGCTCCAGGCCCACAGATGACACTGCCCCGGGCCCACAGCCCACACTGCTCTGGGCCCACAGATGATACTGCTCCATACCCACAGCCGACACTGCCCCGGGTCCACAGACGACACTGCCCCGGGCCCACAGCTGACACTGCTCCAGGCCCACAGATGACACTGCCCCGGGCCCACAAATGACACTGCTCTGGGCCCACAGATGATACTGCTCCATACCCACAGCCGACACTGCCCCGGGCCCACAGCCGACACTGCTCCGGGCCCACAGCTGACACTGCTCCGGGCCCACAGATGACACTGCTCCGGGCCCACACCTGACACTGCTCCGGGCCCACACCTGACACTGCTCCAGGCCCACACCTGACACTGCCCTGGGCCCACACCTGACACTGCCCTGGGCCCACACCTGACACTGCCCTGGGCCCACACCTGACACTGCTCCGGGCGCACACCCGACACTGCACCGGGCCCATAGGTGACACTGCCCGGGCCCAAAGCCGACACTGCCCCGGGCCCACAGCTGACACTGCCCCGGGCCTACACCTGACACTGCTCCGGGCCCACAGCTGACACTGCTCCAGGCCCACACCTGACACTGCTCCAGCCCCAGAGATGACACTGCTCCGGGCCCACACACGACACTGCTCCAGGCCCACAGCTGACACTGCTCCAGGCCCACAAATGACACTGCCCCGGGCCCACAAATGACACTGCCCCGGGCCCACAACTGACACTGCTCCGGGCCCACAGCTGACACTGCTCCAGGCCCACAAATGACACTGCCCCGGGCCCACAAATGACACTGCTCCGGGCCCAAGGCTGACACTGCTCCGGGCCCACAGCCGACACTGCCCCGGGCCCACAGATGACACTGCCCCGGGCCCACAAATGACACTGCTCCGGGCCCAAGGCTGACACTGCCCCGGGCCCACAGATGACACTGCCCCGGGCCCACAAATGACACTGCTCCGGGCCCACAGCTGACACTGCTCCAGGCCCACAGCCGACACTGCTCCGGGCCCACAGCAATTTCCCACACCAGATGCCCACGACTACTGCCACAGTCCTATCGCTGCTGCTGCCTGTCCCTCCAGATCTCCACAAAGAAAGTTTAAAAAGGCAAGTGGGAAGAGAGAGAGAGGAAGAAATAAAGATGCAGCCAGCCTCAAGCCATCAGGCCTGCAGTGTCCATGCCACCATCTTGATTCGCTGGCGTGCCCTACCCTCCGCACTGTCAGGTCCTGTTCTCTCTTTTCCTCCTGCTGCTGCTGTTAGGCTCTCTCTCTCTTCTTTCTCTCCATCCCCACTTCACATGGCTGGGTTCTTCTCTCTCTCTCTGTCTGTCTTCTACCTCTCTCTCTCTTTCTCTGTCCCTCTCACTCTCTTTCTCTCTCTGTCCCTCTCCCTCTGTCTCTCTCATACACTCTTTCTCTCTCTCCCTGTCCCTCTCTCACACACTCTCTTTCTCGCTCTCTCTGTCTCTCACACTCTCTCATTCTCTATCACTCTTTCTTTCTCTCTCTCTCTCTCTCTCTCCCCTCCACACTGCCGGGTTCTCTCTCTCTCTCCCTGTCCCTCTGTCTCTGTCCCTCTCACTCTCATTGTCTGTCCCTCTCACTCTCTCTCTCTGTCTCTCTCTCACTCTCTTTCTCTCTCTGTCTCTCTAATTCTCTCTGTCTGTGTTCCTCTCATTCTCTATGTCTCTCTCTCTGTCTCTCTCACTCTCTCACTCTCTTTTTCTCTCTCTCGCTCTCTCTCTCTGTCTCTCTCTCTCCCCTCCACACTGCCCTTTGAGGTTCAGCTCTGTTGTCAGCATATTCATTTTCTGCTAACCTCTTTATCAGTCCTGGGCCTCCAGATGACCCAGCCCTGGGCCCACAGCTGTCACAGCCCCAGTCTCACAGTGGACCCAACCCTGGGCCTACAACTGTAATAGCCCTGGTCCCACAGCGGACCCAGCCCTGGGCCCACAGCTGTCACAGCCCCAGTCCCACAGTGGACCCAGCCCTGGGCCTACAACTGTAATAGCCCTGGTCCCACAGTGGACCCAGCCCTGGGCCCACAGCTGTAATAGCCCTGGTCCCACAGCGGACCCAGCCCTGGGCCTACAGCTGTAATAGCCCTGGTCCCACAGTGGACCCAGTCCAGGGCCTTCAGGTGCAACTGCCCACGGCCTCCAGGTGACACTGCTCCAGGCCCACAGCCGACACTCCCCAGGCCCACAGCTGTCCTGGCCATGGTCCCAAAGTGGACCCATCCCCGGGCCCACAGCTGTCACGGCCTCGGGCCCACAGTGGACCCAGTCCAGGGCCTTCAGGCGAAACTGCCCTCAGCCTCCAGGTGACACTGCCCCAGGCCCACAGCCGACACTATCCCAGGCCCACAGCTGTTACAGCCCCGGTCCCAAAGCGGACCCAGCCCTGGGCCCACAGCTGTCACAGTGCCGGTCCCAAAGCAGACCCAGCCCTGAGCCTTCAGGCGACAATGCCCTCTGCCTCCAGGTGATAATGCCCCGTGCCCACAGACGACACCGTCCCAGGCCCACAGCTGTTCCGGCCCCGGTCCCACAGCGGACCCAGCCCTGGGCCTATGACTGTGCCGGCCCTGGTCCCAAAGTGGACCCAGCCCTGGGCCCACAGCTGTAATAGCCCTGGTCCCACAGTGGACCCAGCCCTGGGCCCACAGTTGTAATAGCCCTGGTCCCACAGCGGACCCAGCCCTGGGCCTACAGCTGTCACGGCCCCGGTCCCACAGCGGACCCAGCCCTGGGCCTACAACTGTCTGAAAGTGATTCCTCCCCACTTAGTTGTCCTTTCGGGTTATGGGAGAGATCAAAGAATTTCTTTAACTCATTTTGTGTTGCCTAGTCAATAATGGTTAATGCTGCCTGAGAGCAATGTAGAGAGGAGAGACATATATGGGCATGTTCGTGCATGTTAGAGTGTTAAAGTGGAATTGGAGTTGTTTCAGATTTTCCCCTTTAAATTATGGCTCAATCCCATTAATGAGCTTCACAATCAGCCCATCAATGTTTCAGAGCCAGTGAAGGAAGAGCTGGAGATAGTTTTGATCTTGAGGATGTTGGGACAGTGTCCAATATGTTGCTGACTTGGCTGGAACACACAACCATTCTAATTAAGGATATACTTGACTATTCTAATTGAAGCAATTTTCCCAACATCACTCAGCCCCTGCAGTGTCCACAGCCCAGCAAGTAAAGGTTGCTGCACAGTGGGAAGGCCAGGCTGTGGGGTACTGACAAAGGATATGCAAATAGTGATGACAGGAAACAGCAAGGCTGTGTTCTTCCAGTCTGCAGCCTTGCCTTTGGAGGTCAGAGGTCTCCAAATGTCATGTGCCTCATGAGGCCTCAGTAACCTCCCTGATACTGATGGCAACGAAAGTATTTCCTAAAGTGTCCTGCTACCTCTGAGTAATGAGGTCTCCTATTGTCTGTAATAAGGCTGAAAGCATGAAGGTGCTCTGTAAGTTTCGAATCTCCAAGAAAATTCAGTAAGCAGCCAGGCAATGCGATGAGTCGGAGCTCAGGAATTGGGAATGGTCCTGACGTCAGGTTCAAAATGCTCATTGCAAAATTCAACTCAACGTTTCGAGCCCACTGCCTGAATGTCCGATTCACTCAGCCCAGATCAACTTAAGGAAGTGTCATCAACTCCCCAGCAAGATAAAACTAAACTGGGACAAATGTCATTTAGGCTGGGTATTCACGTAAGTGGAGAATTTGAACAACTTTTCCAACAGTTTCAAATCTTGGCGGGAATGTTTGATTTGTTCATCCCTGAGTGTGGTGTAAGCTCATTGTGCTCAGTCTCTGCTCAAATGGGGTTAGCAAAGTTGATGGTGAGAGTTGTCATCCTGTCAGGGGCCAGTGGGATCTCCTGGACTCTGAAAGGAGTCGGAGAAGAATTTCCCACATTCTCTTTCCCAAAATGACCCGGGTTTTTGATCTGGTTTTTGACCTCTCCCAGGATGTCACATGGTCTGGGTTGGCATTGGGAGGAGGGAGCGTACTGAGATGCACAAGGCATCGCTGTTGGGGGGGGACAGGCTGAATAGACCAACAGGGTCGTTTCTGTCTGTCACTTTGCTGTTGGTTTTATACCCATTGTTTAATTGGCTGAAATAATTGACCTTTAACATCTGGAAATAAATGCGGAAGGAAATGAAACAAACACCCTGTGTCGTCTCCTGATTTGTTCACGGATCACAGCAACAAACCGAAAGGTGTAGAAACCAGACTGAGGATAAACCCAGGTTTCAGCTACTGACTGGGCCAACTCTCTGAGCTACACTAAACTCTGTGCAGAGTTGTCCCAAATCTGTACAAGGCCCACACTCATCCCGCTCTCCTCAATAGCAGTAATACATCACAAGCTGCCATCCCGTGTTCAGCCAAAGCTTTACTTAAAACAAGAAAAAGACACATATCTGGCTCAGGGGAAGGAAGAAACATTAGGCAATTGGTGTGGAATTGGGTGAGGTTCTGGGGGAGGCTTGCTCCTTGCCCCTTGCCATCTCCCCAGTCTGAAATACCAACTCCCTGTAACTGGGAATGTCTTCTCACAAACTTGCTCAGGATAGAGGGTGGCACGATGGCTCAGTGGGTAGCACTGCTGCCTCACAGCACCAGGAATATGGGTTCAATTCCAACCTAAATGGGAGAGGGAAATAAAACACTCCCCTTCCCGTGATGACCACCTCTCCCTTCTCCCGGTTATAGATATTTTTTCCTTACCCCCACACTACCACCTAACTGTGATAGTGTTTATTTTTCCCCAGCACTCATGTGTGTGTGCAGGTGTGAGACACAGTGAAAAACAATGGCTGTCCAAATCTTTATTCATTGTTCACCACCAGGTAGAAAGGAAACACCCGAATGGCCAGTGACTAAAAGTGCCCTTCTCATCAAAGGGCAATGCTGTGTGATCAAACAGTGAATGGAAGGGCAGGGATTAAATCAAAATAGAGTTGGAGGGGGAAATAAAACATTCCACTCCTGCGGTGCCCCACTTCTCCCTTCTCTTAGTTATTTTCTTTCAGGGCTTTCCTGATTTTCCCAGGTCAACAGTAAACACTGACTGGAGCCAGCCAGCACAGAGTCAGTCACCTAAACTGAGGAGATTCTAAATCTCCTGGTTATATTTTTTTCTTCCTTCTCTATTTTCCCCCACACTACCCCCTAACAGCGGTGGTGCTTATATTTTCCCCAGTATCCACGATGTGAGTGTGTAAGTATGAGACACAGTGAAGAACAACAAATGAGCAAAACTTTATTCATTTTCCATGACCAGGAAGAGAGGAAACAACAGAGTGGCCAGTGACACGCAATACCCTTCTCATCAATGTGTAACGCTGTGTGAAGGGGAGGGCAGGGACTAAATCAAAATAGAGTTGGAGGTGAAATAAAGCACTCTAATCACTACAGGGACTGTGAAGAGAATCTCTGACTGCATCATCAGAGAAAAACATGGATTGGGATGAGGTCATCTTAAAAGAAAACTCCAGTGAAATCTGAGGATCTGCATCCACAACATGCTAATTTAGCCTTTGGCCCAAAATGGCCACCTCATTCCCACTCTAATTTTTGGGAAATGTAGGGTGTCTAACCTATGCTGCAAAACATAGGTTTGAAACACTTTAGAAGTGGCTTATTATGTGTGTTTTGGAGCAACCTCCCAGTAAGTAGCTGCAGCAGGTAAAACACTTTCAGATGACAAATGTTCACATCCATTGAGATGTGTTGTGAAAGCAGAAACAGTTTTCTTTCTACAAGTTGGCTTTGGACATTCTTGGTTAAGGCTCCATCCCCCCAGTAAATGACTGAATATTTTGTGACAGCATAACATTAAATGATATAACTTTTACCGGTAAGTTATTGAATAAGTCCAGGAGTTAAAGTTATAGAATTGCTAACACTGACAGTTCCTTCCAATTCATGTGTTGCTGAGAGGAGAACCAGACTAAAATGTGAAGATGGAATTGAAGGCAGCTGTTGATGAACACAGCCTTCTACGAGCATGTTTCATAGGGCTTCAGGTCTGAAAATGGCCTATTTTTAGAGAGGGAAATGTTAGCTAATGTGCTTGTTCTGTCAGATTTATTCTTGTGGATGCTTTGTTCTTTATTGTTGGGGGGAGGGGTAGTGAGTGGGTCAGGATGAGGATAGTTACCTCTATTGTGTAAAATTGTACCCAACGTTGTTGCTTTTCTGAAAGCAAATGGTTCAACTTATTGAACTAGAGTTCTGCGCTAAACCCAGCAATCACTTTCTGATAATTTAAAGATTTTATTCCACAAATGTGCATGTGATACAATTGAATTTTCGGGAGACATTCGATAAATTGCCACATGTGAGGCTACTTAATAAGATAAAAGCCCATGGTATTGGAGAGCGCGAGGATTGGCTGGCGAATAGAAACAGTGAGTTGGAGTAGAGGGACATTTTCAGGATGGCAACCCTGTGAATAGTGGAGTGCTACAGGGATTGGTGCTGGGGCCACCAATTATTTACAATGTATAGGAAAGTGAATGTACTGTAGTTATGTTTGCAGATGATGTGCACAGGTGAGAAGGCAAATAGTGAGGACAAGGGTCTGTAGAGCGACAGGTTAAGTGATTGGGCAAAAATTTGGCAGATGAAATTTAATGTGGAAAATTATGAGACAATGTACTTTGGCAAAGTGAGGATGCAGGAGCTGAATGTCACTTGAATGAGACAGATTGTGGAAAGCTGCAGCACTGAGGGATTTAGGAGTCCTCATGTGTAAATAATTTTTTAAAAAGCTAGCAGAAAGTTCAGCAGGAAATAGGGAAGGCAAAAGGAATTGTTGGCTTTTATTTCAAAGGGAATAGAGCATAAAAATAAGGAGGCCTTGTTAAAGTTACACAGGTCACGAGTCAGACCAAATCTGGAGTAGTGTGAAAAGCTTTGGTCCCATTAACCAAGGGAAGATATATTGGCATTGGAGGCAATCCAGAGAAGGGTCACCAGGTTGCTCCCATGTATGGAGGGGCATTGTTATGAGGAGAGGTCGACTAGGTTGAGCCTATACCCATTGGGGATTTAGAAGAATGAAAGGTGGCCTTATTGAAGCAGCCAAGATTCTAAGGGGACAAACGTTGACCTTGTCTGTAATGCCCACATCCTGTGGAAGAAATGTTTTTTAAAAGTTGGTCGCAGTCTTTAGGCTTTGCACTCGGAGTTATCGTTGAAAAGTGAGCTGCATGGTGCCCCCTATAGGTAATAAGTGACCTGTATGTGTCTTCTACATTTATAACGATTGAGGTATCCTTCATTAAATGCGTAGGATTTAAACATTCGCTTGCTTCGTGTCATGTCAAAATAGTGCGGCCCAGATTCCTCCGATTCGCCAAGCCAATAGCATCAATGGTTGTCAATTGCACACCCTATACTGGGGTGGATTAGAGACTAGCTGGCTGTAGTAGACAACAGACTGATGGTACTAAGTTAGCCAATGTTTACAACACTTATCTAATGTTGGACAGTATCATTTGTGATACTGTGTCTAAAAGCTTTTCACTGTGCCGCGGTACACGTGACAATAAATTCAATTCAATTCAACAACAACATGGCATAGGACTTTGCACAAAGCTTGTGGCATCGGTGGTGGGCAAGTTGTTGGAAGTAATCCTGAGGGACAGGATGTACATGTATTTGGAAAGACAAGGACTCATTGGGGCTAGTCAACATGGCTTTGTGCGTGAGAAATCATGTCTCACAAACTTGATTGAGGTTTTTGAAGAAGTAACAAAGAGGATTGATGAGAGCAGAGCGGTAGAAGCGATCTATATGGATTTCCGTAAGCCGTTCGACAAGGTTCCCCACAGGAGACTGCTTAGCAAGGTTAGATCTCACGGATACAGGGAGAGCTAGCCATTTGGAAACAGAACTGGCTCAAAGGTAGAAGACAGAGGGTGGTGGTGGAGGGTTGTTTTTCAGACTGGAGGCCTGTGACCAGTGGAGTGCCATAGGGATCAGTGCTGGGTCCTCTACTTTTTGTCATTTACATAAATGATTTGGATGCGAGCATAAGAGGTACAGTTAGTAAGTTTGCAGATGACACCAAAATTGGAGGTGTAGTGGACAGCGAAGAGGGTTACCTCAGATTACAACAGGATCTTGACCAGATGGGCCAAAGGGCTGAGAAGTGGCAGATGGAGTTTAATTCAGATAAATGCGAGATGCTGCATTTTGGGAAAGCAAATCTTGGCAGGACTTATACACTTAATGGTAAGGTACAAGGGAGTGTTGCTGAACAAAGAGACCTTGGAGTGCAGGTTCATAGCTCCTTGAAAGTGGAGTCGCAGGTAGGTAGGATAGTGAAAAAGGCTTTTGGTATGCTTTCCGTTATTAGTAAGAGTATTGAGTATAGGTCATTGGCTCGGCCATTGTTGGAATATTGTGTGCAGTTCTGATCTCCTTCCTGTCGGAAAGATGTTGTGAAACTTGAAAGGGTTCAGAAAAAATTTACAAGGATGTTGCCAGGGTTGGAAGATTTGAGCTATGGGGAGAGGCTGAATAGGCTGGGGCTGTTTTCCCTGGAGCGTCGGAGGCTGAGGGGTGACCTTATAGAGGTTTACAAAATCATGAGAGGCATGGATAGGTTAAATATACAAAGTCTTTTCCCTGGGGTGGGGGGAGTCCAGAACTACAGGGCATAGGTTTAGGGTGAGAGGGGAAAGATATAAGAGAGACACAAGAGGCAACTTTTTCACACAGAGGGTAGTACATGTATGGAATGAGCTGCCAGAGGATGTGGTGGAGTCTGGTACAATTGCAACATTTAAAAAGCATCTGGATGGGTATATGAATAGGAACGGTTTGGAGGGATATGGGCTGGGTGCTGGCAGGTAGGACTAGATTGGGTTGGGATATCTGGTCGGCATGGACAGGTTGGACCAAAGGGCCTG